>NC_091291.1:36131665-36504790 GCF_032444005.1 Ranitomeya imitator
GGCAGGCAAGGTAGTGAGTGATAACGGAAGGAATTTCATGGCTGCCATCTCCCTTTCCCAACTGAAACACATTCCTTGCCTGGCTCACACCTTAAACCTGGTGGTGCAGTGCTTCCTGAAAAGTTATCCGGGGTTATCCGACCTGCTCCTCAAAGTGCGTGGACTTTGCTCACATATCCGCCGTTCGCCCGTACACTCCAGCCGTATGCAGACCTATCAGCGTTCTTTGAACCTTCCCCAGCATCGCCTAATCATAGACGTTGCAACAAGGTGGAACTCAACACTGCACATGCTTCAGAGACTGTGTGAACAGAGGCGGGCTGTTATGTTTTTGTGGGAGGATACACATACACGGGCAGGCAGTAGGATGGCAGACATGGAGTTGTCAGGTGTGCAGTGGTCGAAGATTCAAGACATGTGTCAAGTCCTTCAGTGTTTTGAGGAATGCACACGGCTGGTTAGTGCAGACAACGCCATAATAAGCATGAGCATCCCCCTAATGCGTCTGCTGATGCAAAGTTTGACGCACATAAAGGATCAGGCGTCTGCAGCTGAGGAAGAGGAAAGCCTTGATGACAGTCAGCCATTGTCTGGCCAGGGCAGTGTACAGGACGAGGTAGCGGGCGAAGAGGAGGAGGAGGACGAGGAGGATGATGGGGATGATTATATTTTTAATGAGGAAGCTTTTCCGGGGCCACTGGAAATTGGTGGCGCGGCAAGGCCGGGTTCTGGTTTTTTGAAGGACACAAGTGACGTGGATTTGCCTGAAACTGCCCCTCAACCAAGCACAACCGCAGATTTGAGAACTGGAACTTTGGCCCACATGGCGGATTATGCCTTACGTATCCTCAAAAGGGACACACGCATAACTAAAATGATGAATGATGACGATTACTGGTTGGCCTGCCTCCTTGATCCTCGCTATAAAGGCAAATTGCAAAATATAATGCCACATGAGAACTTGGAACTAATATTAGCAACCAAACAATCAACTCTTGTTGACCGTTTGCTTCTGGCATTCCCTGCACACAGCGCCCGTGATCGTTCTCACACGAGCTGCAGGGGCCAGCAGACCAGAGGAGTTAGAGGGGCAGAAATCAGAAGTGGCGTTGGCCAGAGGGGTTTTCTGACCAGGTTGTGGAGTGATTTTGCTATGACCGCAGACAGGACAGGTACTGCAGCATCAATTCAAAGTGACAGGAGACAACATTTGTCCAGTATGGTTACAAACTATTTTTCATCCCTTATCGATGTTCTCCCTCAACCGTCATTCCCATTTGATTACTGGGCATCAAAATTAGACACCTGGCCAGAATTGGCAGAATATGCATTGCAGGAGCTTGCTTGCCCGGCAGCTAGTGTCCTATCAGAAAGAGTATTCAGTGCTGCAGGTTCAATACTAACAGAAAAAAGGACTCGTCTGGCTACCCAAAATGTAGATGATCTAACCTTCATTAAAATGAACCACAACTGGATTTCGAAATCTTTTGCCCCACCTTGCCCGGCTGACACCTAGCTTTCCTATGAAAAGGTCTTGCCTGTGGACTATTCTGAATGCCTTTTCCAATCTCGTAATTTTCTGCACCTGATTGTCCAGCATACGACATGTTTACACCTCACTAAATGGCCAAACTCCCCACACGGGGCCGTGGTATCGACACTTGGCGACAGCACCCGTGAGAGTGCAGTTTGTCTGAAGAGGTGGGTGTGCCCGCTTTTGGTCGACGGCACTGCCACTGGGTCCCTCCTAGTACAATAAAGTGTCTCTGGCGGTGGTGGTGCGCACCCAACGTCAGACACACCGTTGTAATATGAGGGGCCCTGGGCCTGTACCGCCGGCCACAAGACAGTTTCCCCCCACCCCAGCTCAAACAGTGCTCTACCACTTGCAAAATTATCTCACAGCTCCACCAATGTTTAGTCTATGCGCTGACATCCTTCAATGCCTGCCACTGACAATACCATTGTATTGACATTTTTGTTATGTTAGGCCTTCGATGCCTGTCTGCGGTCCCTCCTTCCACTATGCCTCCACTGACCACACCACTGCTGCCCGTGTACCCCTGGAACCAATTTAAAATTGCCTACAGCCATGTGTTATTATTTTAGGCCTTCGATGCCTGTCTGCGGTGACTCCTTCCACTAGGCCTCCACTGACCACACCACTGCTGCCCGTGTACCCCTGGAACCAATTTAAAATTGCCTACAGCCATGTGTTATTATTTTAGGCCTTCGATGCCTGTCTGCGGTCACTCCTTCCACTAGGCCTCCACTGACCACACCACTGCTGCCCGTGTACCCCTGGAACCAATTTAAAATTGCCTACAGCCATGTGTTATTATTTTAGGCCTTCGATGCCTGTCTGCGGTCACTCCTTCCACTAGGCCTCCACTGACCACACCACTGCTGCCCGTGTACCCCTGGAACCAACATCAGAAAATATAAAAATAAGTATTTTGCTTATAAAAAAGAAAATACTGGAGAGATATCAAATGCAGACATTTTAACATTAAAAACAAACACATACAACAAAAATCTGGTACAGTACTAAAAATGGCCACCAGCTACAATAACTTTCTCCTGCAAGTAGTTAACTGAAAGGTTTTTTCAATTTTAAACACAGATATGGCATCCACCGAGTGTTGTCTTCTTTACATTATTGCCAAGAAGATGCAAAACAATGAAAATAATAAAATCATTATTTACCACAAAAATAGAGTAAGTCAAAACCACATTGCAAATAAACATTCATTACAAATAAAGAAGCAGGGCGCGTCCGAGGGTGAGTATATACCTAATAAGAATATAATCACCCTCGGACGCGCCCTGCTTCTTTCCGACAGCCTTCCTTCCTAAGAATCAGCCCTTCCGTGGTGTAGAGAGAGGGTTTGTTACACTCCAAGGTGTTCCCCAGGTTGCCTTTCCTGAGCTTCGATCTTCCGGCTCTCGTTTAGTAGTTGTTGGAAACTACGCTGCATTGGGCCTACAAATTGGGTATGGGGTGTAGAGAGATGGTGTGTTCCACTCCAAGGTGTTCTCCAGGTTGCCTTTCCTGAGCTTCGATCTTCCGGCTCTCGTTTAGTAGTTGTTGGAAACTACGCTGCATTAGGCCTACAAATTGGGTATGGGGTGTAGAGAGATGGTGTGTTCCACTGTAGAGAGATGGTGTGTTCCACTCCAAGGTGTTCCCCAGGTTTCCTCTCCATTGCTTCGATCTTCATGCTCTCGTTTAGTAGTTGTTGGAAACTACGCTGCATTAGGCCTACAAATTGGGTATGGGGTGTAGAGAGATGGTGTGTTACACTCCAAGGTGTTCCCCAGGTTTCCTCTCCATTGCTTCGATCTTCCGGCTCTCGTTTAGTAGTTGTTGGAAACTACGCTGCATTAGGCCTACAAATTGGGTATGGGGTGTAGAGAGATGGTGTGTTACACTCCAAGGTGTTCCCCAGGTTTCCTCTCCATTGCTTCGATCTTCCGGCTCTCGTTTAGTAGTTGTTGGAAACTACGCTGCATTAGGCCTACAAATTGGGTATGGGGTGTAGAGAGATGGTGTGTTACACTCCAAGGTGTTCCCCAGGTTTCCTCTCCATTGCTTCGATCTTCCGGCTCTCGTTTAGTAGTTGTTGGAAACTACGCTGCATTAGACCTACAAATTGGGTATGGGGTGTAGAGAGATGGTGTGTTCCACTCCAAGGTGTTCTCCAGGTTGCCTTTCCTGAACTTCTATCTTCAGGCTCTCATTAAATTGTGGTTAAACGGAACAACTGCATTTGGCGTACTAGTTGGTTTGGGGCCTACTATCGGTGTCTGCCGCTCCTTGCTGTTCTCCTGGTTTCCTGTCCTGAAATTCCGTTTTCAGGCGCTCGTTAAGTAGTTGTTAATGTTAGACTGCATTTGGCCTACTAGTTGGGTTGGGGCCTACTATCGGTGTCTGCCACTCCTTGCTGTTCTCCTCCACTGAACAAAGCTGTGCCGCCTGTTTACTACTGTTGCCAATTTTGAACTGCATTTCGACTACTTACTGATTTGGGCCTACTCTCTGTGTCAGCCTCTCATTCCAGTTGTCCTCCACTGCAATGCCCCCTGATTAGTCCTGTGTTACCAATTTTGAACTGCATTTAGCCCACTTTATTCTTTGGGCCTATATCTGTGTTTCCTCCTCATCCTGCCCATTGCCCAGCCAGTGATAGATGAGTCTGCTGGTACATTGACCCATAACGCAACATTTCCCGTGCACGCTACACTGCAAGATTGTGACCCTGCTGAAAGTCAGGTCCCCCTTCCCGCATACCATACCAGCTTACACGGGGACAAACAGGAAGGTGCAGATGAAAGTGCAGGTTCCTTCATCAGGTGGGGGGAGGAATACTAGTTGGCGACGTCACTGGCACAGGGCCTCTCATGGTACGCAAAAGTGTTGCTGCCGGTGGGAGGCGCCCCCGCCGTGCAAACACACCGCTGTACTTTGAGGGGCCCTGTGCCAGTGCCAATGCCAACGAGTGGGCCCCCCCTGCTTGCTCAGGTTCACAGCACTTGCAAAGTTCAAATACTTACCTCTCCCTGCTCCACTGCCGTGACGTGGTCCAGATTTCCTGGGCCCACTAATTACTTGAACCAGCCCTACCCACCACAACTTTAGCCAAATGACCCCCAATTTCAAATGCCTTCCAATTATTATAAGGTAAATTACGCTTGACAAGCTTCATTAAGAAGAATGGATGGTTTTGACATTAAAATGGGCACTCTAGGTGTTTTCCTGGCCCCCACTCACTGCCGACTATGCTGCCCCATTGACTTGCATTGGGTTTCGTGTTTCGGTCGATCCCGACTTTACGTCATAATCGGCCGATTTCACTCGACCCGACTTTTGAGATAGTCGGGTTTCGCGAAACCCGGCTCGACTCTAAATAGGTCAAGGTCGCTCAACTCTACTGGTAATGAAAATAGAGCAAAAGACATCTTTGACATCTGGCATCCTTGGTCAGAGATCTTCTCTCATCTTCTCACCCTGGTTGATAGGAAGTTCTCCCTGTCATCTTTTTTTACCACCTTGTCTTCTTTTCTGTTTTGTCCTTTCCTTTTCTTTATGTTTTTGTTCCCATTATCTGAGATCCTCCACATAAAACAGATTACCTTTAATTAGATTTAAAAAACAGAAAAAGTTTTTAATCCATCAATGTCTGATAGACTTGCGTCACATGCACAGCTTGCTCCATTCATTTTTATGGCAACTCTGAAAATTGACGTTTTCGAAGTATTCATAGAAATAAATTGAAAGAACCATGAATGCACAGTCAACGCTCGATCTCTGGCATCAATGCATTGCAAAATTGTAGAAAACATGCATACACTGTGTATATAACTTAATAATGACAGTATATCACAAAAGTCAGTACACCCCTAACATTTTTGTTAATATTTTATTATATCTTTTTATGGGACCACACTGAAGATACAGTGGGGGAAAAAGTATTCGGTCAGCCACCAATTTTGCATGTTCTCCCACTTAAAAAGATGAGAGAGGTCTGTATGTAATTGACATCATAGGTAGACCACAACTTTGAGAGGCAAAATCCAGAAAATCACCTTGTCTGATTTGGCAAGATTTATTTTGCAAATTGTGGTGTAAAATAAGTATTTGGTCACCTAAAAACATGCAAGATTTCTGGCTCTCACAGACCTGTAACTTCTTCTTTAAGGGGCTCCTCTGTCCTCCACTCATTACCTGTAGTAATGGCACCTGTTTGAACTTGTTATCAGTATAAAAGACACCTGTCCACAACCTCAAACAGTCTGACTCCAAACTCCACTATGGTGAAGACCAAAGAGCTGTCAAAGGACACCAGAAACAAAATTGTAGCCCTACACCAGGCTGGGAAGACTGAATCTGCAATAGCCAACCAGCTTGGAGTGATGAACTCAACTGTGGGAACAATAATAAGAAAATGGAAGACATATAAGATCACTGATAATCTCCCTTGATCTGAGGCTCCACGCAAGAACTCACCCCATGGGGTCAAAATGATCACAAGAATGGTGAGCAAAAATCCCAGAACCACACAGGGTGGCATAGTGAATGACCTGCATAGAGCTGGGACCACCGTAACAAAGGCTACCATCACTAACACACTACGCCGCCAGGGACTCAGATCGTGCAGTGCCAGACATGTCCCCCTGCATAAGCCAGTACATGTCCGGGCCTGTCTGAAGTTTGCTAGAGAGCATTTGGATTATCCAGAAGAGTATTGGGAGAATGTCATATGGTCTGATGAAACCAAACTGGAACTGTTTGGTAGAAACAAAACTCGTCGTGTTTGGAGGAGACAGAATACTGAGTTGCATCCAAAGAACACCATACCTACTGTGAAGCATGGGGGTGGCAGCATCATGCTTTAGGACTGATTCTCTGCAAAGGAACCAGGATGACTGATCCGTGTACATGAAAGAATGAATGGGGCCATGTATCGTGCGATTTTGTGTGCAAACCTCCTTCTATCAGCAAGGGCATTGAAGATGAAAGGTAGATGGGTCTTTCAGTATGATAATGATCCCAAGCACACCGCCAGGGCAGTGAAGGAGTGGCTTCGTAAGAAGCATGCGAAGGTCCTGGAGTGGCCTAGCCAGTCTCCAGATCTCAACCCCATAGAAAACCTTGGAGGGAGTTAAAAGTCCGTGTTGCCCAGTGACAGACCTAAAACATCACTGCTCTAGAGGAAAACTGCATGGAGGAATGGGCCAACATACCACCAACAGTGTGTGCCAACCTTGTGAAGACTTACAGAAAACGTTTGACCTCTGTCATTGCCAATAAAGGATATATAACAAAATATTGAGATGAACTTTTGTTAATGACCAAATACTTATTTTCCACCGTAATTTGAAAAATAAATCTTGCCAAATCAGACAAGGTGATTTTCTGGATTTGTTTTCTCATTTTGACTCGCATAGTTGTGGTTTACCTATGATGTCAATTACAGACCTCTCTCATCTTTTTAAATGGGAGAACTTGCAGAATTGATCGCTGGCTAAATACTTTTTCACCCACTGTATATCATCAATTTATCTTCTATAAGAAAACGGTACAATATCGCCGTCTAGTGGTGTTTGGGAGGTATAAATCTCAATGCAAAGAGGATATATCCATGCACATGTAGTGTATTAACCCTTTATGAGGAAGCGACTAGCGAAATGTGCGTTAGAAGGTCCAGGCTGGTAACTATACTTGGATATGAAATACTCCTTGTGAAATGTTTGTGTGTCCTTTTTTGGGGAATGCCCTTATTGAAAGCTCACTAGTATCCATTTGCACTTTATATATTGTTTGCAGTTGCACTTTATACCCTTTTTTATGTTAGCACTGGTACCTTCCCTGACATGGGAAAAAAAGATAGATTTTCTAACATATCTGTTCATGTGCAAGTACACTTGCTTCTCACAAAATTAGAATATCATAAAAAAGTTAATTTATTTCAGTTCTTCAACACAAAAAGTGAATCTCATATGTTATAGTCATTGCAGACAGAGTGATCTATTTCACTTGTTTATTTCTGTTAATGTTGATGACTATGGTTTACAGCCAATGAAAACCCAAAAGTCATTATCTCAGTAAATAAGAATACTTAACCCAAAGCACCTGTAAAGGCTTCCTAAGTGTTTATAAAGGTCCCTTCAGTAGCTCCACAATCATGGGGAAGACTGCTGACTGACTGATGTCCAGAAGGCGTCATTGACACACTCCACAAGGAGGGTAAGCCTGAAGGACATTCAAAAATTTGGGGAGATTCACAAGGAGTGGACTGCTGCTGGAGTCATTGCTTCAAGAGCCGCCACACACAGATGTATCCAGGACATGGGCTACAAGTGTCACATTCCTTGTGTCAGGCCACTCATAACCAATAGACAACGCCAGAAGCGTCTTATCTGGGCCAAGGAGAAGAAGAACTGGACTGTTGTCAGTGGTGTTGTTTTCAGATGAAAGTAAATTTTGCATTTCATTTGGAAATCAAGGTCCCGGAGTCTGGAGGAAGAGTGGAGAGGCCATAATCCAAGCTGCTGGAGGTCTAGTGTGAAGTTTCCACAATCAATGATGGTTTGGGGAGCCATGTCATCTGCTGGTGTAGATCCACTGTGTTTTATCAAGACCAAAGTCAGCGCTGCCGTCTACCAGGAAATTTTAGTGCTCTTTGGAGCAATCTTTTTGGAGATGGAAATCTCCAGCAGGACTTGGCTCCTGTCCACACTGTCAAAAGTACCAATACCTGGTTTACAAACAACAGTATCACTGTGCTTGATTGGCAGCAAACTCGCCTGACCTTAACCCCATAGAGAATCTATGGAGTATTGTCAAGAGGAAGATGAGACACCAGACCCAACAATGCAGACGAGCTGAAGGCTGCTATCAAAGCAACCTGGGCTTCCATAACCCCTCAGCAGCGCCACAGACTGATCGCCTCCATGCCATGCCGCATTGATGCAGTAATTGATGCAAAAGGAGCCCCGACCAAGTATTGAGGGCATTTCCTGTCACACATTTCAGTAGGCCAACATTATGGATTTTAAAATCATTTTTCAAGCTGGTGTTATAAAGTATTCTAATTTACTGAGATAATGACTTTTGGGCTGTCATTGGCTGTAAGCCATAATCATCAACATTAACAGAAATAAACACGTGAAATAGATCACTCTGTCTGTAATGACTCTATATAATATGAGTTTCACTTTTTGTATTGAAGAGCTGAAATAAATTTACTTTGTGTTGAGATTCATACCTGTCAAACACCACTAAGTGGCAATATTGTACCATTTTCTTATGGAAGATAAATTGATGATTTCCATATATATATATATATATATATATATATATATATATATATATATATATACAGTATAAATATATATATCAATGTAATTGTCGAATAATGCATTGAACATTTCACACAAATCCATGTACTCTGCTTATGTTGTCATATTCTGCAGGATATCTCCTTTTTAATTATTTTTATATTCTTGTATCCTACTTTTGTTGAAATTAAGATTTATTGATTTAAATATAAATGCTTTCTATGGGAGTATTTTTGTAGGCCTTATTTAATGAAGCCATCGCCCTTGATGTGATTGACGTCAACCACAAGCCCCTCAGTACACTAATTGGGCCTGCTTCGGCCAGCCACGCCCGGGCCAGGGCATTGGCTTGCATCCTTTCCTCTGCCATGTTAGGGAGTTCCCCCAGCCAGCAAAAGCCAGGGAAAACCAGCTTCTCCGGGATCGGGGGATCCCAGCATCCAAAATCCCAATCAAAGGCTTCGGGCATAGCCCGAGGCAGGGAGACGAGGGCATGTAGTGAGGCTTCCTTCTCCTCCTCCTCTTCGGCCACTTGGGGAGACGTGGACGGCCCAGGGGGGAGTTCACTGACCTTCGGGTGGTACGTATTCCAAAGCCAGGATTTTCTCTTCTCCACCTATCTGGCTCCAATACATGAGGTGAACTTTGTGCTGGATAAGGCCAACTTCTGGACGCGGTGTGGCCTCCTAATAGACTGCGACGGCCAGCGAAGAATCTTCTTCTTTGGTCCCAGCTGGGAATCTTTCCAAAGGCGCATATAATCTCCTCACCCAGAGATCAAGTCCATCGCCTTGGCCTCTTGGGAAACACAACTAGCGAGACTCCTTTTCATGATCTCTATTAACACGTCTTCTCTGTTAAAGCGAAGAAAACAGAATGGGGCAGGTGAGTCAGTTCTGGTGCGCTCCCCGCTTGATAGGCTCCATCCTTCCGGCGGTCACACCAATGACGTGGTCGATACCTCCGCTGTCACTCCTCTTGACTCCGCCCCTAGATGCACCCTCTGATCTAGTCATCTCTTACCAGGTGAGGTGTTTCTCTTCCTGGGTTGCACTTTCTTCTTCTGAGTCGCTCCACCTTTTCTGGGATGGATCCTGGATCCAGAACACCACTTGGTGGCCGTTTCTTTGGTGGGCCGGGCACATGATTTTCACGTCATCAAACGCTGACCACCCCCATGATGGGCCAGAGCTCTCTTCTTCAGACCCCCCCGTAGTCCCCATCTTGGGAATAAGGCCACCATCCACCATCTTGTTCACCTTTAAGCTAAATGCTTTGTTTTCTTGTTTCTACTTTTTCTGCTTTTTTTGATTTCCTCTTTCTCTTCATTTTCCAGGGCTGGACCCTGCACCCAGCGCCACTTGAAGGCATGCACAGGGCTGATTTGCTGTGGGCCAGAACTGAGTTCTCATTGCCCTGAAACCACTCTTTTAAATAGCAGTCAGTCATGAGTGTGAGGTGCTGTGAAGTTGGTTCTTTACTTACAGTTCCTTCAGGAGTACCTTCTACCCTCCCATCTATGAGATCGGGTCCAGCTTTAGCAGCATACTGAATTCGAAATAATCCCATTTTAGTGATGTTTCCTATGTCTCTTGGCCAGTCTTCGTCTCCTTTCTGCCCTATTTGTCCCTTGCCCAACTGTCCTAGCCGGCCCTAGGGACTCTCCTCCTGGCCTAACAGCTTCCCTGAAAATCACCATCCTTTCCTTTCTCTGTGAATGCAGACACCTTTCTCACAGGGGGACAGGGGTATGGCTCTCGATAACCTTTCCGGACCTCAAGCCCAAGACTGTCCCGGCATCCAGATGAAACTTAGAATGTGTCCTCATGCTGTGGGGAAACCTGGATTGACATCAACCTTTCAGCATCTGCCTCTTCTTGCACCTGCTAACTCTGTCTTGTCCAGCTTTATTTCCACTGTCCGTAGACTCTCTCTTTGAACTTGCACTTGACGGAGACCTGGACTCTGACTGACTGCCCCTAACCTGGAAACCTATACTTACAAAACTGGTCTAAACCTTCTCAAACTGTGGGGCAATCCCAACTCTAACTATCTAATCCCTAGTGTAGTGTAAACTATATTCCTGTACTTAGTGTGGTCCCCCTAGTGGACAGACTTCCCGCATTCTCAGGGACGGCCTTTGGCATAGCCTATAGGAGAACCGAACACACACTGGCCATAGGAATATAATAAAACCCTTTTTTATCACACATAGAAATATTCACACATCAACATCTACACCAGTGGCCCCCAACTCCGGTCCTCAAGAGCCACCAACAGCTCAGGTTTTCAGGATTTCCTTAGTATTGCACAGGTGATAATTGCATCACCTGCACAGGCATTAATTCCATCACCTGGGCAATACTAAGGAAATCCCGAAAACATGACCTGTTGGTGGCTCTTGAGGACCGGAGTTTGGGAACACTGATCTACACCAAACTACAAGCAACTCATTTTTCATTAGATTTTATAATGCAAAAGTAGTAAAACATAAAAACCATACATATCTAGCTCTTCCGTAACCTTATTCACCCAAATACTCTATTTATTTATGGTGAATACATGACATTTAAAACAAAGCAAGCAAAAATTATTTCAGCATTGCTGTTTTTTTCTCTCCATCCACTCAACAAAAGAAAGTTAATCAATAAGGGATCTGTACCCCGACATTGTGCCATTGAAAAACTAAGCTGATGTAGCAAAAAAAGAACAAAAGAAAAAACGTTCTGGCCCACGTTACAGGGAAGCTGCCGAGAAAAGGTGAATGAAAAGTATTCACCAAATAGATTAAAAAATGACTTAATTTTTTAATCTGCAAATCTCGAATGCAATAATTGTTGAAGAATATTGTAGGTTTCGGCGTAAAATATTTCCATGTTTTGGCATTTTGTATATCTTTAATTGCTTATATATCAGATTTTTTCTCTTGTCTACTACTATGCAGGTTTTTGTCATAGAAATGTGCTGTGTGAGCAGGCTAGTAAGCCAGGCTAACAAAGCTGATTATGAGAATCCCAATTTACTGATGTCCATGCCGATAGGAAGATTACACATGCACCGTGTCCTCCCTTTGTCCCGTAATAGCATCGTCTTCTTCCAAGCCTGTGCTGCCATCAGGAACCTGACTGCCAGAGATACGTATATATCCTAACCCGAGATATCTTGTACCTCTCATCCAAGAGTGAGTTGATTGCAGATTGTCTTGGGATACTGGCGGTCTTAACTCATTGTGGGACATGGAAAAGTAAGTCATATTTTATTTTTCTAATAAGTATAACTAGTATTAATAGACGATGTCTTCTTCTGCATAATTTGTTGCCTCAAGGAACCTCAACAGGTCGTGATGAGGAACCTCAACAGGTCGTCATGAGGAACCTCAACAGGTCGTGATGAGGAACCTCAACAAGTCGTGATGAGGAACCTCAACAGGTCGTGATGAGGAATCTCAACAGGTCGTGATGAGGAACCTCAACAGGTCGTGATGAGGAACCTCAACAGGTCGTGATGAGTATTTCCTGTAGAGGTACAAATTTAGTGAAACATTCAAGAAATCTTCAAGACTTGACCTGTTGAGGTTTTCTTTCTTGTTTTAGGAAATGCTGCTTTAGATAAAAAAAAACCCAGAGCGTACCCTTCTAAAATCCTTCAAATATATCGAACATGTCACCTAAGGTTGACTTGAAAGGGTCATCTATCCAAGGTCTTCTTCTGACATATCACTTTCAATCCAAGCTTAATCACATATGGCTTCCTCCACACTGGAGCACTACAACACGTCATTATGGAAGGTTGAATCTGGGGTTGGACAGGAGTCCCCAGGGCCCAAGGGTGACATTGATTTTGGGGAGCCCACTGTTCAGCTATACACAATATAACCTGACCCTTGATCACAAATTAGTCTATGTTTCTATATACCGATGAATGGTATATATGAATGTTGATATGCTGCCCTTGTCTGTACAAGTGTACTGTGCCAAACAATAAAGGTTGCTGGGCCTACTCTTACACAAGGGTCCACCGGGGGATTCACCTGTTCCCCTGTGGGCCAGTCTTAGCCTTGGTGTAGCTAACTGCTGGTAGGGTTTGTGTCCTGAGTATTGAATGCTGGGGGTGGTTAAAAGTAGGTTTTCCAAGATTTCTGATAATATGCGTAACTGTGTGGCCATGACTAAAGGGGATGAGGTTCAGACTCATGAACCACCACCAATGCTACTTTCTAATATGTCTATGTTGACCTCATCAATAGATTTTCAATTAGAGTATATTCAAACCTTTTTTTTGCATTTAATTACCCTTTGAGCATTCTTTCTTCCTTCTCTTCCAAACGCTGTGATGAAATGTTGTTTCCACTCTTATCTCATGCTCCTTTACAAGCTGCTTTCATCTGCTGCTCAGCAAAGATTTGTACACTATATTATATTAACCTGTCTTAGCCTCTTTGCTCCCAACCCCCGCACTAAAACTGGAGAATTACTGTACAGAAAATAAATACCGTGCACAAATTTTTGCTGAGCAGCTGATAAAAGCAGCTTCTAAAAAAGCATGAAGTGATCATGTGAAATAACAGCTTAAAATAACCTAAGCCAAAAAAACCCTATTAGCACAAGCGGTATCACATATACTATATACTTATAACTTGTTTTATTTATTTTTTAATTCTTGCAAATTTACCAATGTCTCAAATGGGCTACTTTAGTGCTCGGAAGCAGATTTTCTGTGTATTCCAGCAATACGATTAATCATTTACAACAAGTTACAGACTAAGTCCACCGGAGCTGAGCTGCCCTTGGCTAATACATAAGCAGCTTTGGTGTCCATCTTAATCCTGTGCGTCTGGGCAGGTGCTGCAGCAATCAATATTAACATAACTGCATTCAGGTGAAATTAATGACAATATCAGCAGCAAGCAATGTGATGATGGATCATCTGCTGAAAATTAATTATCTTCTCCCGGAGGAAATTACTGCCCGAGTATAACTCATTACCTAAGTAAACAGAAAATTATTAACACAGCAAATAAAAGACCAAACTGTTATTGTGGACATTGCTGAGGATATGCAAATTATAGGGAAAATATAGATTACTTTTTGCTGTACTGACATTAATGATTCATCGATGTACGTCTTAAATACCGACATTTTTATATAGATGTTCATTTTCATAGATTTTTTATTCATTATTACATGTGTCAGATTCAAGTTATTTCTGTGACCATTTGGGGTTTTTCTGACATTAAACGAGGGGTACCAACAATTTTGACAACGTGTGTATGTGCATGAGTCCTAAAGTTGGGGATACAACACACACTCACCTGCGCGGCCTCGCGACTTTACTAGTCATGCAACTTGCACTCATTTCGGATCTCTTTTGTGTAAAATTGTTTTTTGCAACCGTTTCCCTTTCTTGATATGGTGTCTCATTACTGGGCTCCCCAGAAACAGGGACGGCGTTAGGGGCAGGCAGACCAGGCAGCTGCCTCGGGCCCCCGCTCCCCAAGGGGCCCCCAGCTAGTGGCAAGTCACACAGCTGCTATGGGACCCCTGTGAGGCAGGGGCCCCCCCTGCCACCAGCGCCGACTCGCCCGCCGCATTGAACTATACCGGCGTTGCTGTATGCTACTGTGTGGGCAGTGCTGTATACTGCTGTGTGGGCTGTGCTGTATACTACTGTGTGGGCTGTGCTATATACTACTGTGTGGGCTGTGCTATATACTACTGTGTGGACTGTGCTGTATACTACTGTGTGGGCTGTGCTGTATACTACTGTGTGGGCTGTGCTATATACTACTGTGTGGACTGTGCTGTATACTACTGTGTGGGCAGTGCTGTATACTACTGTGTGGGCTGTGCTATATACTACTGTGTGGGAAGTGCTGTATACTACTGTGTGGGCTGTGCTGTATACTACTGTGTGGGCTGTGCTATATACAACTGTGTGGACTGTGCTGTATACTACTGTGTCGGCAGTGCTGTATACTACTGTGTGGGAAGTGCTGTATACTACTGTATGGGCTGTGCTATGTACTACTGTGTGGGCTGTGCTGTATACTACTGTGTGGGCTGTTCTATATACTACTGAGTGGGCTGTGCTGTATACTACTCTGTGGGCAGTGCTGTATACTACTGTGTGGGCTGTGCTGTATACTACTGTGTGGGCTGTGCTGTATACTACTCTGTGGGCAGTGCTGTACAATACTGTGTGGGCAGTGCTGTATACTACTGTGTGGGCAGTGCTGTATACTACTGTGTGGGCTGTGCTGTATACTACTGTGTGGGCAGAGCTGTATACTACTGTGTGGGCAGTGCTGTATACTACTGTGTGGGCTGTGCTATATACTACTGTGTGCGCTGTGACATATACTACATGGCTATGCTGTATACTACTATGTGGGCTGTGCTATATACTACTATGTGGGCTGTGCTATATACTATGGGGGTATATTCTATTCTATGGGGGAGGCTGTGTTATATACTATGTGGCTGTGTTATATATTTGGGGGGTACATTATACATTATATTCTATGGAGGAGGCTGTGTTATATACTATGGAGGGCTGCATTATATTCTGTGGGGGGCTTTATTAGATTTTATGAGGGATGATTGCATCATACTCTTTGATGGAGCTACATTATATTCTATGGGGAGGTGGGCTGTATTATATCCTGTTCGGGGCTACATTATATTCTATGGGAGGGCTGTATTATATTTACATTCTATGCGGGGTGATTGCATCATACTCTATGAGGGGGCTACATTATACTATATGGGGGGCTGCATTATATTCTATGGGGTGGCTGCATTATACTCTGTGGGGGGGTTAAATTATAATCTGTGGGTGGTTGCATTATACTCTGTGGGGTGGTGTCTGCATTATACTATATGTTGGCTGAATTATACTGTATTGAGGACTATGGGGAATACATTATACTATATGAAGATCTATGGGGTGAATTATACTATGGGAAGTGAATTGTACTACATGGATGACTATGGCGGTGCATTATACTATATGGAGCACTATGAGGAGTGTATTATGCTATATGGAGGACTGAGCAGTGTATTTTAATATACGGAGGACTATAGGGAGTGTATTATACTATATGGAGGACTATGAGGCACATTATATTATATGGAGGTCTATGGGGTGTGCATTTTACAATATGGAGGACTGTGGTGCACATTATAATATAGGAAGGAGTATGGGGTGTATTATACTAAACAAGCAAAATGCAGCATATTCATTGGGTGATTGGATTGTTTATGCCGGAATAAAAATCATTGTTCTCAGCAGCAGCATGATACTGTATGGTGATCTGTTAGGCTACTTTCACATTAGCGTTCTGCCGGGCTGCGTCGGGCACAGCCGCGGCGACGCATGCGCCATGCGCCCCTATATTTAATATGGGGGCGCATGGACATGCGTTTGCATGCGTTTTGCAATGCATGTGTCTTTTTTGCCGCAAGCGTTGGGGCGCAGAGGACGCCGCAAGATGCATTTTTTTTGCGTCCAAAATCCGGCAAAAAAAGGACGCATGCGTCACAAAACTATGCGTTTTGCATGCGTTCTTGTTTGCGTTGTGCATTGCGTCGCCGACGCAGCCCCGCAGAACGCAAATGTGAACGTAGCCTTAGTGATCTATTAGTGATTGTTCTATCCCCTACATTCTTTCTCAGACGGTGGAAAGAGGCCGGGAAACAAACGTCCAATAACTTATTATTATTTATTGTTAAAGCGCCATTTATTCCATGGCGCTTTACATGTGAGGAAGGGTATACATAATAAAAACAAGTACAATAATCTTAAACAATACAAGTCATAACTGGTGCAGGAGGAGAGAGGACCCTGCCCGCAAAGGCTCACAATCTACAAGGGATGGGTGAGGATACAGTGGGCGAGGATAGAGCTGGTCATGCAGCGGTTTGGTCGATCGGTGGTTACTGCAGGTTGTAGGCTTGTCGGAAGAGGTGGGTCTTCAGGTTCTTTTTGAAGGTTTCGATGGTAGGCGAGAGTCTGATGTGTTGTGGTAGAGGATTCCAGAGTAGGGGTGATACGCGAGAGAAATCTTGTATACGATTGTGGGAAGAGGAGATAAGAGCGGAGTAGAGAAGGAGATCTTGTGGGGATCGGAGGTTGCAGGTAGGTAAGTACCGGGAGACAAGGTCACAGATGTACGGAGGAGACAGGTTGTGGATGGCTTTGTACGTCATGGTTAGGGTTTTGTAGTGGAGTCTCTAAGTAATGGGGAGCCAGTGAAGGGATTGACAGAGGGGAGAGGCCGGGGAATAGCGGGGGGACAGGTGGAGGCCACAGAGCACTTCAGTATTGTCGATCACACTCGCTTAGCGGCCTGAGATCAGCGCATGTAAATACAACCGAAATGCTTCAGTGTGATGTGCAATATGTTAGCATTTGGGCCCATTTTAAACTTTGCCTAGGGCCCCACTTTGCCTAAAACAGGCCCTGCCCAGAAATCTAATATATAAAGCTGAATGTGTGTGTGTGTGTGTGTGTGTGTGTATGTGTGTATGTATGTCCGAGATTGGCATCTGCACCGTCGCAGCTACAGCCACAAAATTTTGCACAGTCACACGTCTGGAACCCGAGAGCGTCATAGGCTATGTTGTGAGGCAAAATTTTAACCCCGCGCTTTCCAATTCACCAAACAATTTTGCCCCTATCTACATAATGGGGAAAAAAGTGAAAGGAAAAGTGTTGGAGGCGTCGCAGCTACAGCAACAAAATTTTGCACAGTCACACGTCTGGACTCCGAGAGCATCATAGGCTATGTTGTGAGGTGAAATTTTAACCCCGCGCTTTCCAATTCACCAAACAATTTTGCCCATATCTACATAATGGGGAAAAGTGAAAGGAAAAGTGTTGGAGGCAAATTGACAGCTGCCAGATGTGAACAAGGGGGACTTAAAGAGTGAGAGCGAGTTTGGGCCCCGACATGGGATACTCACCACACACGGGGATATGAACACACACACAAAATGCGCCACACACTACCACGTGCTTGAACACATATTACCCTCAGCACACATTTCACCACACATACACCAACCTCGCCACATAAAAGTCGAAACACAAAAGTCGCTGCTCAGAACTCGCCACCCGCAAAACTCGCCACATGCAAAAACTAGGCTCACGCAAAACTCGCCACAAGTGCAAAACTCACCTCATGGAAAACTCGCCACACGCAAAACTTGCACACGCGGAAAAATTGCCACATGCACAAAAGTTGCCACACATGCAAAAGTTGCCTCACACAAAACTTGCACATACTCAAAAGGCACCACACATAAAACTCGCCATGCACAAAACTCGCCATGCGCAAAACTCGCCATGTGCAAAACTTGCTGCACACAACTTGCTACACTAACCTGTCACATGCAACTCGACACACAGAAAGTTGCTACACGCATGTCGCCACACAAAACTCATCTCACAAAAGTCGCTACATGCATGTCGCCACACGCAACTCAACACACAACTTGACATATGAAACTCGCCCTAAAACACACAAGAGTCTGGTATTATCCTTCAAAAATAAAAATCTGATTAATAAGCAGACAAACTACAAGAGCAACAAATGTACCATATAGGAAATACGGCAGCTGTCAGTCACATGACCTGTCTATTATGTGTATGTGTGCGCTAATATATACTGCCAGGGGGAGGGCTTCCTGTTGGCTGGGGATTTATCAGGCTGCCAATTTAGCTTACAAATACTGAGGTAAAAATACTGAGCAAATAACGTGTGAACAAGGTCTAATACAGGAGGAGATGACACACAGGTATATACTATATACAGGGGAGATGACACAGATATATACTATCTACAGGAGAGATGACACACAGGTATATACTATATAGAGGAGGAGATGACATACAGGTACATATATATACAGGAGGAGATGACATACAGGTATATACTATATACAGGAGGAGATGACACACAGGTATATACTATATACAGGAGCAGATGACCTACAGGTATATACTATATACAGGAGGAGATGACATACAGGTATATGCTATATATAGAAGATGACATGCAGGTATATACTATATACAGGAGTAGATGACACACAGGTATATACTATATACAGGAGCAGATGACCTACAGGTATATACTATATACAGGAGGAGATGACATACAGGTATATGCTATATATAGAAGATGACATGCAGGTATATACTATATACAGGAGATGACACACAGATATATACTATATACAGGGAAGATGACACACAGGTATATACTATATACAGGAGGAGATGACATACAGGTATATACTATATATAGAAGGAGATGACATTCAGGTATATACTATATATAGGGGAGATGACACACAGCAGGTATATACTATATACAGGGGAGATGACATACAGATATATACTATATACAGGAGATGACATACAGATGTATACTATATATAAGGGAGATGACAAACATGTATATACTGAGGTGATGAGGTGAAAATGAGAGGTGTGAGGTGAAAATGAAAAGGTGTGAGTGCAAAATGAGAGGAGTGAGGAAAAATAGTGGAGTGATCAGAAAATGACAGATGTGAGGTTGAAATGACAAGTGTTAGGAGGGAATGAGGGAGGAAAATGAGAGATGTGATTGGGAAAATGAGAGGCGTGATGGGAAAATAAGAGAAGTGAGGTGCTATAACTAACCACAGATATTTACTATGCCCAGGCAACGCCGGGCTCTTCAGCTAGTCATCTATAATTTGCATGAAAACGGAGCTGCAAGTGTTCATTTCCTCTGCAGCTCCACCACACGGGAAATAAAACATTGCATAGCGCCTTTATGAAATGAATGGTCTGTCCGTGTTGTACATGTAGACACGCTCTTTATAGCTGTTCTCTGCTTTGGCCAATTGATGAAAATCTAAATTGAAGGACTCTCTTCTTTTGACTTAGACAGTTCCCTAATACGGTATTTGAGTCAAGCCCTTTAATTATCCCTATCTATATACATAATTGTCTAAGGGTCACTTCCGTCTGTCTGTCTGTCCTCCTGTCACGGTTATTCATTCGCTGATTGGTCTCGGCAGCTGCCTGTCATGGCTGCTGCGACCAATCAGCGATGGCCACAGTCCGATTAGTCCCTCCCCTACTCCCCTGCACTCACTGCCCGGCGCCCGCTCCGTAATCCCCTCCACTCACCGCTCACACAGGGTTAATGGCAGCGGTAACGGCCCGCAGTGTAACGCACTCCGTTACCGCTGCTATTAACCCTGTGTGTCCCCAACTATTTACTATTGATGTTGCCTATGCAGCATCAATAGTAAAAATATGTCATGTTAAAAATAATAATAAAAAAACAAAAAACCTGCTATACTCACCCTCCGCCGCCTTTCCCGCTCCTCTGGACGCTCCCGGGACCGAGCCATTGCAAGCGGCAGCTTCCGCTCCCAGCGCTGGTGTGCGACAAAGACCTGCCGTGATGTCACGGTCATGTGACCGCGACGTCATCATAGGTCCTGCTCACACCAGCCCTGGGAGCGGAAGCTGCCGCTTGCAATGGAGTGGTCACTGGAGCGTGGCGAGGAGCGGGAAAGACGGCGGATGGTGAGTATAGCAGGACTTTAACGGGCCTTCGGAAGGTGAGTATATGTTTATTTGTTTTTTAAGTCTCTATACTACGTGGCTCTGTGCTGGGCAATATACTACGTGGCTGGGAAATATAGTACGTGGCTGGGCAACATACTACGTGACTGGGCAATATACTACGTGACTGTGCAATATACTACGTGACTGTGCAATATACTACGAGGCTGGGCAATATACTACGTGACTGGGCAATATACTACGTAGCTGGGCAATATACTACGTGGCTGGGCAATATACTACGTGGCTGGGAAATATAGTACGTGGCTGGGCAATATACTACGTGACTGGGCAATATACTACGTGATTGTGCAATATACTACGTGACTGTGCAATATACTACGAGGCTGGGCAATATACTACGTGACTGGGCAATATACTACGTGACTGGGCAATATACTACGTGGCTGGGCAATATACTACGTGGCTGGGCAATATACTACGTGACTGGGCAATATACTACGTGACTGGGCAATATACTACGTGACTGTGCAATATACTACGTGACTGTGCAATATACTACGAGGCTGGGCAATATACTACGTGACTGGGCAATATACTACGTGACTGGGCAATATACTACGTGACTGTGCAATATACTACGTGACTGTGCAATATACTACGAGGCTGGGCAATATACTACGTGACTGGGCAATATACTACGTGGCTGGGCAATATACTACGTGGCTGGGCAAGACTGTGGAGACCTGGGTGTCGTAACCAGTGCCTTCCCCTCTCCCATCAGTCCCGTAATGAAACACACACAGTCCTAGGTGGGTTGAACAGGTCGGTCACAGTTTATTAATTAAATAATCAGAGAAAGGGCAATTACATATCGTAACGAGCGACTCGCGCCGAGCTCCTGTCCGTGATCGACAGGGGAATTGGCCTAACGAGCGGTTACGACCTTTGCCCTCCTCCGCTTTTTCCGCTGTGACTTAATAAAGGTTACCAGGGTTAGTTATAACAACATACGTAATAAATTTTTTTTTTTTTTTTTTAATCTTATAACATAATTCACACATTTACATTCTCCTGCGGGTTAGTTTAATCATTAGCCTTTAAAAGGGAGGGTGGGTGGGACAAAAGCTTCCAGGTGTCCTGCCGGGAGTGAAAGAGAAAGTTCCCGGCCGGACACCTGGATTTAACCCCTGTAGGAGTGGCCGTAGGACCCCTCCCCTCTAGTGCCCACTGGCCGGCTGGGGGTCTTCTAATTAGTGCATCACTAAGGTGGGAGTGATGCTAGGGGGGAAATGGCACAGACCACCTTTTCGTCAGCTCTCTGTGTGCTCCCCAGTCAGAGACGCGTACCTTATTCAGTACCGCGTCTGCCAGACTGTGGAGACCTGGGTGTCGTAACCAGTGCCTTCCCCCCTCCCATCAGTCCCGTAATGAAACACACACAGTCCTAGGTGGGTTGAACAGGTCGGTCACAGTTTATTAATTAAATAATCAGAGAAAGGGCAATTACATATCGTAACGAGCGGCTCGCGCCGAGCTCCTGTCCGTGATCGACAGGGGAATTGGCCTAACGAGCGGTTACGACCTTTGTCCTCCTCCGCTTTTTCTGCCACGGAGGATCCCGTGTATTAACTACGCGGGATTCCGACCCCACCCCTCGATGCTAAGGCCTGTTCAACCCCATCCTGTAAACCAGACAGAAAAATATCGAGGCCAATGTCGGTTAGGTGAACTCCGTCCGGTCTTAATTGTGGCGTGTTATCCCCTTGTAGCGGGCGGTGACGGATCACGATACCGCCTCTTCCTCTCACATATTTTCCAATCCGCGCGTTGAATTTCCTTCTTGTCCGCTCTATGGCTTTTTTTATCTCTTACTCCTCGCCAGACGGCCCGTGGTGTTATATCTGACCACACCAGTATCATGTTCCTGAATAGACAGCTGAACCGATCCATATCCGTTGTCACCCATTTGTACAATTCGGCCACCTTTTGTTTGCCCAGGTCATTGCCACTCGCGTGTACCACCATTATCACCGGATGTTCCGCCATCCTTGCTATGCCAACCATCTCCTTAAACACCTGTTTCCACTGGAGGCCTCTGATACCCCTCCAGTTTACTTTTATGCCCGGGAGGTAAAGATTTGTTCCTCCTGGCCGCAGTTTGGCCCTCTTTTCGACCCAGTGAACGTAGGAATCTCCTACAACCCAAACTTTAACCCCTGTAAGAGACAACACATGTTAATTAAGCAAGTCAGGTCTTATGTATCTGGCGAAGCATGCGGACTTCCAACGACCCATTCTCTGCACCTCGGCCTCTGACACTCCTGCTCTAGCCGCTTCTGTGGCCGCCCCTATCCTGAACGAATGTGTCCCGTACTCTTTTGGATTTGCACCGGTTTTTTCCAAGCATAGCTTGAACATTGCCTGGAATTGGTACTTGGTCAGAGGAGACCCGTCTGTATGAGTGAAGAAAAATCTACCAGCGTGTCTTATCACGGCGTATCTTCTAACCATTTTTAGCGGGCAAGCTGGGCCCTCTGTGGAGTTAACGAGGACCCATGTACCCCTACTGGTGGGATCGCATTTGGATTTTCTAACCCTGATGCGCAGGGTGTCGCTGCATATTACCATGTCCTCATTAATTTGGCCTCCTTCCGACGCATTTTTTGCCCGCGGTAGCAATTCACTGATACGCAGTGCTCCGAAAAAGACGGTCGCAAAAGCTGCCGATAAGAGGGCTGCCTCATATTGCGATGAGCAGACCGACGGGGATATAGCAATCAGGTCCTGCAATAGTCTCAGAGAAATGGGGCGGCGACATTCTTGGCTCGGCTGAAGCCTTTTCCAACCTTTTATGGCTTGTCTTATGCAGAAGGACTTAGTTACGTCTACCCATCCCAATAATTGAAAGAAAAATGCTAGCCCCGATAATTTCCGTTGTGCTGAGGTGCCCAAGGCCCTTTCTTCTCTCATCCGCATTAGAAAATCAGTCGTCACCGCGCTTCGTGCTTGATCGCATTTATCGACTGGCCTACCCCGAATTAGTGAGCACCACTCCTCCCAAGCCTTACCATACACCTGCCAGATAGCTGGCGAAACGGAGGCCCGGATTAAGGGCATCAATGATTGGCCACTGTATCCCACAGGGACAGTGGACACAGGATACCCAGGGGTTGCGCGTTGGGCTGCTGGATTCTGAAATCCTGCCAATTGGAAAATAACAATGGGTTAATGATATTCTCGTCAACCTCCGCCACCACGGTGGCTCTACACCAAATATTGTTTTCTAGGCATAACAGCGCAAGCCGTCGCAAAAGAGCAAGTATGGGCAAGGATGAAGAAGACATGTGATTTAAACTCTTCGCTGTTTTCGTATTTTTAGTTTGGAAACGAATGTTCATGTTCCTCAACTGATCGGCCCATATCTCCAACGCTGCTACTACCGCAAACAATTCCCATAGGGCCGGGTCTTGCCCCCACTTTGTTGTCATCCATCTCTCTGGCCAACCAGATTTGCACCATTGGTTTTTATAGATTGCTGCGAAACCCTCTTTTTTGTTCCACCCTAATGTCAGCCCTAATTCCTTGCTAGTGGTCTCTCTAGCCATGACGCACGTGTGACCGTTGTACGATTGTAGGAACGTCTGCCATACCAGCAGATCTGCTTTTAGCGAACGAGTGAGCCTAATTCTATGGCCGGGCTGAGAAGCGCCTTTTGTTGCCAGAGATAGTCTGCGCGAGAATGCTCTGCCAGCCGGCATTACGCGGCAGGCGAACGTCAGTAGACCCAATAACGCCTGCATTTGCTGTAGGGTTACCTTTTTAACTTCGCGGAAGCCTTTCAACATTTGCAGGGTTTTTTGTATTTTATCCTCCGGTAAGCGGAACACCATCATGTTGGTATCTATTTCAATGCCCAGAAAGGGCAATACATTACATGGACCCTCCGTTTTCTCCGATGACAATGGCACGCCGAATTTGAGAGAGATGGATTTGAATTTTTCTAGTAGATCGAAGCAGAGTTTAGAATTTCTGGGGCCGACGAACAGGAAATCATCGAGGTAGTAAATTAGGGATTTACTGCCCGTCTCGTACCGAACTACCCAATCTAGGAAGGTGCTGAACAGCTCGAAATAGTGACATGAGATAGAACATCCCATCGGGAGGCACATGTCGAAGTAATAGTATTGGTCCACTTTGCAGCCCAGAAGGTGGAAACATTCGGGGTGCACGGGTAGTAAACGGAATGCCGATTCAATGTCGGATTTGGCTAGCAGGGCGCCGGTCCCGGCTGCCCGGACTAATTCTACCGCCTTATCGAAAGACGCATACGAGACAGAAGCTTCTTCTGGGGTGATTGCGTCGTTAACCGAATCGCCCTTTGGGTGGGATAAATGATGGATTAGGCGGTATTTACCGGGTTCCTTTTTTGGTATAATGCCTAACGGTGATATTTTAATGTTTTTGAAGGGGAGCGACGTAAAGGGGCCTGCTACCCTACCCAATTCTACCTCCTTTCCAATTTTTTGCCTAAGAATTTTGGGGAATTCGCGAGCTGATTTAAGGTTATCGGATAGGGTTGGTGTTCTTGTTAGCCTAAAGGGTATAAAGAACCCGTCGGTGAATCCCGCCTGCAGCTGCTGAGCCGCTTTCTTATTGGGGTAGAGCTTTAGCCAGGGGGCCATCGCGGTTACGCTCACTGGGGTTCTGCCTTGTAGGCCCTTTGTATGCCTGACGAGTGCACCTTGATGCTTGGTGTCCCCCCCGCAAGCGGAGCATTCGTGTCTGAATTTGCATAGCGCGTGGAAACGGCAGTTTCCCTCGTTATAAAGCCAGCAGGCCCCAGGTTTTCGCACGACCACTGAGTTCTGACCTGCGGCTCCGGAGTAATGAGTGGTCGTGGCTGAAAAGGGGGGCTGCTTTTGAGACAACATCATACGCAACCACACGTCTGTCGCTTTTACCCCCCAGCCTAAATCGGGCTGTAGGGCCAGACGCCTGCGGAACTCCTCGTCGTACCGTCGCCAGGCTGAACCGCCGTGCGACTTGTACGAACTATATATCATGTCCTGATATATAAACAATTCCGAGCAGCGTTCCGGATGTTTCTGGCCCATAATACAGCCCAATACTGCGAAGGCCTGGAGCCAATTATTCATGGTTAGAGCAATTTTCGATCTCCCCCTATCAAAACCCCTATCGTTAGCTCTATCCACCGTTTGTTGGTTGGCTGATAACAGCGACCATATATCTATGTAATCGTTGCTCCATATCTTCAGTCTAGTTTCCTGATCTATGAGCGCCTAGCGGGCTGATCCCGCAGAAGAAGGCGTCTTTGTGTAGGTTAGCGGATTGTGGTGTTGTGTTCACCACATTTCCCCTTGCATGAGATAATTGTAGGATTATCTCCTTTAACGCTGAAGTTAGCTCCATTTCCTTTACATTAACCCCGTAGCGTAACGTTTCCTCGCTATCCTTGGCACACTCACCGCTGCGTGACTCTGGATGAGTGGACACCGATCCTGGAGGAACCCCCGCAGATGTTGACGGGGGGATGTCGCAGGACGGGGAAACTCTGGCTCCCGCTACAGCGTGGGACTGGCCGATGTGCTGGCCGATGCACTGAGTATCGTGCGTTGGAGCCCGATTACTACCACATAGTGTCGGATTAATGGCTCTCTCTTCAGCGACTGCGCGGTGGTTGTTGTGGCTGGAAGCCGCGGAGGATTGTTCTCCCCGGCTGAAAGCCCTAGAGGGTGCCCGCGATTTAGAGGACTTGCCACGTGCACGATGACTCCTATCCGGACTTAGCAATACCTCGGACCCCTCGGATGTTGCTGATGACGGCCATCCTGTGGCCCGGGATCTGCGGCGGCTCCTATGGGAGCTGCGTCTGCGGCGGTGACGGGAGGGGCGTTTCGAGGAGTGGCGGGAACGGCGACGGGAGTTATCGGAGGAAGATTGGGAGGACGTGCGGCGTCTACGCCTTCGTCCGCCGATATTATGCGGTGCAATGGGGGGATTCTATCAGTAGACAAAGGGGGATAATTGGCCGTAGATGGTCCTGTAGCGCTAATCGGAAGGGGGGGCGGCAGGAGGTAACCATATTCCTCCCCATTGCTGGGATTTGACGGGGCGGTGGTACACGGAAACTTTTTATTAAGATTTTGGGCAGTGTGGGGAGGTGATAATGTGTCTGTGCTTGGTGCGTTTACTGAGAAGTCGCCGTGATTCCCGCTGCGCGGCTGTTGAGCGCCTTGCTCGGTCCCATGGGACCGAACAACGCGCTCTTCAGCCGCCCTGTGACCTTCCCGGCCTGACCCCTGATACCCCCGTACAGGCATCAGTGCTGCACCTGCCGGGGGTAAGCTGGAGGTCACGCCAGGTGATAAATGAGCACGCTGATCGGTCGAGTTTGACCGAACAGCGCGCTCTGGGGAACGTGAAGGGTTAAAACCAGCCCCCAGGTTACCCCCTGCGGGCGGCGTATATGTGCCCGCAGGGAAGGCAACCGAGGACTGGCCAGCGCTGTGTTCAGCGCTGATCTGCGGTGACCGGAAGTGGCTGGGCGGGGACCGGAAGTGGCTGGGCGGAGCCTCCCCAGCACTCCGAGCGGTGCCCGAGGCCTCCGGAAGACGCCTGCAGCTGCGAGGCGGAGAGGCCCTCCCATCCCCGACCTGGAGCCGCTCCGGGGCGCGGGGTAAGCGGGCGGATCACCTGCCTCCCGGTGCCACCACCGGCCTCTCCGGAGCGGCCGGGGAAGGGGGCGACACCGCCCGCCGCCGGGCGCCGCCGGATGAGGCCCCGCACAGCCGGGACGGAGCAACCGGCGCCGGCTGCCCATCGCTGCCCTCCGCCCCCACCGGAGTCCGGACAAGAGCCGGCGAGGAGACGCCGGCCACCCTCCGACGGGTGCGATGCTCGGCTCTACCCCGCCTCCTTCGAGAGGCCCCCAGACCATCTACAGCCGAGGGCCCTGATACCGGCAGCGGCACAGAGAGGGGCCCCTGCTCAGCGATCGGGGCCGGACCAAACGACGGACCACAGGGTGCTCCCGAAGGTATTGGAGGTGAGCTAGGCCCGAGGGGGCCCGAGGGCGGAGGGGTGAGGGAGAACAGCCCTGGAGTAGGTATACTGGGGGACGGACCTAGGGGACCAGAGGGCGACGGGGAAATGGAGGACGAACCTACTGGACCTGGGGACGAAGGGGTAATGAAGGACGGACCTATGGGGCCAGGGGACGAAGGGGTGAGAAAAGACAAAGCGGAGTCGGGAGAAGGCCCAGGGAGGTGAGCCCTGAGGCCTGTAAGGATGGCCTGAAGCCAGTGCTCACCTCTCTGTTCTAGTCCTTTCCGCAGGGCCTCGACCAGGGGGTCCGACATTACTACAGGGATGCAGGGACAAAAGCTTCCAGGTGTCCTGCCGGGAGTGAAAGAGAAAGTTCCCGGCCGGACACCTGGATTTAACCCCTGTAGGAGTGGCCATAGGACCCCTCCCCTCTAGTGCCCACTGGCCGGCTGGGGGTCTTCTAATTAGTGCATCACTAAGGTGGGAGTGATGCTAGGGGGGAAATGGCACAGACCACCTTTTCGTCAGCTCTCTGTGTGCTCCCCAGTCAGAGACGCGTACCTTATTCAGTACTGCGTCTGCCATATTCTACGTGGCTGGGCAATATACTACGTGACTGTGCAATATACTACGAGGCTGGGCAATATACTACGTGACTGGGCAATATACTACGTGGCTGGGCAATATACTACGTGACTGTGCAATATACTACGTGACTGGGCAATATACTACGTGACTGGGCAATGTACTACGTGGTTGGGTAATATACCGTACTATGTGTGCTGGGCAATATACTACGTGGCTCTGTGCTGAGCAATATACTACGTGGCTGGGCAATATACTACGTGGCTGGGCAATATACTACGTGACTGGGCAATAGACTACGTGGCTGGGCAATATACTATGTGGCTGGGAAATATAGTACGTGGCTGGGCAATATACTACGTGGCTGGGCAATATACTACGTGACTGGGCAATATACTACGTGACTGGGCAATATACTACGTGGCTGGGCAATATACTACGTGGCTGGGCAATATTCTACATGGCTGGGCAATATACTACGTGGCTGGGCAATATACTACGTGACTGTGCAATATACTACATGACTGGGCAATATACTACGTGGCTGGGCAATATACTACATGACTGGGCAATATACTACGTGATTGGGTAATATACCGTACTACCTGGGCTGGGCAATATACTACGTGGCTGGGCAATATACTACGTGGCTGGGCAATATACTACGTGGCTGGGCAATATACTATGTGGCTGGGAAATATAGTACGTGGCTGGGCAATATACTACGTGACTGGGCAATATACTACGTGACTGGGCAATATACTACGTGGCTGGGCAATATACTACGTGGCTGGGCAATATACTACGTGACTGGGCAATATACTACGTGGCTGGGCAATATACTACGTGACTGGGCAATATACTACGTGGCTGGGCAATATACTACGTGGCTGGGCAATATACTACGTGGCTGGGCAATATACTACGTGACTGGGCAATATACTACGTGGCTGGGCAATATACTACGTGACTGGGCAATATACTACGTGGTTGGGCAATATACTATGTGGCTGGGCAATATACTACGTCGCTGTGCAATATACTACGTGGTTGGGCAATATACTACGTCGCTGGGCAATATGCTACGTGCCTGGGCAATATACTACGTGGCTGGGCAATATACTACGTCGCTGGGCAATATACTATGTGAACATGCATATTCTAGAATACCTGATGCCTTAGAATCGGGCAACCATCTAGTTAATATAATAATTATGCTTTTTTGATACAGGCCAGAAAAGAGTTCTGCTGTTAAACTACGAACCAGGTAAAGAAATGCACAAATGTGTTATTCCTCAAATAATACTACCTGTACATCTACTTTACAGTTCTTATATAGGGCCAATTCTATCACGCTATATAAGTATTTCCTTCCTTCCTTCTTTCCTTCCTTTCTTCTTCCTTCCCTCCTCCTTTTTCTTTCTTTCTTTCTTTCCTCTTCCTTCCCTCCAACATTCTTTCTTTCCTTCATTCCTTCGTTCTTTCCCTCCTACATTCTTTCTTTCCTTTCTTCTTCCTTCCTTCCCTCCTTCATTCTTTCTTCTTCGTTCCTCCTCTCCTTCATTCTTTCTTTCCTTTCTTCTTCCTTCCTTCCCTCCTTCCTTCCTTCTTTCTTTCCTTCAATCCTTCCTTCTTTTATTTCTTCTTTCCTTCCTTCCCTCCTCCATTCTTTCTTTCCTTCCTTCATTCTTTCTTTCCTTCCTTTCTTCTTCCCTTCATTCTTTATTTCTGTCATTCCTTTCTTCTTCCTTCCTTCCTTCATTATTTCTTTCCTTCCTTCTCCCCTTTCCCCCTCCTGCTGATCATCAAATGAATGTGGGTGAAAGTTGAAATAATTGGTGCAGCCATATGTATGCGAAAGCCCAGGTGCCAAGACTAGCATTAAAGAAGACCTACCACCAGGTCAAAAATTGTAAGTTTTTGCCCTCATTTTATTCCTGCTGTTCCTCTGAATATGCCAGGTTTTTTTGTTTTAAATACGCTATCCGGTTCCAGAGATATAGTCCTTTTTGTTTAGCACCAATTTCCATGGGGGCGGTGCTCACCAGATCCTCAGGGGCGTGTCTTTACAATGCTTTGCATTATTAACCTGTAGAACATGCGCCATAAAAGGAGCAGTAAATTAAAAGGCCCATATCTCTGGAACTGTATGACAGATTTAAAAAAAGTAAAATCAGGAAAACTCAGGAGAGGAGCAGGAATAAAATTAGAGCACAAATTGGCCACTTTTGACCTTGTGACAGGTCCTCATTAAAGTGTATGTATTCTGATGGTCAATGGGTTTCCTGGGATTCAGACACACTCCAGACACACATTGACGGCCTATTGGAAGTAGGATTTTATTTATTTATGACCTCTGCCAATTAAGGATACATTCTAAATGTAAAATCCCACAAAATCATGTTCACACAGAGCATTCTTTTTTATTTCCTTGAAATACCCCAACAATTTTTGTAGACTTGTTCGCCCTATAAAGATCTCAATATTAAAACAATATGAACATCAAATACTCAAACAGTAAACGGCTCCATCATATGCCGAACAAAAACAGCGCCAGAGCCCATTGACTGTAATTGGGTTTTATAAGCTGGTCCATCATAATAAAAAAAAAAAAAAATATTATAAAAATAGCGCAGCATGCTGAACTTTTCCTTTTAATTTAAACAGCTTGATTGCATGTGTGAACAAAGTCTTAAAAAGTGCAGGAAGAAGGCGTTTTGGCTAAATAATATGTTTTCTGAACGATATTTTTTTTTTCCTTCAATGCAGTAGATTGCAAGAGGATGGACACGACGTGCGTCAGCAAAAATTGGAGAAGCAGGTAAAATCATGGATGTTTGTTTGGACCGGTGTAGGGTTGTTATCAAGGCGCGTTTAGAACACACCAACCCATCATCCAACTATACAGAACTAGTATATTTTCCGCCAGTGATCTGCTGTAGCCATTCTGTTATGGGTTATCCAAGGATTCTCTGGTGATCCAAGTCCTCCTTTGGTTTGTACAATTCTTGGTTCCTGTTTTATACGGTTCCTATAAGTAACTAGGAAACATTGTGCAAAACAATGTACACATCTATAAACACAAGTCACAATTCGGGATTACTGTAGTATTTAGTTAAAGAATAATATAAATTATTTTTTTTTAGATCAGATCAAACTGATCAGAATAACATAAAAAAAGGAAAATAACTAGTACTAACCTTTACCCATTCCCTGCAGCTTTCGTCCTGAGGTTCACCTGTTCCTTGCTGGTCTCTACTTTCCTGATTTCATCTCTGCATTCCAATATTGGCAGAGAATGTCCCCTCATCCAATCACTTTCCACAACAGTGAATGTCTCAGCCAGTGATTGGCCGACCATTTCCACGCCTTTCTGGCGTGTTGTGATAGGAACAGGAAGTAGAGACCAGAAAGGAATGGGTAAACCTAAGAATGGGAGTTAGATGAGATCACTGTGTGTATTACTATTTTTATTTTAAATTAAAATTTCAATTCTTTTTCCAAATCATTTTTATTTCCTTTAACTGTCATTTTAAATTTTGATTTCATTCGTCAACAGTGCATGTGAAAATAAGCAACTGTGTAATATATCTGGTGAGAGGAGTCTTCTTCGTTCTTCTCCTCTCCGGACTGATCATTAATACTCAATATTCGATTTTCATGGGTAAAATTGGTCATCGGTGAATACAGATTTTCCACTATTGAGATAGGAGATGACAGTTGGTGTTTGTAAATCCAAAGAAATGGGCAGCTAGCGGCAGGCAGACATTTTGAAGCAGAAGCAACAGTTATACTTCTCCATAGAACTTCATGAGCACCAACTGTCACCTACTAGCTCAGTAATGAGGAAAGTCTGTATTTGGTAAAGACAGATTGTGAGATAGGAGGTGACAGTTGGGTCTTTTAAAATGGAAGTTCTACTGAAACGACAGCTACAGTTCTCCATAAAACTTCATGAGCACCAAGTGTCACCTCCTGTCTCAGTAATGGGAAAACCTGTATTCACTGAAGGCATATTTTACCAGTGAATTGAGAATTTTGAGACTGAAAGCTCAGTCCCGGAGGAGAAAGAAGCAGATAATCAGATATATTACGTTTCCTAATAAGGAAACAAAATTAAAACATCTCAATATTACAGATAAATAGACTGAACTGTCAACCAAAAAGAGATTTTTATCGCAACAAAAATGCCATAATCATTATAAGAAATATTTTCTCCCAAGCGAAATATTCATGAGAAGAAACAAAAGAGGAAGCGCCTGGATCCTCTAATGCTTCAAGCCAATCCAGATATGAAGGTAAAGCCAAGGAGGAGTCCAAAGTCTGAGGAGCAAGTACTACTGGTGGAGCCATGTACCGTGTCCAGCATTAATTCGGGAGTGGGAGGTAAAAACACTATGAACTATAACCCTAAAGTACCCCTCCGACCCACAGATCAAATGTGATGGGGTATGAAGAGAAATTATACCTAAGTCTTCCTTCTGTTTCCTTTGAAAATTTAGCAATCTCTTCTTCCTTAGCCCAACATTGCTGCCACACTTTTTTGGGGGCGTAGTCTGAGAATCTCCCCCTGATCTTGGAGTGACCAGCATGGATTATGACAGTCAATCTGATAGCAGATGGAGCGTCTCAGACTACCCAACACCAATGTGATTGATTCAGTTGAAAGTTGGTGGACCGCCATGGCAGTGCTCTGGGCCATCATATAGCCAAGAGGGCCCAAATATTTCATAGGTGCACCCTCACAAGGTATTTTTTTAAATTATTTTTTTTTTGGGGGGGGAAGGGTTAAAAAAAAATAGAAACAAGTCCAGATATGTTAAGAAACCATATGGCACAGACATGTAGACCTATGTGTGATATAACAGAAGAGTCAATACTATGAGCCATCAAGAAGGGAGAGAGTTCATTGAAAGAAAAAATGGTTCAACAAATATTTGGAAGGTTGGGGGTATAAGATGAAAAAAGGGTTTACATAATGTAAAGGTCCATTAAAAAAACAAGAGATCACATAGCCGGTTAGATAAAGTATGATCAAGCTCACCCAGAAGGAAGTTACCAACGATCCTTGGCCACTAGCTAAACAGAACAGACCATGACTACTCATACACGGCTGAGCTAGTCCCAGCTCGGTCACACAAAACAGCTTTTGTCCATAGAAACCACCCATGATTGCAGTTTGGTGCACACGGCCTGTTCAGTCTCTTCTCAGAGATGGATTCCAGCTTGTGTCTCTCTTCAGCTCCAATACACATCCACTCTGGTCAGCTTCCCTCCCCAGCTTACTGATTAAAACTAAGGAGAACAGCAGCTAGCCTGGTTATATGCAGAGCCAGCGAGGTGCAAATAATCGGCGCCTGTAGAACTAGGAATTAACCCTAGCACACCTGCCTTTGCTAAACATATATTTTTTATTTTTTCTAGTACTGGTAATGACCTGTTTTTATCCAAATTTACAATAAAGTTTTTGCCCATTTTTAGTCCAGAGAATGGCTGATTTCCTGCTATATTCTAATTTAATCACCTAGCCGGTACCATGAGGAGTATTGATATTAGGTACAATTTACAAGGATAATTATACTGGACACACTAATGGGCTATTATACATTACTTTTGTTTTGCTACTCCGTTATAAAAATGTGAAGGTATTACCAATCCTATTCTCTCAGAGGGAATACATGAAAGCGTTTGCAACCCTCCGACGGGAAGGAAAAAGAAGGCTGATTGCAAGATCGAGAAGAAGGTGCAACACCGTGGAGGTATTATACCTTTTCATTAATGACAATTTTAATTTCATTTTTATATCAGTACCTAAAAAACCTTAAAGGGGTTGTCCACCTTTGGAGGCATTTTTGTAACTTAAATGCATGTATTGTGAGAAATAAATACGTTTTGAAATTGGGTTTCATTCAAAATTTTGCTCCATTTGTCTGTTATCGGCTCTTTGTTTCCATACACATCTAACTTTGGTCAAATATTAGCTTTGAGGAGTTCAGAAAAAGACAGATAAATGTTAATCGCCCATCAAAGCAAACTTGCTGACAGATCCTCAGCTAACTCATCCCACTGTCAGCAATAGACAATGTTACTCAGCGGCCATAAAAGAGAAAAGGTGCAACATTTTCAATGAAACAACCCAACAGTTAAAAATATTTTGAAAAAAATGTTTTATCGCAGCACAGAAGACTAGACTATGCACTGGACCTGGGGAGGGTGAATAAAGAAAGCTGTGTTTTTTTTAAAACAAACTGTAGAGGTGAAAATTTTATGAAAGGGGAAAAACTCTTCAAGAAATTCTTCTTTTCTTTCGAATAGAGATTTCAGAAGAAGATCTAGAGGAGACAGTTCTTGAAGACACCAAACCCCTAACGAGCAGGAAAGAACACTTCCAAGCCAAACTGAAGCAGAAGACCAAAACCAAGGCAGGTATGTGTCATGAAAATGTCTTTTAAACAGGACGATTATTGCCTCAACGATTGTTTCTTCATATGAATGGTTTTATCTTTACAAGATATCTGATAGACGTGGGTCCCACCAATGTCTCCCACATCTTTTTCAAGAACTCATCCCCATCTTATAAGGAGTGGAGAGGTACAGTAGCTTCGCATGCAGCTCTCACTATTCACTTGAATGGGAGTTTGGAAAATTGACTAGAAAGTTCGGTAATAATTCAGAACTCCCTTAAAAGTGAATGAAGTCTGCGCGGCCACCTCTTCTACAACCCACACAAGTGGCTCAGGTAGTGCAGCTCATCCAGGATGGCACATCAATGCGAGCTGTGGCAAGGTTAGGGTCCCAGTGACATGACCCGCGCGTATCAACTGCTTATGGTATTTAATAATCAACAGTGATGCAAATTTTCGTTAACAGATTATTAATTTGATGTTTGGCCTTTATACAACTATGGTTTCATGGTCTCCACCCCCATAAGTGGAGTGCGTCCCCTCTACTGTAAAAATCCTTACTATTTGGCTAAGCACGTATGACCGTGTATTCTCTCATCTGATGCCAGATCAATTATGCTAATCACATTGATCAGTGTCAGCATGTGTGATCCGATTCTCTTGGATGAGGAGATGAGGAGAAGATGGAGAAAAAAAATTCTCCATTTTTTCCATGAAATGAGGCCACGGAAACCGGACTGGACTCAGATGTTATCCGAGTGGAGTCAGATGGTTTCCACAGACTCATTGACTTGGAATTTTGGATCTAATTCAGGCATGCTGCATTTTTTGTCCTCGGTCCAAGGAAAAAAAATTGGACATGTGAACAGCCCCAAAGAATAGAATTGGTGCCAGCGAGATCCGATGTTTTGTCGGATCGCACTCGGACTGAAAATAGGGCCATGTGCACGAGTCAAAATTTTCGATACGAGTGCTGTCCATGACCTCACATGGACCAAAGTCTTTTGATGTTTAGATAGCAGTTTTTTCCGCTCAGACCGAATGTCCTTGTGAATAAAAACAATAGTATTTTGTATGAGACTAGAGAATTTAAGTCTGTGGGTGCACAAAATAAAAATCAGACCCATACGAAGCCACAGTATAGAATCCAATTTTTGTGCCGAAAATTGGATAATTATTTATATTCACATGTGACCTTGGCATTATTAGTTATTATTCAAGTTGTAGAAAGATAATTGATAAGGACCTACTACCTTCTTCAAAATTGGCGCACATGGATTTTTTTTTTCAAATTATATTTTTGTTGTCTTTCACCATTTTTGTCGTCTTTCACCCATTTTGCAACTTGTTAAAGTAGCACACTTTGTAAAATTGTGCAAACATGTGCCAAAATAACCAGTGTGCATAAAATCACTCTGGGGAGGTGGGGACCACTGAAGTCCAACTTTTTTTTAAGTACAGCATTTGATGAATCAATTTAAAACATCTGGAAAAGACACAGGGACGTAAAAAGTCACAAAAAATAACTAAATAAATGGCAATTTAAAAAAAGGTGCAATTTGTTTGATGAATTACTCAGAAGTCAAAAAGTCACTAAAAGAGAATGATCCCTGCCGAAAAATGGACTAAAATGCAATGATGAATCTGGTCTATAGCTTGTACAATGTAATGTTTGTACATTTCTAAGGCCTTTTCTGCTTCCAAAAATGTTCTACCACAATATGGTGTAATGCATAAAGTTCTTACCATTCTTATCTACTGCTGTCTTCCGTTTCTGAAAGAAGGCAGTTTTATATCTGAAAATATGTCTATGTATTATCACTATACAGTTTTTTTTTACTGTATCCAGGAAAACATGATGCGAAAGAACCCAAGAAACCATCACCCAAGGTGTCAAAGTCTCGTAAAACATCTGCTCGTGATTGTGAGAAGGAGAACACGCCACAGAATAAAGGTAGTACCTGTTACGAGAGTATTGGTGCTGACTTGGGTATTACTGGGCCATACACATGCAAGAACAGTCATCTGAACACTAATTTTGGTGGGACCAGCCACCAATCTAATGTACTAAAGACCTCCTAAATCTTCTTCAATGTCAAAGGGATGATGGTTCTTGGCCATATTGGGAGGTCTAGGGTAAACACATTTTTTTGACAACAGTTATGAGACACCATAATGTTGCCATAAGTTGCCATTTCAACATTTGTATAGGTGTCGGTGTTAAAACCCAAGATTTAATTCAAGAAATAACATCAGATAAGATGGTTGCCTTCAAGAATTCCAATGATGAAGAAAATTCATTGAGCATAGGGAATCGAACAGTTCCTCCTGCACCCATCAAGCAACGTCATAAAAAGAAGCTACAGAAAAAAGGTATATATGGATTCCTTTAATGACGACATTCTTGTAAGAAACTGAAGCTTAAACATAGAAATGGGAGTGTCCATAGTGGAGATAATGGGAAAGTCCATGATATATGTCCATATTGTGGCCACTCTACTATATTGTGTATTGATCACAATTCCTTGACAACACGAAGACATCAAGAACACTATTCTTCCAGGTAAGTCATCTTAGAAAATATTCAGACTTGAAGAACATAAGGGACCCAAAATATATTAGACTAAAGTTGGCTGGACCTGCAGATTTCGCATGCAATTAGACTTGACCTACATCATAATTTTTGGCTCATGTCCGGTATAAACAATGAATGGAAGGGGAACTTCCTGGTGAGGTGAAGAAATGTATTTTTAGCTAGAATTCTTGCAAAATACATTTATGTTCTGTAAATAGTTCAGTCTGAGACCTCAACTATATGACCTGTAAGTCCAGCCTAACAATGCCTCATTTATACTTCTTGATGATGACCTCAGCGAAATCCAGAAGAAAACGGGAAGGGAATACCAATGAAGACAATGACTTTGATGAAGATTCAGATATCCTCAGCAGTGTTTTATATACAAGACCATCGTCTTCCATGAGTAAGGTAAGTTTTCGAGAGAACACAATATCCCTCTTGAGATGTCTGGAGCACCTTCTGGTAGATCTTTGTGATGTTCCATCCCTCATTTATTCCTCTTTGAAATTTCGGAATAAATTGACAACTTGGTATGGGTTGTATCCTTACCCATCTGAAACTTTCAATACTGTTTGGACAGTGTCAGACTGTTGCAGGGACACCCCCCCCCCCATTACTGGTAACACCTGGTTGTCAATTAATTCATAACCTTCTAAGAGACATAACAGAGAAATTGGACAAGGAAAAAAATTAAGGATGCTCCAGAATGGTTATTCATCTATTTCCTCCAGACATGTCAACATTGCCGACAGGTCCACTTTGATGATAGACCAACACTTAGATTGTAGCTTAACCTAATGCAGAGTCTCTTCTTAGGAAGAAGACCCCCAGATTGCTGCCCCCCAGGAAATTGATGATCTGAAAGGCTTTGCTTTACGCCCAGCTCCTCGTAGTTTAACTTTTCAGTGCCGCATCACTAGAGACAAGAAAGGAGTAGATAGAGGACTCTACCCCACCTACTACCTCCATTTAGAGAGAGGAGAACATAAAAGAGTAAGTAATGAATACCGGTAACTGCGCTATTTCTATGTTTTTTCACTGTAATTTGTAATTTTGGCAAACTTGATAAAACTAAACAAACTTAAAGGAAATCAACTCTCCAAAGCCGTCTATATGGGCTTGCAGATCATAAAAAGTTGAATGAAATGATATCTGCGATCGGATGTCTTATTCTGAGAAAGACATGTTTTCTTAATATATAAATGAGCTGTTAAGATCTGTGGGCCGGACATAGATCTCCCTGAGACTCTGCCTCCGGAGCTTATTTTTAGTGAAAGGGGCATTGCCAGTGGGAGACATGTAGATCAGGAGAGCAGACCGTCAGTCATTACATGTTTCATACTGGTAATGCCCACTATCACTTAAAGTAAGATCTGGAGGTGGAGTCTCAGCAGATCTATGTCCGGCCCATAGATCTTAACAGTTATGAAGAAAGATGTGAATTTCTCTGTAATAAGACATCAGATTGCAGATTTCAAGGTGTCATTTTATTCAGCCTCCCATGAGCTACATGTACATATGGACGGCTTACGTGATTTGATCCTACTGACATATTCCCTTTAAGTGTTTTAAATGAAAAAAAGCATTATAAAAATCATGTACGGTATGCCTCAGCCCAAGTCTCCATAGTCCTCCCATTACTCTATCAGTATGTATTTTCTGTTTTCCAGAACATTGTCTTACCCTAGAAATTAGAAAGTGTGCCCTCATTTAGATGTCCGTGTTCCAAGTATGTGTCCTATCAGTGTTTTTCGTGGATAGAACTCAGTAGCCTATGCGTCTGTTCACATTTTTTTGTGGACAGAATAGGGATACAACTTTCCCTTTCAAATGAATGGGTTCAATGAAAAACACATAACTTTTGTACGTCATCCGTATCTCCTCTAAGTTTTGTCTGGTTTCTTACTCTTCAATGGATTTGCAGAATCTCAGAATTTTTTTTCCTACATATGAGAAAATGGAGGTCAGATGATAAAAAGTCGATGAAAAATTATGTTTGTTAGAAGAAAGAAAGATAACATTCTAACCTAAATATCATGGGACCTTCAATCAGCTGATTGGTTAGAGTGCTAGGAGTCGACTCAAACCCCTACGGATCCAATTTTGATGACCTAAGGATAGATCATCAAAACGTCCTAGAAAACATTTGTAATCCCAGAGATAAATTGAGATTTACTTGGGGAAATATGTTTCCACCTGGTCTTCTATTAATCAATCGACCCAAAAATTATGCTAAATACAAAATTCATTCAGAGAACTAGTGCTTATTAATGACTAAATATAACTATTTAAAAGAAATATTGTCAAAGGTGATCAGTTATTGCGCTTATTTTATTCCCATCTTACGGCTCTAGAGATTTAAGCCTTTTTATGGTGTGTACAAAGAGGGCGTGGCTGACAGGATCCTCTGGGGCGTGTCTTTAGGCTGCTCTCTGTGAGCCACGCCCCCTTGATAGAGACCATAGAAATTAGAACTAAGTAAAAAGATTTATATCTCTAGAACCTTATGGCAGATTAAAAAAAATAATTGAAAACTCAAAGAAGCAGCAAGAATAAAATAAGAGCAAAAACTGTTCACTTTTGACTTGGTGATAGGTCCTCTTTAGAGGTAATATTCCTATATCAAGTTAAATTCAAGCACCTTTTTTTCTGAAAGAATCACCTTTTATGGAATTTTTTTTTAGAAAATTCTAGGATTTTTGGATCAATAATGCTAAGACTACAATATTGGCCTAGCTTTGCAAAGGACCTTTCTCATAGGTAAGACCAGCAGACGTTCTCACACAATAGGTCAACCATCACTCGTGAAGCATTATGGTTACCATTTTTGGCCAGCCTACAAATACTGTATGTAAATTGTTACAGGGGCAGTTACAGAGATTTAGGTGCGTTCATAGCCTTTTATGAAAGGGTTGAGTGACTCTACTGTAGAATGGAAAGTGCCCAGTAAATCATGACATTTTGGGGAGTTTTGCATAAATTTTGATCCAAGGTTCCAAGGTACCGTGATTCAAAGTTCCGTGATAGAGGTTATTTTAGTATCATGCTGGTTTGTGACGAAATGTAGAAGGAAAGAACCATAAGCAATGGAATCCACTATATCACTGAGTTGTTAACCCAGTCTGGTTGTTAGTGTAACTGTCTGTTTTTTGCACCATGCCGTTTGGGTACTTATCTTTCTAGCACCTCCCCGTTCAGAAACTCTTTTAATGCGAGACTCACAATATTGTAATGTTTCTTATCTTCTCCTTTTGAAGCTTTTTCTCATGGCTGGAAGGAAGAGAAAGAAATGCAAAACCTCAAATTATCTCATCTCAGTGGATCCCACGGATCTTTCCAAAGGAGGAGAAAGCGTGATTGGAAAAGTCAGGTGACTGATTACATGTACAACTTCATTAAAGGGAACCTGTCACCCACAAAATCGATGATGAGCTAAGCCCACCGGCATCAGGGGCTTATCTACAGCATTCTGTAATGGTGTAGATAAGCCGCCGATGTATCCTGAAAGATAAGAAAAAGAGGTTAGATTATACTCACCCAGGGGCAGTCCCGGTACGATGGGCGTCGCGGTTCGGTCCGGGGCCTCCCATCTTCATAGGATGACGTCCTCTTCTTGTCTTCACGCTGCGGCTCCGGCGCAGGCGTACTTTGTCTGCCCTGTTGAGGGCAGAGCAACGTACTGCAGTGCGCACGCTGGGAAAGATCAGAGAGGCCCGGTACCTGCGCACTGCAGTACTTTGCTCTGCCCTCAACAGGGCAGACAAAGTACGCCTGCGCCGGAGCCGCAGCGTGAAGACAAGAAGAGGACGTCATGGAATGAAGATGGGAGGCCCTGGACCGCGACGCCCATCGGACCGGACCGCAGTGGGACCGCCCCTGAGTGAGTATAATCTAACCTCTTTTTCTCATCTTTCAGGTTACATCTGGGGCTTATCTACAGCATTACAGAATGCTGTAGATAAGCCCCTGATGCTGGTAGGCTTAGCTCATCGTCGATTTTGCGGGTGACAGGTTCTCTTTAAGTGGAAAATTACTGCATAATTTCTGCATCCATCTTTTTACTCTCTAGAGTCTAAGGGGCATCATTTCTATTTGTGGAGAGTGACATGCCTAATATGCCAGTGTAAGGAGACTTATTGGCCTTAAAATTCTTTTCTGCATGGCCTGTAAGTCTCCTTACACTGGCATGTCAGACATGTCACTCTCCACAAGGAGAGACGTTAGCCCTTGGACCTCAGTCAGAGGCCTCTAATACAGCCAAATCAGATCTCATGCTTTGCACTGAAGAGGGGCAACACCCTGAAACATGTGTCTGTAAACTCAGATTTTGATATCATGTGACAAGGCTCATTAGTTGGTCAATATTAACTTTTAGGATTGCCTCTTCCAGTAGACTGCATTAGGGTTTAAGTCTTCTTCCTATTTGGTGAGATAATTTTAATTTTTCCTTTCTAGAGAAAGTGTATTTTTAGAAAGCAAAAATCATGACAAATGGATGGACAGGAGATGTTTGGATAGGACAACAGGGACCGTTTGATTTGTTCTATTCCATGCCTGCCACCGTGACCAGAGCTAAATGTATTAGTAAAAACCAACATCAATGCAAGCCACCATAGACTTTGATATTATTATTATTTATTGTTATAGCTCCAGTTATTCCATGGTGAGGACATGTGAGGAGGGGTATACATAATAAAAACAAGTACAATAATCTTAAACAATACAAGTCATAACTGGTACAGGAGGAGTGAGGACCCTGCCCGCGAGGGCTCACAATCTACAAGGGATGGGTGAGAATACAGTAGGCGAGGGTAGAGCTGGTCATGCAGCAGTTTGGTCGATCGGCGGTTACTGCAGGTTGTAGGCTTGTCGGAAGAGGTCTTCAGGTTCTTTTTGAAGGTTTCAATGGTAGGCGAGAGTCTGATGTGTTGTGGTAGAGGGTTCCAGAGTAGGGGTGATACGCGAGAGAAATCTTGTATGCGATTGTGGGAAGAGGAGATGAGACGGAGTAGAGAAGTAGAGTCTTGTGATATTCTTACCACTACGGCCATAAATCAAATTAATCTAGATCCATAATTTTTATCTTGCAATATTTATGATGCCAGGTCAAATATGTTTGGAACCAAGTTTACAATATTCGACAATGGAGTAAACCCTGAAAAGCAGCCCTTTGTGCAGGAGAAGGAATCACTCCGGCAGGAATTGGTGTCTGTATCATACGTAAGTCACTCACTTTTTTTGGAAAGTTTTTTATTATTGAGAAGTGACATTTTTCTCACCTTCCATTAGCTTGTTGCTCTCTTCCTTTCTCAGTAAATGTAAATCATCCTCAGTCAGCAAAATGTCTGTCAATTGTAAAAAAAGTAAATAGGAGGGGAAACGATTGGCATGACCTAGTCCTTCAGTCACGTCAATAATCTTGGGCCACTAAACGGGAAGCCTGAGGACCGCCTCTTTACCCGACGGCATCTGCTGCTTTTCTTTTGATAAGCCGGCATGGCGTGACGTTACATGTGATTCACACTGCAATGGTGACGACTAATCAAGAGAAGAGTAGCGGATGTCGGACAATAGGAAACGATCCTTAGGGTTCCCGACCAGCGGCCACAGATTACTGACACTTAGGTCCTGTGACTCGATTCACACCAATTTTATCATTAATATTTGCTCTATTAGTATGGATTCTTGCCATATTACTAAGTACTGACCCTACATTCAGTGTGCACAGGCCTCAATACATGTGGTTTATAGCTTAATATCCGTGGCATTAACTAGTTTATGACATAATCGTCAGCATTGTTAAATCAACCTCGAAATGCCCTTTACACCCTGCCATTAACAGTTTGTGATGTAACAGAAGTAAGGAGAAAACACTTTGAAATGTGCTGATCACACATCAAGGTGGTGAAATATTACACGTGGAAATCAAGAATAGCTGACATTTCATCTTATTGCCCTTATCGTTCAAGCAGGAAACCAACGTGTTGGGTTTCAAAGGACCCCGAAAAATGGCGGTCATTATTCCCGGGATGAACCAGGACAGTGAAAGAGTATGCATAAGGCCACGCAATGTGAGTCCGACAAATGAGCACGACTGGAGTGATTCTCATGTTGAAAGCTTAGTTATTTGTACTTTTTTTTTGTTATTTTTGGGGTCTTTTGGTCAAAGTATATGAAGTGAACTTAAAGGCTTTGTCTGTTAAATACAAGCTATCACCTACCCACGGGATAGATGATAACTTGTCGACCACTAGGACCCGCTCCAATCAACAGAACTAAGAACTTTTATACCCGCTAGAATGGAGTGGCAATGCCCATACTCAAGCGCCGCTCCATTCATTCCCTTTGGGACTGCCGAGCATTGTGCTTGGCTTTCTCCAGCAGTTACAAAGAGAAAGAATTGAGTGATAGTTGGGGTTTCCGACCTTCTGCCTTGTTTTGTAACGGCGATATCTATCTCCTGTTCTGCCAATTGGTGCAGGTTCCATTGGTCGGAAGATGACTGATCTGTATGTTATCACTTATCCTGTGGATAGGTGATAACTTATTTTCCCTGGACAAAACCTTAATGTTTTTTCAAATATTATACCTATTACATACCAATTAGAATTGGTATGAATTTATTTGCGTCTCCCAGTTCATCGGTGATGACAGTGGTCTGTGTCCACGAGATTGGAGCAGTAAAACCAATTCTAATGTGATGGCATACGTGGCTCTTCTTTTGATTAGCTGGCTTGGTGCGGCATCATCGTTGAAGCGTGACAGAGCACCAGGTCTGGCTAACCAAAAGATGAGCCATGGAAGCCATCGGGTTAGAGGCGGTTTTCCTGTTTCTGCCCAGGAGCCACAGACCACTTTCTTGGCCAATGGACTGGAACGTGTCACTTCACAATAACTTTAATGCTAATAAGTATGTCTGCCAGCTGCTAAGTCAGTAAGTCACCTTCAAAAATGGCTGGGTTCTTGTGCTTGATGACTCTGAAGGGGAAGCCATCCCAATTAAAAAAAAGAGAGATGGAAGCCACTTGGAGGTTTGCCAAACTTAAGCTGATTTCAACGGAGAGTGCTTGAATGGCCACATCTCTTTAAGGAAATGGGATAAGGTCCCCATGGTTCTCAAGGCTAGTAATTGCCAAGTTCCAGTTGATATTGCTGGAAGCACCCATCATTGTCCTGACAATTCAAGCAGAAGTTCTCTCTAGAGAATGTTCTTTAATACTGTTGTGTTCTCTTTTCTATGTGAAGGAACATGAGACCCTTTTAGCTCGATTTCAAAATGGAAATATGGAAAATATCTCAGTTCTCCACAACAAAGCACCATCATGGAATGAGGAGACTCAGTCTTACGTTCTGAACTTCCATGGACGTGTCACCCAGGCTTCTGTGAAGAACTTCCAAATAATTAGTACTGATGACCGTAAGTTCATGTTTAGACTAGGGGAATACTGCACATTTTCGGGACCCCTTGAGCCTCATTCAGATATCCATTTTTCATGCACATGTTCTGGTACCAAGTATAATCTATGGAGCTGCTCAGACTTCCATGGTTTTTTTGGTGACCAAGTGTCCATTTTTTATCTGAATCATACACCAAACTCTCCTATTCAAACCAATGGATCCATAAAACTCCATTTGTCATACTAGTGCTGCCCTTTTTACTGTTTAATGGGTAGGAGAAGCTTTGAAATTTTATTTTTTGGATATAAGAATATAGGATGGCACTAGTGATCAGGGAGTTTTCCGAGCATGCTCGGGTGTTCTCAGAGTATTTGGGGCGTTCTCGTAGATTCTTTGAGTCACCGCAGCTGCATGATACATCTGGGGAGTCCCTAACAAACAGGCAATCCCTGCATGTCTTCAGGTTGTCTAACAGCCACAAATCATGCATCTACAGTAACACAAACATAATCTCCGAGCATGCCCAATATACCAGGAGAACACCCGAGCATGCTCGGAAAACTCGAGTAACGAGCACACTCGCTCATCACTAGATGGTAGAAGTTAGGATAAAAATGGACGCATGGACCAAAAATGGATGACAATCAGATCCAGCACACAGAAGAAAAACTGTGTTTATTTTTTAAAAGTAGAGAATGTGTGAATGAGGACTAAGTAAATGCAGCATCTTTATGAGGCTGGTGAACCCGATGAGTTTTTCAAGATGGCAACGCTTCTGGGTCTTTTTTTCCTCAAGAGTCTTTTGAATTATTTTTGGGGATTTCTTTGAGCGTGATCCTATAGTTTTTGAGGCATCTTTTTTAATGTCGTTTTTCAGGTAATTTTTGTAACTCCATTGAATAATTAAGAAATCCCTGGCAAATCGCTCAAATATGTCTTCCAGATATGAAGACATTACAAGACGCTCAAAATACTGAACATACGAACAGTAAGTCATTTTTACATAGAAATGATTATGTTCAATCTTTTGAGCGTATTTTGAGAACTTTTTCAGGCGGTTTTTGGAGCGGAATCTGCCTGACAAAGGCGTTGTGTGCTCATACCCTTAGGGCTCGTTCACACGTCCGATCTTCTCGTATGAGTGCTATCTGTATTTTTTACGATACCTCCGATATTCTATGAGATTATGCACGTGTCTGATTTTCTCCTTGAATATAGTGGACAGGGTTTGGATCAAAACTGGAAATGCAAGTCCATGGATTGTCGGAATGGAGAAGGTGGACAAATGTTTTTTTTCTTCTCTCCACGAATGAGGAAAACTTATGCCACTCTGATCACAGTCTGACGGGAATAATCGGCCCGGTTTCGTCATACATGAAAAATACTGACGTCTGCATGAGTCCATAGGGGTGCAATTTTGATTTCACTTTGCCACTTATGTTGGAAGTCAAGACCTGTAAAAACATCGGTGATGCCTCATGCCGCCCCAGAGCTGATATTCTGTTTTGTCACCTTTACTATTCTTTATTTTTATGTATTGTTTTAATGTTTTTGTTCTGATGCAGCTGAACACATCGTGATGCAGTTTGGCCGCGTCGCAGAGGATGTTTTCACCATGGATTTCAGCCATCCACTGTGCGCCCTACAAGCATTTTCCATCTGCCTGTCCAGCTTTGATAGCAAACTCGCCTGCGAATAAAGTCTAAATAAAGCAGAAAACTTAGCTGTCCATGGAAATCAGGGGACTTGTCCACAATCCTTACTTGTTTCCTCCAGTAAATACTTTGCGTAAATCAACGGGCAAATAAAAGAAACCTCGTGATATATCCTATTACAGAATTGTGCTTCTTTCTCCACTTACCGGCCACTTCTCCCTTCCTCCTGAACTCGACATCCACTTTGAAAAAACCAAAACAGCTCAAATCCATTTTACTCAACATAAGACGGACTGCCAGCTAAGTGACGCGTCAGGTTACAGAGCATATTGAAGTCTATGAGGAGGGGCGGTGGAAAGATTAAAAGGCACTGATACAGTCAGAGTAAGAGAACGTTGCTACAATTTCTCTAGAAATTAATTTATATTAACCCAGAGCTGGATTCACATCTACACTGCTCAGTAGGGCTGCATAATTTCCTTCACCCTGATGCTGCTTCTTTCTGTGTGCTAAAAAAGAAAAAAAAGAGCAGCAATTATTCTCTTTCTGTGTGCTAAAAAAGGAAAAAAGAGCAGCAATCATTCTCTATGTGGGAGGCATCACAGCAGCTAGTCTCCACCCACCACCAGCTCAGAGTCAACTGAAAATTACAGATAGAACACGAAAAGGGGAGAACTGGTGAAAATGCAGGATATACATTATAGAATGGCCAGAAATAGTGTTATTCTTCGTGTATACACACAGGACAGTTTCTAAAAAGTTATTAGAAAGTATAGTTCTCCTTTAAGATTCCAAATGTGTAAAAACGTTTGGGGTTGCAGAACGGGAGACACAGTAATATGACGTGTTTGGACACTACTATACCCCAGCAATAAGAATGTGAATTAATTAAACCTAACCAAATATTAGATTGGTATTTATGTGTAAATGTATCAGTAACCTGAGTAATGCAGAAGAACATTTGTAGGGTTTTTCCATGTTACGTTTTAAGCGGTTGAGGTCTTTTCTACATCTTCTGCATTTTTTTCTTACACAATACTGATGACATAAAAAGCAATACAAAGTGAAATAAAGTTTTTGTCTCAGTGTTTTCACAACACAGTAAAACATGTAGAACATCCACTTAGCGCCCTCTGCTGACTCCACCAAGTGCAGGTCGTGTCGGGTCTTGGGTTGTGACATCAGCTAAAATTTGACTGGTGGCAAACTAGAGCCTCCCATCTTCCAACAATATAAGGCCAAGTAATCAGGTGATGTGAGAATCTTCGCTGGATCTGAGGAGCTTGGATTTCTTCTGCTGCAATGGCCACAAAATGGGGCATCTGTTCTGCAGGAAAGATAAGCAATGACTTCATGGTAGCTCTACAGACCCTGCCGGCTGAGGACCACCAGGTGAGGTCTACAAAAGTTGGCAATAGTCACATTGATCTGCACTTGTCCCAAAGTTTTTTCCACTGTTCGAAACATTTTTTATATTCTTCTGACCTAATGCTGGTAAGCGCCTCCATCTTTTTTTTTCTTAACCTCTTCTACGTCCTCAGAACCTTTTCCCTTTAGGCCAGTGTTTCCCAAACTCCAGTCCTCACGGACTCATGTTTTCAGGATTTCCATAGTGTATAATTTTTATATAATTTTCCTATACCATTTAGATTGAGACACTGTGGCCCATAATTTATATCTGTATTGGTTTTCCCTTCTTTTGTACTCTCTTGTTATCAGAACTTTATATTAATAAAATTATATTGGATTGGACTTATGGTCGGTTGTGGGGTGGTTTTTTCTGTCCTTGGTTGATAATTCTCCGACTGTCCATTTTTCTTTACACTGATCCGGCTTATCAGTAGCAGATAATATATAGTAATTTACTTCAGATTTATTTATTTATTTATTTCACGACTATCTCTCTACTACCACTGTGAACACTGCTTTGTTGTTATTATTGAAAAGTTTTAGTAGATTGTGGGCTGAGGAAGGGATGGATTCTGGCAATACTTTTGAGTTGGAGGCGACAGGAGGTGGCAAGAGTTTGGACATGAGGTTTGAAGGACAGGGCAGAGTTGAGAATTACCCCGAGGGAGCGGATTTCAATTGCCGGGGAGAGCGTGATGCCGATTACCGTAATAGATAGATCAGGTAGGGGGGATGCGCGAGATGGGGGAAAGATGATGAGTTTGGTTTTGTCTACATTGAGTTTTAGGAAGAGAGAGTTGAAGAAGGAGGATATGGCTGATAGACACTCCGGGATTCTGGACAGCAGAGAGGTGACATCTGGGCCAGAGAGGCAGATCTGAGTGTCGTCTGCACACAGGTGTACTGGAAGCCATGGGACTTTATGAGTTGTCCTAGGCCAAGGGTATAGATGCATAAATCCAAAATGAAGAAAAAACAGAAGTGCACTCACCGGTCCTGAAAAACACCAATCCTTTATTTAGAACATGTGCAGGTGACAACAGGGAGAACGTGGACAGAAAGGATAACGTCCGTTTCGCGCTGCGGCGCTTCATCAGGACCCGTAGAAGCGCGGCAGCGCGAAACGGCCGTCGTCCTTTCTGTCCACGTTCTCCCTGTTGTCACCTGCACATGTTCTAAATAAAGCATTGGTGTTTTTCAGGACCGGTGAGTGCACTTCTGTTTTTCTTCATTTTGCACTTATACATTACTGAAACAGTGCACCCAAGTGTCCTTTTACCAGGCATATACGGCACAGCAGCGGCAAGTAGCTGTGGAGATTTTGGGTTTTCAAACAGTAGTGGTGCCGTGTTATCTTTCCTTCATTTTTCATATAGATGGATAAAAGTAGGGATGGTAAGTAAGGACAGAGCCTTGAGGGACTCCCAACAGAGAGAGGGCGAGATGAGGAGGTAGTGTGGGAGTGGGAAATACTAAATGTGCAGTTGGAAAGGTATGAAGCAATACCGGACAGGCCTTTGATGTCAAGGGAAGAAAGAATCTGTAGCAGTAGGCAGCGGTCGACTGTGTCGAAAGCAGAGGATAGGTCGAGAAGGAGGAGGATGGAGAACTGTCTGTTAGCTTTGGCTGTGAGTAAGTCATTAGTTATTTTGGTCAGAGCAGTTTCGGTGGAGTGGTGGGGGCGGAAGCCAGATTAGAGGTTGTCAAAAAGAGAGTTAGATGAGAGGTGGGAGGAAAGTTGAGCATGGACATGCTGCTCAAGGAGTTTGGAAGCAAACGGGAGCAGTGATATGGGGCGATAGCTGGGCATAGCAGTTGGGTCAAGGTTAGCTTTTTTGAGGATGGGTGTGATGGTGGCATGTATGAAGGCAGAGGGAAAGGTACCAGAAGATAGCGATAGGTTGAAGAGATGGGTTAGGGCTGGAATGAACATGTTAGTGAGGTTGGGGAGCAGGTGGGAAGGGATGGGGTCACGTGCACAGGTGGTGAGGTGCGATTTAGAAAAGAGGCGAGTAAGCTCTCCTTCAGTGATGTTGGAGAGGGAGGTTATTAGGGAAGGGCAGAGGTCTGGTATATGGAGTGGTTGGGGTGGTGGAACAGTAAAGGTTTGCCTTGTTTGATCGATCTTGTTTTTGAAGTAGGTGGCAAACTCCTCAGAAGAGATGAGGGGAGTTGGAGGTGGCAGTGGTGGGCGGAAGAGAGAGTTAAATGTGCTGAACAGTTGTTTTGGGTTGTATGATAATGAAGATACAAGGTTTGTGAAATAGGTCTGTTTAGAATAGGTGAGGGCTAATTTGAAGGCAAGTGTAGCTTGTTTGAAAGCAGTGAAGTCGCCTAGCAGGTGTGTTTTTTTCCAACGCCGCTCTGCGACCCTGGATGCTTGTCGGAGTTTTTGGGTGAAGTTGTTATGCCAGGGTTGCCTATTGATTTGTCACACTTTGCCATGCATGAGAGGGGCGACTGAGTCTATGGCTGATGTGAGGGTGGAGAAAGCGGTGGTTGTCCGTGTCATGGAGTGAAGATATGGAGGACAGGGGTAGAAGAGAGTCTGAGAGTCTGTGAATGTCTAGGTGTGCAAGGTTTCTGTAAGGATGTGGTAGTGGCTGGACATAGGGGGAGGGTGAGGAGGACAAGGATGAGAAGGTGAGTAGATGGTGGTCAGATAGGGGGAAGGGAGAGGTTGTGAGATTAGATAAGGAACAGAGGCGGGAGAAGATGAGGTCTAGTGTATGTCCGTCTGCGTAGGTGGCTGTGGAGGACTACTGAGTAAGTCCAAAGGATGAGGTAAGGGCCAGGAGCTTGGAGGCTGCTGGCTGGCGGGTGTCAGTAGGGATATAAAAGTCACCCATTATGATGGTGGGGATGTCAGCAGAGAGAAAGTGAAGAAGCCAGGTGGAGAATTGGTCAATGAAGGCAATGGCTGCGCCTGGTGGTCGGTAAATGACAGCCATTTGGAGATTAGAGGAAGAGTAGATACGGACAGAGTGTACCTCGAAAGAAGGGAGGATAAGGGAGGGTGGGGGTTAGAGGCCTACCCAGCTATAGATGCCCCAGCTCAGAGTGATGAAGGCCACAGAGGATATCATGTGATAGGGAAGATGGATTGACAAGATTGTGCTATATTTAGCACATCCACCATCTTTCTGGCCAATACAGATGATTTTTATGCCGGCATAAATGATCCAATTAACCGACAAACAACTAAAGTGACCTTTTACGAGGCAGGATCCATGCAACCAATAGTGTAATGTTTCACTACACAACATCCAGATTGAATACTAAATTCTCCACATTTTTGTTCCCTTTAGGCTGTGGCTGTTGCAGCAAAAGATCTGAAACGCGCTAAAGAATTTGCCAAAATTCACAATATACCAAAGGTCTACAGCTCGTATGAAGAACTTGCCACTGACCCAAATATTGGTGAGGGACTGCTCTGCCATGGAGCTAAAAGAAATACAGCGATAATGGACATCAATGTGCACTGGGCAGGGGTGCAGGACAGAGCACTTCATATAGCATTGAACCTTTGTGACATCTGAAAGGAAGAGTCCTCCCCTGCTGGTAAACATCCAGGCTACTGTGGATCGATGAAAACTTTCATACATCAGTCTTTCAAGACTGTCCAGTTTTCTGTCATCTACATGAGTGCTAGTGATGACTGGCACATGATTACAAGGTGTTGGAAGGACAGATCAGTTCCAAAAGCAGCTGTACCTACAACTTTCTCTCATCCACTTTTGGCATAATAGATCACTGTTGTTATATGGTAATATAGATATTCACCCATAAATTAATTAGGATGACCTCTGTTTGATATCTCACAAGTGCTAGATATGCCAATCCCAGCAAAGAGGAGAAGCAGCCATCTTTCGGTCTCTTCTTGGTGTTGGACACAATGTAGCATTGTTCTGATCTCTACAAGAGGCCATTCTTCCATTTCACCAAGCAGAATATATTTAGGCTGTTGATTAGTAAAACGATGGTCCTAAAAAAAAATAAATCAATTTTTAGAACCGTAGTCTAGCGACCATGTTAGTAGTCCAAGACAGCCGAATGGAAGCCCTGCAAACCACAACCTAACTGACGGCATGCCTGACATCTCTTCAAATTGTTTGGCCAACACAGTGTCATCGTAGACATGTATGACGTTGCAACAGGCCTAGTAACCAGAGGTTCAGGGAGATAGGAGGCGGATTCCAGGGCTTTTCATCCATCAATTGATAGAACAATGATTCCGCAAACTGATACGCTCATCTCTATTTTTTTTGCCCTGAGTTTCCCTTTGACCATGAGCAGTATAGTACCATCATTGGCACAAGGTAAGACTCTACAGAAAACCACAGGCTCCAACGTTCCCATAACTATTCTATGTTGCAGATATCGTCTACGTTGGTGTGCTGCATACAGTCCATCGAGAAGTAGTGCTGATGTTTTTGCAGCACAAGAAAAATGTCTTGTGTGAAAAACCATTGGCCATGAACTCATCAGAGGTTAGAGAGATGATTGCAGCTGCAAGGAAACACAAAGTCTTTTTTATGGAGGTACTTTTTGTTTCTCATATAGCACCAATATACTCTACAGCGTTGTACAAAGATTGTCATTATTCACGTTAGTTTCTGTCTCTAATGAAGATCACAAGCTGAGGGTGGTCATACACATTCGACTTTGGCTGAACCTACCAATTTAGGGTAATCGGTGAACCATCTTATGTGTAAGAGGTATTCAGCAGAACGCTGGTTCCTGATCATTGACCCATGTAAGCATGGCATCTATCAACTGATTAGAGAGCAAACGATGATCAGATCTTTGCTTGCAAAATAAAAATGAATCATTGTCGGACAGAACAATTATATTAACTTTTGCTCACCCCAGTAGAGTTTGCATTGGCCCATTTACCAGGACCTTTGAACTAGCGTTAGTCAACTTCATGTATTGCTCTCAGTATGGATAAAAAGATCCATTAAAAGCACCCCTAGATCAGTCAAAAACAGCAATATATTATTTCCCTCTAATATCGTTCACTGAGCTGGGTTCTTCATGTTTGCTTCGGCTAATCCTTTGACTTTCTACAACATGGGATGTTATCAATGCATGGATATCGAAACTGGGGCAACTTGGCTGGAGAGGACAACTAGTAATTTTCAGAATTTCCTATTGTACCTTAGGCAATGTGGAGTCGCTTCTTTCCTGTGTATGAGCAGATCCGCACTCTTCTATCCCAGAAGGCCATAGGGGATATCAAAGTCGTACGGGCAGAATTTGGCTCCAACCAATATCATGTTTCCCGGGCGGTGCAGAAGGAGCTGGGTGGTGGAGCTCTCCTGGACATTGGCTGCTACTGTCTCCAGTTTGCATTGATGGTATTCAATGGTGAAAAGCCAGAGTCTGTGACAGCTAAAGGCTTTCTATATGAGACTGGTACGTCTACATAGAACAACAATTCATTACAAAAACTGCAATGGTCGCTCACTGCTTCTTATCTTTTAGGGGTTGATGAAACTGTGACTATTATTCTGCAGTACCCCGGCAAAAGACAAGCCATCCTCACGTGCACTATGATGGTTGGAATGCCAAACCAGGCTGCCATTGGCGGTTCTACGGGCATGATTCAGGTAGGCCTTTGTTGTAGATTCAGTTGTAACGTCTTTGTTTGAGGAAATTGAATGAATGTTTCTTAGAATTTCACAGTCCCTTGATGCCTCCATAGGGTTTGACTATCTCCTAACATTAAATGATTTACCCTAAAATAACTTTTTTAACACTAAAGACCCATCAACAAGATGGGTGATAAACATATAATAGGTCAAGACTATTTTTCTGGAACCCCTATTATTCCTGAGAAGAATGGGCTGGTAGTTAGAGTCCCATTAATATTTAGGAAGAGTGGTTGCACTTGTTTCAGACTTCAGACCCTTAGCTCTTGGTAAACGTGTCGGCGAGATCAGATGAAGATCTATCTTTTAAAACCAGGTCTAAAAAGTAAAATACAAGGAAGGTTTGTTGTGCAAGAGTCCTCATCTTCGAGGTTCAACCAGTTCTTACTACACAGATGACGTCACGAAGAGAAGGATCAGTCATGTTGAACTACAATGCAGATCCTATTGTTTTAAACCACAACTAGAGGTATCTAATAGTAGGTTACTTCTCAGAGCCCATTGAAAATGCATGCATCCTCAGTCCACATATATGGAGCAGTCAGGATAGATGGCTGTTGACCGATTGAGCACTGTGCCAACAAGTTACACCTGCTCATAACAAAAGTCTTATCACTTTGCTGGATATGTTGTAAGATGGATGAAAATGGTTCCCGAGAGACCCCTGTGACCTATAATGTGGCCTGTTGACATAGATCGTATCTCAGTGTATGATCTCCTTAGGTTCCCTCGTGCATGTGGTGTCCCACCGCAATAATCTTAAATGGTAAAGAAACCAGATATCCTCTCCCGCAGTCTACGAAGTTCATGCACTTTACAAACAGCACAGGACTAAGCTATGAAGCTGAACACGTACGCCAGTGTTTGATTAAAGGTAGTATCCATTGACCACGATTCCGTACATTCCACTGATATGTCCAATATAATAGGCTCTAATGGCTTCTTCTGTTGTTTCAGGATTAAAGGAAAGTCCACTGATGACCCTGGCCGATAGTGAACTTCTGGCCACCATAATGGAAGAGGTTCGCAAACAACTTGGAGTCCACTTTCCCCAAGACAAAGCCTGATCCTTCTACTCTTCATAGGTGCACACCTATGAACACCTATAAATGTTTAATAAAAAAATCTAATTTAAATAAAAGTATCTATAATTATTGTAAAGTACTTTCACTTTTTATCCAGCAGATGTTTAGCAATTAACCATAAATTTGGGATGGCATATATTAAACTGCCGAACAACCCAAAAAAAACACATAAAACTAACCTCGGAGAACATCCACACTCATCTAAATGGGAGCATAACCAACTTCTGTTGCCCACTGATAAGCCACCATAGTGTTAAGTTTGTCAAAACCAAAAGAACCGATGTCACTGAGCTGGTGAAGTGTCATGATCTGTCTTTATAACCCAAATTGAGTTCACATGGTAGGAAACACATCTCCTCAGGTAAGACTAGCCCACCCTGTGCTCCATTACCTGCCATACAAACGCCTCTAACGCTGCCCACCTGTTCTTCATCTCATCCTTGCCCTCAACTTTTTCTACCTCGGATTTCTATTCCTCTATCGATGACTACTCAGATTCATCACAGCCCCATCCATGTGGTAACTACCATTTCGTGAACCTCATTCTTCTGTTGCTTGCTGGGACCAACCCCAGGTGGATGTTTGGCCAAAAGCCAAGAGCTGCTTCAGCTGGTTGGTTATGATAATGAAAAGTCCCCCCCACATATCTGGGAGAAAGTAATGTCACAACTTCATAACTAAGCAGTTATTCAATTCATCAGAGCAAAGCAACTCCAAACTTTGAAAGACAGGAAAGAGGGACACGTACTACAAAACATCACAGCACGCATTATGATGTCCCAGCATTGCCCCCTCGTATACATTACGATTTCCTCACAATGCCCTTCATACATTATGATGCCTCCACTCAGAAAAGTCTAAAATAAAGTCACCTAGCCCCATTCCCACGGTGAGTGGAGTGGACCTGTCTATGCTGTGTGAGGCTCATCTCAGCAGGTGTCTTAGGTGCGATGTTATCACTCCTCCCGCGCCGATCCTTAGGTAGAACTTACAGGTTGGATGGTGGAGCAGGGAGCTGACGGCTCTTCGCTCCACCACTATGTTCTCAAGACAAAGATACAGCTGGATCCAGAACATACTGTCAACCTCCAAGGACGGCAGGACAGCTCTCTAAATCTGTGAATGTCCTGGTGAATCCAGGACAGTTGGAAGGTATGACCCCATATCAATAATGTTTAGTGAATGTTCAGGGTATACAGAAAGTAATCTCAAACGTACTGTTTCCATATCTTGCTATGTTATAGTCTCATTCTAGATTGGATATTTAAAGGGTTTGTCCCATATTCCTATCTTCAGGTGTGCACCGCTTTCCAACCTCCTACTTACTTCGGGAGGTGCACTCCTGAAAATTTACATTTCTGACCAGCAGCAGCACTATTTTGGCCCGATCCCATGCTGCAAGGAGAGGGACCTTTCCCCCGCAGCATTGGAGGAGCACAGGGACACTGATCCAACGATCCACGCAGATCTGTCGCAGCATTTGGAAGCTGTAGAGCAAAGATCTTGCAGGAGACTGCAGTATAGCCCTGGCCCTTATACATGCTCTGTCAGCACAGAATGACTGTTCAAACCAAGTACAGGCGCTCGGTGCTCCATGGACAGAGTCCATTTAACACACAGATTGCTGGGAGACACAGCGCGCACACGTCACACTGGATCGCTTCCTGGCTTCAGACTGGGAGTCACTCCCCTTTCCTGACCTATTTAAAGCAGCAGTCTTTTTTTCCTGACTCTGACAAAATCCGGATTTAGTCAGTGAGTCAACAATGGCCACAAGATGGGGCATCTGCTCTGCTGGCAAAATAAGTAATGACTTCGTGGTGGCACTGCACACCCTACCGGCTCAGGATCATCAGGTGGGTGCAGATCTGAGAGTATGAGAAGTAACGTGGCGCGATCGCCATCCGAGCTGACGTGAACTTTGCCCAGCTGCCATCTCCTCGCCTACAATAGTGTGACCAGCAGAACAATCGTCATGTTTCCACCTTTGACCCTGCTGCAGGCCCTTCACCCAAATCTATAAGTCAGACCTCCAAAGCTTCTAGAGTGAGAATACTGTAATGCTTTGGAGCCCTAAGGCGATGAGTTTTGGGTGATTTTTTTTTTTACGTTGCGTATTTTACAAAAAATACAAGACTTAATGGGTGCAGAGAATCTTCAACATCAAAATCTCATTGTAGGAACCTAGCACTGCGCAGAACAACGGATCACTCAGACGTCATTCTTTTCTTTTGCCAGCATAAAAAGAAAACCCAAACCAGACTAATTTCCATCAATGTTTCAGTTTTTACCATCACAGTTTTATGTTTTTTTTTTCTTACATACAAAGAGTTTTCTAAAGCTTCTTGTGAAAACCGAACACTGCATGTACGGCACCTGTAGGCTATCCAATATTTTTTTTTTACCAATATTTCTTTACCAATATTTTTTTACTAATTGTTTTTTTTACAAATATATATTTTTTCACCAATCTTCTTTTTTACCAATATTTTTTTACTAATATATTTTTTTTCACCAATATTTTTTTTCTTACTTTTTTTTCAGCCAATATTTTTTTTTCTTCACAGACCCGTAGACTTGCATTGGCAAGTTTAATGCATGACTTGCATCAATGTCGGACTTGCCTCTGTGCTTTGGTGCGGACCACTCAGTCGGAAAAAAAACAAACTTTGACCTGTGAACAGCCCCATACTCTATAAAGGGTACGAGTTCTAGCCGTCAAAAATACGGTAAGGACTTGTACGCAAAAAAGTAATGTCTGATTACCCTTGAGAACGGACTGCTATTCATGGACCCAAGCGTGACAGCGCCAGATATGCCTTGGTCTTGCATTAATTGTAGCGCCAACTTTGTGGATTGCACTTCCCCAAAAAATTTTAAAAAAAAGTCATTGTCAAATATTACAGCCTTTTTCCATCCATTCAAAAGGAATCGAGTGGTTTTGAACAGAGTGTCATCAGAGATGAGGGGAAACCGGAAAAAAAAAGTTTTTTTCAGTTTCTCCCATCTAAGAGTTTGTACACACGTTTAGTATTTGCAGCAGACCTGCCTTGGAAGTAAACACGTTGTGTAAAATATGTGCATTGTTGCCATGTTTTTGATACAGCGTTTTACTCATATTTTTGACTGGGTTAAAACTGCAAAAACACTGAAAAACTTGTCATTCTGAAGATTTGAAAAAATGCTTCGAATATTCACATCTGTAAGGAAAAATTAAGCAGCAGGTGCAGGAGATTTCAGAAATCATTCACTTATTTCTACAGCCTTTTCTTATCCTCTACAAAAACTTAGTGTCGCTCTTATTCATTCTTGTTTGGACTATTGTAACTCTCTACCAAACTCTCCCCTCTCCAATCTGTCTTGAAAGCAGCAGCCAGGATCATGTTCCTGTCCAACCTCTACACCGATGCCTCCACCCTGTGCCAGCTATTGCACTAGTTGCCCATCTGCTAGAGTCCAATATAAATTTATCACTTTCACCCACGGTTCAGTACCACCCTAATCTCATCCCTCACCTGTCTACCACCCTACCTGTGCCCTCCGTTCCACTAACATCCTCAATAAACTGTACCTCCCATTCCTATCTTGAAGACTTCTCACGTGCTGCGCCAATTCTCTAGAATGTATTACCCAGGACAATTTGATTAATTCCCAACATCCATGGTTTGTTTTTCATCGGCATCACAAATCAAAATTACCCATGCATATCTGGGCCCATGAAAATCTTAGACAGTACATGCATGAACAATTTACCATCAATAATTTGTGAAAAACATGTACCTTTTAATTGCATACGAAAAAAATCACTGGCATCTGAGGTTTAAAGGGAACCTGTAAGCAGGATTGTGCTCAGTAACTTACAGACAGTGTCAAGTTGGCAACATTATACTGATTACAATTATACCTTGGTTGATGGAATCCGTCTTGTGGTTGTTTTTTAATCTTTATTATCAGTTTTGAGTTAATGATATGCTCGAGCCCCGGGGCAGCCTGTGGGGTGTCTTTACGTGGTGCTCTGATTAGGTATTCATAATGCAGACTGCTGACAGGTCACTGATCCCTCACTGACCTGCCAACTAGTTTGCATAAAGATTAAACAACAACCACAAGACTGATTTCATCACCAGGTATCATTGTAATCAGTATAACGGCGACGACCTGACACTGTCTATAGGTTCCTGTGCACAATCCTGCTGACAGGTTCACTTTAAGAATTAAGTTTGTAGCCTTGATTTAATGACATGATTAACCCTTTAAGGACAATTTTTTTTTGTGCTTGCGTTTTTGTTGCTATCTCACTTTCCTCCAAGAGCCATAAACATATGAAGGCTTGTTTTTGTTTTTTTTTCATTGAGACGAGTTGCACTTTTCCATGGCACCATTAATTTTACAATATTATGTGCCAAAACTTGAGCAAAAAAATCCAAACATGATGAAATAGTGAAAATATTTATATTATTATTTTTGTTATAATATTGTAAAAAATGTTTTTTTTTGCTGTGTCCTGTAACATTTCAATTTTTTTGTTGATGGGGGCTTGTTTTTTTGCGTAGTGAGCTGATGATTTTACTAATATCAATGTTGTGTATATATGATTCTTTGATTTATTTTTTTAAGAAGGTGACCAAAAAACAGCAATTCTGGTACTTTGATTTTTTTCTCTTTATGGCATTTAACAATCAGCTTAAATAATTCCATAATTGTTTATAGACGTAGATTTTTACCATACTAAATATGTTTTTTTACTCTTATTTTTAACAGCGATAAAAGGGTGAAAACGCATAACTTAAGTAAAGTAAAATCTTCTTCTTTCCCTGATAATTGCACTTAGTAGATGATTTTCCTTTAACCTTTTCAGGTAGCCGCGGTGGCAGCCAAAGACCTGGACCGTGCCAAGGAATTTGCCCAAAATCATAACATTCCTAAAGTTTATGGGGCATATGAAGAACTTGCCAAAGACCCAGAAGTGGGTAAGTAGTGAAATCTCTGACACCAGGTTATTTTCACGGACAGCATTTTTTTTCTTTGCTTCTCCATTCCAAAGTTATGCCCCCCTCCGGTGATAAAGGTGCAAATTTTCCCGTCAATCAACTGGGCATAGATATACCACAGCACTTCTGACAAAGAATTATCCACCCTTTCCACGACAAGCGTCTTCACAACTTATTAGAGCCTCCCTGGCTGTTATGACCTGCTGCGATCGCAAAGCCTAGCCAGACACAAGCTTCTGTCCACGTTCCCGAGGAATCTTAGCTCATTTCACATGGGCAATGGCAGCAGGTTGTAACAGCCAGACAAACAGAAGTTTGTCATGTATTGGGTGAATAATTCTGAGACTATATCAATCAGTAAAATTGACATTTTGTGATGAAGTGGGGGAAGATGTGTTGAGATATTTACATTGCTCGTTTCATTGGTTTATTGAAAACGGCAGAAAGTTTGTCAATTTTGCTGTGGGAGAGAATGAATAATTTTGTTTGCAATTGTACCATAATGTTTAATTCACGTACTAAGATGATCATCTTGATGTTTTCATCTAATTTTCTTCTTGAGATATCGTCTACGTTGGGGCCATTCATCCTGCTCATAGGGATTTGGTTCTTCTGTTTTTTAACCATGGAAAAAATGTCTTATGTGAAAAACCGATGGCCATGAATCTTACAGAAGTTAAGGAGATCATCTCATCTGCAAGGAAACACAATCTCTTCTTAATGGAGGTTAGTTTATCCATTCTCGATCTTCTTTATGGACCATGATGCCAGTGGTGCAATTCCTGACTAGAGGCCAATGATTGGTTGCAGAGGTCACAGGCTGGCCGCTTGTACACGAAGACCTGGTAGACCACCAGACTCTCACTACTGGATGGGGAGAAAGTGAGAAGTGTGTTTGTTTTTGTTTTTTTTTTAAAACCAGATAACCCTTTTCATCACTGGTATATTGCATTTCATACAGGCCTTCTGGAGCCGTTTTTTTCCAGTCTACGAAGAGATCCGTTCTCTGCTTCATCAGAAAGTTATCGGAGAGGTGAACGTTGTCCGGGCAGAATTCGGTGTAAACTTGCTTGCTGTGGCGCGGTCAGTCGAAAAAGAACTTGGTGGCGGAGCAATTCTGGATATTGGTTGCTATTGTATCCAGTTTGCCTCCATGGTATTTAATGGAGAAAAACCGGAGTCTATAACTGCCAAAGGATTTCTGCATGAAACCGGTAAGCTTCTCTCCAAACGTAATATCTCAGACCGATAGAATGCAAGATTTAGAATTTCTAGGTCTCTTTTGATCTTGATAAGTGATGGTTTCCAGTGAGGATCTGTCATCACTTTATGACCTCCGAGGACCAAGTCAAAGATATAATGGGCTGTAGTGTTGCTTCAGTTCTGCGTCTGCTTTATTTTTACCCTGCATAGCAGCCACTGTGGCTACCCGGACCTGTTGGAACTGCAGTTGCCCCTTCATCAAAAAGATGCCGTGCTGCAGCAGATGGCCAGAAACGTTTTGATGCAGAGGAATAAAGGCAAACTGTATTGGGCACTGCCTCCCTTTGAATCCGTGAAGGTTGGTCCCCAGAGATCATTCAGTGATGGTAATATCTGAAGAACTCTTTATAGGAACGTTCTAGCCGAATCTAACAGTGTGCTAAAGGTAGTATAGGGGCTGAAGGCCATGACACAAGGATTCTCTACTTGGGATTCTTTGACTCCGTTAGGTTGCCCATATTCCTTAGATAGGTTTTTCCAACATATGGAGCATTCGGTTGACCATTCTTTCATCTCCCCCATACATGAGCATTGGTTCTGCATGGGTTTTCAAGACTGAAGAAAGCTCATAAAGGGGAGTGTTGGACTATCCAGATGTGTGAAGAGCCTCCGTCAAATATTCCATTCGATTTGATGGAACACCTTGGGGGAACCTTTGTTAGTGGCGGCTTATCTCCCAGAAGAACAGAGGGATTGTTGAAATTCATCAAACCCAATCCTTCTCCCACCTCTTTTCCCTATCAATGTTGAGTCAACCAGACTCCAGTTTTTATTTTACACCTAAGGTATAGCCTAAAAGTGCAAAGCTGAACCACCGTTTTACGTGAATGTTCCTACGAGTTATATGATGGAACCCAATTAATTTTCCTCAAATCCTTAGGTGTTGATGAGACGGTGACAATCATTCTGCAGTATTCCGGGAAACGCCAGGCCATCCTCACCTGCACCATGGTGTCTGAAATGCCAAATCAGGCCGTTATCTCCGGCACTAAGGGAATCATCCAGGTATGCAATGGTTAAACGTATATGATCATTTTTTCCAATGATAAATTTTGCAGTTAAAAAAATGCAACGAAGTTTATCGGTACTTTAAAAATGCATTAAAAACCCTGCTATAAATCTACACAAAGTATAAAATAAAGGGAAAAATGCAGGAAAAAAATAATCAGAGGAGATCTTTACTGCTTGTCAAAAAATATGCAGCATTTACGCTACATGTGAATACCGCTTAAAAATCCTTGCAAGAACGGAAGGAATTTGTAATTTTAGAGTTTACGGTTTGCCGAGGTTAACATTCACCTCTTGTGGTCTTGGAGATAGATGGTCTTATAGGCAAGCACTACTCTGAATTACAGGAACCAAACACATTCTAGCAAATCACAGTCTGCACTCCATACTTTACTAATTGTCTGGTGTCTTAAGTGGACAAAGCCTCTAATTTTAGTTCATTGATGTGCCTGTTGGATGTTCAGACATGACTGATGTGGCTACGGTCCCACGATGAGCTTTTGATTTTCTGGACCCATTAAGTAAAATAGGTTCCGCAAATTTTTGAAAAACACACGAAAAACTTATTGTGGAATGTAGCCTCCTTATAAATAATATGGATTAGATGTATGATCTCGTCATTTTTTCCTCCCCAGATCCCTTCTTCTATGTGGTCACCAACGTCCCTAATAGTTAATGGGAAGGAAACCAAATTTGCTCTTCCTTCTACTACAAAACACCTGAACTTCAATAACAGCACGGGTCTGAGTTATGAAGCAGAACATGTGAGGCAGTGTCTGCGGAAAGGTAATAGGAAAGCTCCTGGAAGCCATTACTTATCTTCTGGGTCCAATGTGGTCATGACTCATGAGGTTGCCTATCGTCCAGTAGACTGCTTTCTCCCGACTACACCATACTGAATGGATGGGCATTAGTGATGAGCGACCGTGCTCGTGTCCTAATCGAGTGTCTTCGGCGTGCTCGAAAAATATGTTCCGAGTCCCAGCGGCTGCGTGTCTCACGGCTGTTCGACAGGCGCAACACTTGTAGGATCTGCCTAACAAACAGGAAACATGTGTTGCAGCTTCGAACAGCCGCAACACATGTACTGGCAGAGACTGGACCGTATTTTCCGAGCACGCCGAAATACTTGGATTAGGACACGAGCATGCTCGCTCATCACTACCGGGCAATAGTTTTCAATGGTGGGAGATAGGAGAAAGCCATTGGCCAGAGGCTTATGTCACCCCAAATCAAAAGGAACTGGCATTGTAATTCCACCTGACCAATCCTTCTCAGTCCAGTGGTGGGTTTGGCCAACTTTCATCCAACATGCATAAGCGCTATACCCAGAATTGATCTAGAACAGTCAAATGTTGGTTAAGAGAAACCTAAGGCTTCTTCACATCTGCAGAGTTTTCACCAGATGACGGAGGGTATAGAATCAGGGTTTCTATGGTAAAACCACAGTGGAAAAAAAAAATGACATGTCCATCCTTCGCTTGGACTACCAATTTTTTTTTTCCCCTCTTGAGTCCCAACAAGATGCTTAGATGTGCAGGGAATGGGTTATGGGACATGGAACTGTCATTATGAGGAACAACCTAATGGTAAGATCTTCCATGTCATTTGAAAAACTGGATAAAAGTCTAACGTTCCATATTCAGCCATGTATAACTTGTCTATTTCAGGATTGAAAGAAAGCCCGATCATGAGCTTAGCGGAAAGTGAGCTGTTGGCCAGCATCATGGAAGAGGTCCACACTCAGCTCGGTGTCTACAAGAATGAGTGACTACCTGTCCTAATAAGCAATAAATTAAGATTCTGATGTGGATTTTCTTAAGTGTTCTTCAGCCTAAACAACATTTCTCAGGGGATAAAAAGGTGTGGACTTCTCTTCCCAATGACCAAAAGAACTTGGTGTTGAAACTCAATTGTGAACCCTCTCCTGGGTCAGCGTCCGCCCTTTACAGACATGTTCACACTGCTCAGCAATACTGTTGGTCCGGCCTCAATTCATTATTCCGAGAATGATGTGGCTTTCAAGTTTAGAACCAAGGAAAGATCCGTGTGATGCAATTCTCCCATTCTAAAATGGCCTTTTAAATAAGTTGGGTCCCTCTACTTCATTTATGCTGATATTTTTCTTCCATCAATTCTATTTGCACACTCGTAAACATGGAATACATGGGAAAAGCGGGAATTAGATTTTTTCTTCTGTAGAAACTTCAACCTATAAGACCCCAACATGCATCTGTCAATGCTACTGGATATGCCAACACTTAAAGAGGACCGTTTACCTTTACAGTTACAAGGCCACATCTGAAAGCGTAATATCTATCAGTAGAAGAATTATGTTGATGGGAGCAGCCATATTGGGATTGGCAGCTCAGCGTGCTGTGTTCTAATGAGACACGCTCAGATTACAGGCCAGTTGTGGGTAGCATGTATGGAAGCTCATTCACAGTAATCGTGTATATAACTGGTATGCTACATGAGACCTTATGGCTAATGGAAGGTCAGAAGCACTTGCCCTGTACAGTATTACTGGGTGCATCGCTGATGAGCGTTCAGTACTGGACTGAAGGGATTTCTCCATGGAAATCAGTCCAATACTGAGCACTACTTAGCACAAGCAGCAGTGATAGAATGGCCGGAGTTTGCAGTGTATTGTTTGTTTGACTTTATTTTCTGCTAGCTTTAAACCCTTCAACACACAACTTACCAGTTACTTCAATGGTCAGGTCCATGACTGATGCAAGCTGAGCCTGCAGATATTGGCTAAATTACTCAGCCATCATCTTCCTCTACCAGCTGTGGGTGGAGCGGAGGTCCGACCATTTAACATGCTAAATTCTAGACAGCGGTGACATGATTGCAGGACACTGATGGGTTATCAGGGGCCGCCAAGACCTCTGTGCTCGACATGATGATTCTGTGAAAATGAGCATTTATAGGAGACTGATTTTGCACTGCTATGTATAGTACATGTGATCAAATGATTTAATTAAAACCTTGATATGCAGAAATGCTGCAAATCGGCAAACAGTAACATTATGTAAGGTACAAGATGCCATGTGGAATGACAAAGGCTGGGAAATACAGAGATGAACTCACTTGTGATCAGTGCTTGGGCGGAGAGATTTTAAGCACAGGAGTCATCAATAAGATCACAGCAGTTATATATGGGCGCTCTGAGCCAGTGTTACACACAAGTCTGCAGGATCGGAGCCTTTAAAGCCACCCCTTCCCATTTACTTCCCATTAGTAGCCATGAACCACTGACCAATACACCAGCTTTAAAGCCCAAGAGGAAAGCCACGGCCATATGTAACAAACACTACTCGGCTAGTACTGCTGGCAAACATTTTTTGCAACAGTCAATCTGCACTGGCCGATTTGGGAGCAGCTCAATTTTCTTGCTTTTCTTTGGGAGCTGAAATTCCATCTCAACCTTTAATGAAATGCACCACAGTTTACTGCACACATTTTATTTAGTTTCTGAAGATAACAAATGCATAGAGTACAGTGTGCAATGACGTCCTCTGTAGGGTCAACACAGCAAAGCCCCCCGAACCAGACAGGACACAGAGTCGTCAGTTTTCGGCAATCCAATTTCCTAGGGTGGAATTTAAAGTTAATATTCAGCCACCGGCAGGTCATCACTAGCGGAGACCTCAACTGTCTCAGTGTATTAGAGTGTTCTCACAGCAAATCAAGCAATGTAGGTAAATTACAAAGCATCATCGACAGGATATAGGCAAGCAACTGTGGGGGAATGCCAATCGCAACTTACCCAGCTCACCTGCTTTATGGTAACAGCCAGAATCCCAGAGACCCTGGAAGGAAAGCCAGACATTAGTGACCTCAACTCATCATCTGGACAACCTAGAGGGACGGTCACAGGACTCAGCAGTCAGATCCATAGACAAGTGTCATCATACACTCAGGTTCGGGATAGACTCACAGTTCAGATCCATAACCAGGTGGAGAAGTCTTATTTTCTCGTGTATTTTTTGTGTTCTGGATACTGTTGTGTTTTTGCTTTAAACTCTTCACATCTTCAGGATTTCTGTAGTTTTAACAATAAGGGTTCGTTATCAGACCTAAAATCAGATTGAAGAACATACCTGATGAAGAGCACATCTTCTCATCCTCCAAATAAGACCCGTTTCAGGTTTTGCTGGGCTCTGCCCCACTCAGGAACCTAAAAGCCAAGTCAAATCACCAGACAACTACTTATCCAGACTTCTGATATAAGACTACATAGGCATCAGCAAAGCCACTTGGCGTCATCGTCAGAGCCTCTTCACCAGCGAGGCTTGGAAGACCATCGTGAGTAGAAAATCATCTGCCTCCCCAATAATGGGATGTTCCAGCTTCGCTCACTTCCAGTCGGAGGCCAAAGATGTCCAGTGACCACTTCTCATGTTGACCAGTAGATGTGACCTCACCGACCACCTCCCGATGCAGAAGCGAGCAGAGCCACAACATTCCCTTTAAGCAATCAGCACAGAATTACCTTTAAACGTTTTTCACAGTTCATTCATCCTCTTCCAGGAACCTGTGGGAATAAAGACAAGATTAGCTTTCAGAAACAAGTTGTGCAAGACCTCAAGATCCAAGGGGAAGGCATGGCTGCCATGACCAAGCTTTCTACATAGCGCAGACATTCTGGTGGCTCCTGCCTTTTGCAGACCAAGGCTTCTATAAGGCCACGTTCACATGCAGCGTTTCACAGCAATGAGGCTTCAGAAATCTCGTGCATGTGAACACAGCCTTAAGGTAAACTCAGTAGTCAGATCCGTAAGGAGTTGTGTCTTCACAAGTCAGGTTCGGGATAGACTCATCATGGTTCGAATAAAGCAAAAACGGACCAATCAGATCAAGTCTAATAGTTCTAAAGAAAATAATTGACGGAACAGAGTCCTCCAAACGTTTTATACCTGCAGGTTTCCAGGATCAGCGAGGGCCTCGTTCAGCCTCCGGTCATCTCGTTACACAACCTGCAGAATAAAGCCTCGTTATTGCCCGAACTTTGTGCTGATGACATATCCCAGGGTCAGGAACAGCATCAGTAACGCCAGTAGGCAGTGTCGTCAGGACCTCGTCTGAGGCTCGGAAGACCATCGTGAGAATAAACATCATCTGCATCAAGACGTTGTCATGTAGTAATATGTTCAGCGCTGACATCTTACCTCCGATCTCATTGGCCATGGCTTTACCTAAAATACAAGAGCACATGTCAAGCAAAGCCAGCACTGGAATGAATAGGCATCTACCAAGTACATTGCTGACACAAGGGACAATTTAGTACAACATGTATTTTTTTTTTTTTTTTTTTATTATACCCAAGGTTGAGCTTAACCAAATTCACCTTTTCTGAGCATCTAAGAAACAGAATGCGCTCGCTGACAGATTCTCAGTCAACTCATTCTGGGGCCAGCAATACAGACTATACAAAAAAAAAAAAAATAAAAAAAAATTATATGGATTTATATAAAAAACAATATTTTCTCCAAATAATTGAGAAAAAAAAAAATCTATATACATCTGTAATACATGTTACAGATTATATCATTTTCTAAAAAAAATTACATTTTTTTGTATAGATCCATTTCTGTGATTAAATATATGCAAAAAAAAAAAAAAAAGTACATCTGCTCCGAGGGTTGCCCCAATATAATACAATCACTGATCATCCAGTTGCTTTTAAAACTATCCTGCTTGGTCCCTATAAATTAAAGGGAAGGTGCCAAAAACTCTCCAGCGATTTAAAAAAAACAAACAAACAAAAAAAAAAAAAAGTAAAAGAATTAGTTCAAATTTTCTTAAAGAATATCATTTGTTAATTTAGTAAAATATGAAAAATAATTTTAAAAGGTTTGGCATTTCAACTTTTTAACACTAGGGGGAGCAGCTAATGAAATTTGACAAAAACCTAGTGTACAACTAGCTCACATTACTGCACTGCAGTAATTATGGGCGGAGTCCGCTGACATGGCTGTGAACACAGCGAGAAGCCATTTTGTTGGTGACTGAAAAGTTATACTGAAAAGTAGACAGTCACCGAGGATGGGATTCTGGGAGATATATGGTGGAGGGAGCAGAGCGACAGCAGCACAGAGTATTTCAGGAGAGCAGTGTGCTGGTCTATGGGGGCCCCCTGTTCGGTGTGCGGAGCAGCCAGGGATTGTACATAGAGCGCTGTCTTTTATACACATGGATGGACCGTCTGCTCCACAGAAATCCAGGAAACATTTCTGCGGATTGATGGCCTGTTCTGATCCAGACTTTGCATACAGACCCCATTTCCCTCCTCAGATCCAGTCTTCTCCATCCTGTCCTGGCAATGTGTGAAAGCGAGGCGACAGGAGCAGTCTGGGGTGACGCTGGGGGAAATGTAGCCATATAGTAACGATAAAAATGAGACCGCTCCCCTGAGTGCACCTAACTGGAGGTCATGCTGCCCCCTCTATTACCCCAGACCCGTGTGCAGCTGCTCAGCCAGAACCACCCTAGAATGGATCCGCTTTCTGAAAATACCGCCATATACTCCCATACCACCGCCATATACTCCTCCCATACCACCAGTGTTCTCACATGCCGTCCTATTCTTCACACAACACCGCCATATACTTCACATAACAGGGGGGAGAGGAGTGCATAGGAGAGGATTAGATACACAGCTCAGTCAGCATCATACAGGATAGGATTAGATACACAGCTCAGCAGACAATATCCCACAGGGTAGGATTAGATACATGGCTCAGCACAGTATCACACGAGCAGATTAGATACACGTCTCAGCACAGTATCACACAGGGCAGGATTAGATACATGGCTCAGCAGATAGTATCACATGAGAGGATTAGATACAGTCAGCACAGTAACACATGAGAGGAGATACACTGCTCAGTCAGCATCACAAAGGATAGGATTAGATTGCCTCTCCCCCTCCCCCACTGATACTTCAATGCTCTGCTGCTGAGTCCGTGGTTTCTCCCTCCCGTCCTTGGTCTCCTATAACCGAAGGGCTCCTGCGATTATGCTGGGAAACTGGAGCTCAGACACTGTGAGCTCCAGAAAGATGGCGCCGATCTCCTGCCTCTGCTGTGATGCAGCACCTTCCATTTAATCTTGGACCCATTCATTACACTAGTTGGGTGCCAACCAGCAAGCATGCAGTCGGGTCTCCATCTTCAGACTGGGCACAGACGCACATTAAAAGATTATGCTATGTGGCCAGCTCATCATTGGCAAGAACAGTTTATTCCATGATATTTAGTAGCCTTGCCCCTTTAAGAAGCAAACCAGGCACAGTATAATAGCATCAGACACTCAGGAGGAGTGTCAGACAGGTCAGGTTCGGGATAGACTCCTCATAGTTCAGGCTGTACAGACATAAAATTGTTAGACAAGCAGGAGTCACAGCAACCTCTGGTGAGTAGGAGTGTAGCGCAGGAGCACAGATGCACCACCTCAAAGCGTGGAGACATATACAGCCTATTAGATAACAGGACGTTCCCCCTCACCTAGGAGTAATCCCGCTCCATGACATCTTATTAGTCTTCAGCTCACCGTTTGACAACCTGCAGAATAAAGCCTTGTTATTGCCCGAACTTTGAGCTGATGACATATCCAGGGTCAGGAACAGCATCAGTAACGCCAGTAGGCAGTGTCGTCAGGACCTCGTCTGAGGCTCGGAAGACCATCGTGAGAATAAACATCATCTGTGCCAATGACCAAGGAACAGAGTTAATAAGCGGTGCTGAAGTCCTCACCTCAGACCCCACAATGGTGCTTCATTCTGTGCGGCCATCTTTGTGCCTTAAGGTACCGTCACACTCAGCGATATAGACAACAATCCGACCTAAACTAAATCGCTGGAGCGTCGCTGTTTAGGTCGCTGTAGAGATGTCAAACACCGCAACTCCAGAACGATGCAGGAGCGATCCAGTGACGAAACGGCGACTCACTTCTCGTTCTCGCTGGTTGTTAGCTCCATGTCAAACAGCCGGAGTGTACCGATCAGACACACATGGGGTATTGCAGCGTAGCCAGATAGGCGTGTTTCTCCACAGGGAGACACCCAGGATGTGACGTCCCGGAATATAAACCGCGACTCTACAGCGATTCAGCCTTTCCATATTTTTTGAGAGCTGCGTCTTCACATTCTGCCTTTCCAGCCTTTCTGCCTTTCATCGGTTCTTTACTTGCTCATCAACGGTATGAAAAGCCGGATTACTTACCGGTAATGCCCTTTTAATGAGCCACGACAGCACCCACTTTGAGAGAGGGACCCGCCCATAAGAACAGGAAACCTACAGAGACAAAAGGGCGGTCCCCCTCTCCTCCTCAGTTGTTTTTCAGAGTACGAGAGGAACCGCCATTGTCAAATTAGTATATCTCCGTAATTTTTAGTACATCTTATTATATCTATATTCACCCATGAGAATATCTTGTATTAATAACTATTAGGGTGGGAAGTGACAGGGTGCTGTCGTGGCTCATTAAAAGGGCATTACCGGTAAGTAATCCGGCTTTTTACCCTTCGCCACGACAGCACCCACTTTGAGAGATTTTCAGAGAACTTTCACCTGGGTGGGATTACCGTACTAAGGACGGCTCTCCCGAATGCCAAATCAGATGCAGAAGACAGATCAAGTCTATAATGTCTATAGAAAGTAGAAGGCGACGACCAGGTTGCGGCCTTACATATGAGCTCGATGGAGATGTCTTTATTCTCCACCCACGAGGATGACACAGCACGAGCTGAATGTGCTTTCACTCCTTCTGGAGGATCTTTGCCTTTTGACAAGTATGCAAGATGAATAGCCTCTCTGATCCAACGGGACAAGGTAGCTTTCGTGACACCGTGGCCTTTTCGGTGACCCTGAAAAGATACAAACAGAGCCCTACTCTGTCTGCAGGACTGGGTTCTCTCTATGTAGCTTAGGACTGCTCTTTTTACGTCCAACATATGCAGCTTCTCTTCCTCTGGATTTAGAGGATTATAAAAGGAAGGCAGGAAAATTTCCAGAGTTCTATGGTATTTTGTCGCTACTTTAGGGAGATAAGATGGATCTGGTTTGAGAACCACTCTGTCCTGATATGTCATTAAGAATGGAGGGTCTATGGAGAGGGCTTGGATGTCTCCTACTCATCTGGCCGATGTTAAGGCTATCAATAAAGCTACCTTGTATGTGACATTTTTCAGAGGGATGGAATCTAAAGGCTCAAAAGGAGGTCCAGTTAAGGCGTCTAGAACTAGATTCAAGTCCCAAGGTGGTAGACGTGGGACATTAACCGGAGTAGATCGTTCGCATGCTCTAATAAATCTGGCTATCCATCTGTCACCCGCTATGTTAGCACTGTAAAGGGCTCCTAAAGCAGACACCTGAACTCTTAAGTTAAGTTAACTGATAGACCGAGCTCATGTCCCTTTTGTAGGAACTCTAGGATAGCTTTAATAGGAACCTTACTGGAGAAGGGCTTTGTATAGAAGGTAAGGAATTTCTTCCATACTCTGCTATATATTAGAGTTGTAGACTTCTTTCTACATAGCAGCAGTGTCAATAAGCTTTTGAGAAAATCCCCTGAGCGTTAGTATCTGCCTTTCAAGTTCCACGCCGTAAGGTGGAGTCCCTTTGAGGTACCGTCACACTTAGCGACGCTGCAGCGATACCGACAACGATCCGGATCGCTGCAGCGTCACTGTTTGGTCGCTGGAGAGCTGTCACACAGACCGCTCTCCAGCGACCAACGATGCCGGTAACCAGGGTAAACATCGGGTAACTAAGCGCAGGGCCGCGCTTAGTAACCCGATGTTTACCCTGGTTACCGTCCTAAAAGTAAAAAAAAACAAACAGTACATACTTACCTACCGCTGTCTGTCCTCCAGCACTGTGCTCTGCACTCCTCCTGTACTGGCTGTGAGCACAGCGGCCGGAAAGCAGAGCGGTGACATCACCGCTCTGCTTTCCGGCTGACCGACGCTCACAGCCAGTACAGGAGGAGTGCAGAGCACAGTGCTGGAGGACAGACAGCGGTAGGTAAGTATGTAGTGGTTGTTTTTTTTTACTTTTAGGATGGTAACCAGGGTAAACATTGGGTTACTAAGCGCGGCCCTGCGCTTAGTTACCCGATGTTTACCCTGGTTACCAGTGAAGACATCGCTGAATCGGTGTCACACACGCCGATTCAGCGATGTCTGCGGGGAGTCCAGCGACCAAATAAAGTTCTGGACTTTCTTCCCCGACCAGCGACAGCACAGCAGGGGCCTGATCGCTGCTGCCTGTCACACTGGACGATATCGCTAGCGAGGACGCTGCAACGTCACGGATCGCTAGCGATATCGTCTAGTGTGACGGTACCTTTACTTGTGGATGGTAGAATGGACCCTGAGACAGTAGGTCTGGTGTCATTGGCAGAATCCAGGGATCGCAAACTGACATCGCTCGAAGACAGGAGAACCAGGGTCTCTTTGGCCAAAACGGAGCTATTAATATTACTTTTGCTTTTTCTTCCCTTATTTTCTTGATCACCATTGGAAGTAGCATCATTGGTGGAAAAGCGTAGGCCAGATCGTATTTCCATGGAGAGAGTCTATTATATCTGGATGATCTGACACATTCAGGGAAGCAAACATCGGTACCTGCCTGTTCCTGGTCGCAAATAAATCTATCTGCGGAAGGCCCCATATGTCCACTATCTTCCTGAATATCCGAGGATTGAGTCCATTCTCCCTGGCGAAGCGTGTGACGACTTAGGAAGTCGGCTTCTAAATTTTCTACTCCTCTGATGTGCAGAGCCGTGAGTGAAAGAAAAGTGGGTTCTGCTAGCTCGAAGATGTCTGCTGCTGAACACATCAGACTTCCTGATCGCGTTCCGCCTTGCCGATTTAAATATGCGACCACTGTTGTGTTGTCCGACAGGATTTTCACATGAGACCCTCGGAGCTGAGGAAGGAAAAATGTTAAGGCATAATAAACTACATTTAATTCCTTCCAATTTGAGGAGTGCTGAATTTCTGAAGAATTCCAGCGACCTTGGGCTATATTTTGGTCTAGATGGGCCCCCCACCCTTCTGGACCTGCATCGGTAGTGAGTATTTTAGAGGACCTTATTGTCCAAGAAAAACCTCTGGACAAATGGTCTTTATTTAACCACCAAAGGAGAGACTGAAGCACTTCATCGGATAAGGTGATCTTAGAATTTAGATGACCTCAGCAATGTGTTTGAGCATGAAGTATCTGGTGTTGTAAAGCCTTAGTATGGAATTGGGCCCATTGCACCGCAGGAATACAGGAGGAGAGAGATCCTAGAAGAGACATGGCATCTCTAAGGGACATGTGAGGCCTAGATCTTGCCATAGTGACCTTTGAGATTATGGTAGATTTTTTGGATTCTGGTAAGAGACATTTTTGACTTACAGAGTCCAAGAGTAGTCCAAGGAAGGACAGAAGAGTTTCTGGATGCAGCCTTGATTTTTTGAAGTTTACAATCCAGCCTAGAGCCTGTAATGATGAAATGGTATTAGACAGGCGTTCTTCACACTGAGATGCTGAATTACCAATTATCAGGAAATCATCTAAATAGGGCACAATCAGCGTGTCCTGATTACTTAGATAGGCCATCACCTCTAGCATGACTTTCGTGAAGATTCGAGGGGCCATAGAAAGGCCGAATGGCATGGCCGTAAACTGGAAGTGACGGATCCGGCCTTGTAGGTTTACTGCCACCCTGAGATATTTTTGGTGGTCTGCATGGATTGGAAGATGGTAATATGCATCCTTTAAATCCAGACCCGTCATAAAGCACCTAGGAAACAAAAGTTTAATAGTAGATCTTATTGATTCCATTTTAAAGGTGTTTTTACACAAAAAGGAATTTAGTTTCTTCAGATTTATTATAGTCCGAAAGGTACCATCAGGTTTTGAAACCAGAAATAAAGGGGAATAAAACCCCCTCTTTTCCTGATTTTTTGGTACTTCGACGAGAACATTCTTAGCCAAAAGACTCAGAATTTCTAACTGAAGCGCTTCTTGTTGATCCGGCGCTTTCAGCGATGTTATGATAAATTTCTCGTGGCAGTTTAAAGAAATCTAATCTTAGTCCAGATTTTATTAGACGGAGGATCCATTGATTTGAGGTTATATTTTCCCATTGATGATAAAAAATATTTAAGTCTCCCACCAACTGGGACCTCTCTACTGATGGTATCTACCACGTCTAGATGTCTCAGGGTTACTGTATAAGGCAGCTTTCGGTTTTGATTCCCAGCTGTCTTTCTGTGGCTTGTACGGCCTCCTCCTGTTAAATGGCCGTCTTCTAAACGCTCTCCTATAAGAAGGAAGAAACTGTTTAGGAAAGCCCTTCCTTCTCTCCTGCTTTATTCAGTAGGTCATCCAGGACCTTCCCAAACAGGAACTCACCCTGGCATGGGATTGAACATAATCTGGATTTCAATTGTGCATCTCCCCTCCATCCTTTTAACCATAGGGCTCGACGAGCCGCATTGACCAGACCCGCTGACCTCGCCGCCAACCGGAGGGAGTCCGCTGAAGCGTCGGCTAAAAAAGCTGCAGCACTCCTAATTAAAGGCACAGATTGGAGAATTTTTTCTCGTCACCTTGCCCTTTACTTGCTGTTCCAGCTGGTCTATCCAGAGTAAAGACCTGGCTGTGCACGTGCCTGATATTGCTGGCTTAAAGGCTCCTGTATTTGTCTCCCAAGATCTTTTGAGGAGAGCTTCTGTTTTACGGTCTAATGGATCCAGTAAAACTCCCGTATCCTCTACCGGAAGGGAGGACTGTCTTGAGGTTGACGCCACTGCCGCATCCACTTTAGGGACTTTGGACCACACCGCCAAATCCTCATCACTAAAGGGGTAACGCCTCTTAGAGGATGATGGGAGAAACCCTTTCCCTTGTTTGTCCCATTCCTTCTTAACAAGGTCCTTAATAGTGGTATTGACCGGGAAGGCACGCCGTTTTTTCTGGCCTAGTCCAGCAAACATTATATCCTGTACCGACCTAACCTCCTTAGTATGCGGGCACCCCATGGTGTTCCCAACGGATTTTACGAGGTTATCTATGCTGTCGACAGGAAAACATGCACCGCCTTCATCCTCAGAAGAGCTAGAGGATGATCCTGAGGTATTAGAGGATCGAATAAGGCCCTCTTCAGATTCTGAACTGGAGACGGGAGAGTGGTGCCTACTTCCATGTTTATGAGATTTTGCTCCGAGAGACTGGATCTCCTGTCTTATCATGGAATGGATGTTTGTGGCCGTAACAGCCGCCTCATCCTGTAAAGTCTGATTAATGCAAGTCTGACACAACCTCTTGGGATACGTGTCGGGCAGGGGTTGCATACATAGGGCACACGGCTTATGCCTAGATTTACTGGTCTTCTTAGCCTAAGGGGAGAGGTAGAGAAGGAGGGGATCAGCTTATAGGTAGAGGATTATAGACACTCACCCAGTGAAGCTATTATCATACCGGTCTTGGAGGTGAAGCCGCTGTGTGAGGTGTGAGTAGATCCATATCTCTACTCTTCGTCTTGATCCTGGAACGAGTGTCAGATCCTGCCATGGAGCGACCACTCTTAGCAGACGATCTAGCGCTGCTTTTCTCTGTGCTGTCTTCCACCGTAGGTGGGAGCTCCTCATGTGCCGAGGACAGCATGGTGAGCGATCTGCTCAGCGTCCAGGGCCTGAATTTGTAAAGCGCGTTTTTTTTTTTGCTCCTGCCGCGAACCGGAAGTGTACCAATTACTTCCGGTTCAATAGACTAGTGCGGACTTACCCGCATGATGCAGCCGCCGCCGCCTTTACAGCATCGCTGGCGGCCGACGATACCCCACACCAGAGCCCTCCATAGGCCGGGTTCGATCACCCGGAACCTGCCGGATCTTCACAGACGAGGGGGGAGGATGCATGCAGTGGCTCCCCAGCCGCTGCTTCCAACGCCGCAGCCCCTGCTGTCCCCGCAGGACCACACAGGCGGGTACCAGGCATCAGGTAATGCGGAGGTGCTTCAACCACCTCCAACTGTAGGAATCCCTAGATCTTCTGATAGGAACAGGAAACCAACTGAGGAGGAGAGAGGGACCGCCCTTTTGTCTCTGTAGGTTTCCTGTTCCTATGGGCGGGTCCCTCTCTCAAAGTGGGTGCTGTCGTGGCGAAGGGTAAAATATCTTTGAGTAGTTTGTTTCTTCTGTGTATAGTCATGGCTATGGTTCTTGATGGCCTTACGGTGCAGTTCCCGAAGGTACCGACGCTCTATTTGCTCCCTAAGATACACAAGGATGCCGTCAACCCACCAGGACGTCCGATCGTATCAGGAATAGATGGTCTTTGTGACCCTATTTGTAAGTTTATTGATTTTTATCTTAAGCCTATTGTGGAGACTTTACCCTCCCATGTGAGAGATACGACGGATGTCCTTGCGAGGGTTGACGGCCTCCTTGTGGATGGGGAAACCATCCTGGTGACTGCGGACGTAGAGACGTTGTACACTTGCATCAGTCACGAGGATGGGGTCCGAGCGGTCCGCTTCTTCCTGGAGACCTCCAACCTGGACGGCCCGCTGTGTGAGCTCATCCTGGAACTGCTGCACTTCCTCCTCACACACAATTTTTTTACTTTTAAAAACCAGTTTTATCATCAGAAGCGTGGCGCAGCCATGGGTGCGGCCTGTGCCCCCGCGTACGCCAACCTCTTTCTGGGTTTCTGGGAGAGGTTGGTGTGTGGCGAATCGGGGGCAGGGGCCGCCGACCATGTGCTGTGCTGGTTACGCTATATTGATGAGGTTTTATTTTTGTGGCGAGGGACGGTGAGGCAGTTGGATGAGTTTATGGCTATGCTTAACAACAATAGCTATAACATCAGACTTACATATAGACATGATGTAGCCAAAATGGATTTTTTGGACATCAGTCTGGAGGTGGATTCGTCTTCCACCATCCAGACTGATGTCTTTCGAAAAGAAACATCAGTTAATTCGTTAATACACGCTACAACAGCACATAGCTTTTCCACAGTTAGGGCCGTCCCGGTTGGACAGTTTCTTAGGGTGAGGCGGATCTGCTCTACGGACCAAAAATTTGAAAATCAAGCCATGGATTTAAAGAAGCGATTTGAACAACGTGGCTATAGCCATAGGTGTATTAAAAATGGATATAATAGAGCTAAGTCGGTGTCTCGGGACTCACTGCTGTACCACAAGGGTAACAGAACCAAAAAGGATGATAATATACGGTTTATTTCAGTGTTTAACCACGAATGGGACAATATGCGACATATTTTGACCAAGTATTGGCCTGTCCTTGGCGCTGAGGCCTCCCTGAGACCATTCCTTACTGATAGACCCCTCATGACTCCTCGTCGCTCTAGAAATTTAAGCGACTTACTGGTTAAAAGTCATTACGTAGCACCCACCCCTAACTTTTTCGGTGGAACACAACGGAAAAAGGGCTTTTTTTAAGTGTGGCCATTGTCTAGCGTGCTCTAATACCTACCAGACATCCACGTTTAGTTCTGTGGATCAAAAAACATTCGATATCAGGGAATACATCTCTTGTGGCACTAGGAACGGTGTTTATTATGCGACATGTGCCTGTCCCCTGATATACGTAGGACTTACGTCGCGAGAATTAAGGGTACGTGTTAGAGAACATGTAAGGGATATCATTGCGGCCAGAACGGCGGAAGACGTGTCAACTCTTAAAACTATCCCTAGGCACTTTCGATTGGTACACAATTGTGACCCTAAAGATTTCAAAGTTAGAGGCATTGATGCCATACATACAGGTATTAGGGGTGGCAATGCTAAAAAGCTGTTAGCACAACGTGAATTACAATGGATTGTGACACTTGGGACTGTTAAACCTGCTGGGCTAAATGAAGCCCTTAACTTTGGTCCGTTTTTGTGATATCCTTATAATTAATGTATGGTGAAAATGGGTTTCCGCCCCCCCATTTCTTATTCCCTTTTCCCTTATTTCCCCTTATCCTGTATTTTAATTGTACATACGTTGTTTTTAATGCTTATATGTCTTATGTTTAGGTTATGTTATACATGTGCCTGTCCGCTTCTTGGAGCTACCCTGCCACCTTAGTGGGGCACATATGCACTAATACTTACAAATGGAGCTAAAGGAAGAGGAAATGAAATATACAGCCGCTTGGGAGACACAACGCAGGTTCTTTCTATTGCGGATTATATGAGAGGATGTCTCCTTACCTATGGATCAAACAATGGATCGCATGAAGATACTGAATGGAAAGCTATCCCTTAGCGATACAAACTGTTGTTATGTGTGGGGGAGCACGCCTCTCTATTTGTGCAATGCCCATTGGTTGTTATCGGTGTGCGGGGTGGAGTTGGTTCTCCTCTGAGTTGCGCTGTGGCGCGCGCCTTCTTCCCGGCTCCGCCCTCCTCCCTCCGGCGACTTCCTGTGGCGGGTGCGGGCGGGACCTGTTGGTGCCCGGCGGCTTCCGTGGCAGGATATGTCCGGGCGGGGGCGGGTGGACCCGGGGGTGATGCGCGGATTTTTCACGGTGCTCTCATGGGACCGGCCAGGTGTTTTTAATATGTGCAGTATTTAAAGACCTAGTAGGCAGCATAGACAATACTTCCCCTTGAAAAAGCAAGGCGACTAGCAGCGAAACGCGCGTCGGGGTGTGTACAGCGGTCTACCAGCACCTAGGTGAGGCATGTTTCCCTATGTTACTTAACCCTTATGTGCCTGACATGTAGCACTTAACTTTTGGTTGGGTTAAATATTTATCTGCAGACCATACGTATGGTTTACCTGTAACAGGATTGATACTGTTGGGATTTGTATTTGGGACATTTCTATGCCTGCACCCCTATAAGTACAAGGGTAACTCTCTAAATTGGTACATTATTTGTGTGCGGTGGACCTAATCTGTCTGGTATCTTTTGCATATTGTTGTGTATATTGCACTGTCACTAGGTGACGGTTTGCTTGTGTGTATTTTTATATGGTATTGTTGCTAATAAAGTTTGTATTTATACCTTTTAATAAGCTTCCATTTGTTCTCTTGATCTATATGTGATTATTAGATGGAGGTACCTGTTATGGTGTGTGGCTGATATCAGTCACTATAATGAAACTGGAAATTTTGATATTCATAGTCATGGCTATGCAGCAATGCTTATCTATGTACTTGGTAAAATTATGTATAAAACATCTCTGGCAGCCATCTTGTGCATCTGGCAAGCGGACACACAAGATGGAGGCACTTTAGGATACGGTTAGCAAACTCTTTTGCGCTGGCTGCCATTTTGTTCGCACACTATGGAAAGGTAAACCAACTCTTGTGTCTGTCTTGGCCTGCTCCGCTAGTTAATTAAATCAGCACACAACATAACAGTAATATAACCACATTTATTTTTAAGAACTATAAAATAAAAAAAAATAAAAAAATCAAAACTTCCCACGGCGGTGGGCCAACAGATGTTGTTGCGTGCGTCCCTGTAGCTTGATCTGCTGTGACAGCTGTGTCACGGCCTCCAGCAGGCGCACTGAAGTCTTCTCCAGGAGCTTCTGCCTGGACAGCAGCTTTTCCACGATGAGCGTTTCTGTGGATAGAAGAGGTCGGAGAACGGACGGTGATTACGCTGCAAATACAGCATGTGTGAACATACCCTGAGATTTACTACACACACAATTTGGTCCTGTCCCAGAGGGCGAGAACGTTTTTTTCCCCCCTCGCTGTCAAATGTGACATCCCACCGATAACCCCTACCACTGTGTATACTTACGGAGAAGGGACGCCGGTTGCTCATCCCCGGAAGAGCTGCTGATCTCCCAACCCCTTGTGCCGCACCAAGGAAGCAAATACATACCCAACCACACCCAGAGGAGGTCCTTGACTCAGGCGTGATGCCACGCGATCCGCATCGCTATAGCATCTGTTTATGCACAGAGTCACGGTTGTGGCCACGGTATACACAGCGTCGCGGTTGTGGCGCTAGCTCCAGAAATCACTTTGGCGTTCCCGGTTTCAAGCCGTCCTAGTTTCAGCGGCTCGTACAGTGATTTTAGGGTTCGTTCACACATTGCAACTCAGCAGTATACTGTACGTCTATCTGTGCAGCGTATATGCTGCAAAAATTGACATGCTGCTTATGAAAAATACGCACCTGCGTAAAGATACACAGCGTATTTTCGTATGCAGTGTGTGAACTACTGTTATTAGAAAACAAAGGGTGTCTATGGGGAACGGCAGTTGCGCCAACGCTGCTTATTAGCCCTGCGTATTTAACGGACGTAAAGTATGCGGCAAATACGCGATGTGTGAACGCTACCTTACAGTATTGGATGTCTTGTGTCAGTTTAGCAAATCATAAGTACTAATTCCTTTTTTTGCTTTTTCAGGTTGCCATGTCAGATGTACCTGTGATTGTAGCGGCTGCGTTGTTGGTTGAAGTGCTGTGCATGGGCTCTTGCTGGTGTCCCCAATAAAACTGGTCACTGGGCTGCTGGTCGCTGCTGGTCAACGTTGTTGTCTCAGTCAGTTTGCCTGCGGCTGCCGCGTCCAGAACCTCAAGTATGATTCTCTCCGCGTACGTTCGCTGGGTAATGTCCAATCTATATAAGCGTTCCGCAACGAAGGATGGGAATCCGGTGAGCTGGGTTGTCTCATGCTGGGTCATTATGCTGCTGGCCAGTGCCAGGAGATCCATAGGTGGACGTGTCTGCTCCTCGACACACGGGCTCATGGAGGACTGAGAGGTCTCGTCATCGCTGCCTTCCGGTGTTTGGAAATGTTCAGGAGGCACCTGCGAGTACAGCAAAAAAAAAAAAAAAAAAAAAAAAAAAGAAAAAGTCAATAACATACAAACACATCAGCCCTAGAGAGCCCCCACTGTTATGACCTGGTGGTCAGGACAACAATGGACCTGGTGGTTAAGAGCACACGGAATGACCTGATAGTTACTGATAATATAGGACGAGCTCTGGGACGTGGGAACTCTGCTGACCGCAATCCCTAATCCTATCAACCACACTAGAAATAGCCGTGGATTGCTCCTAACGCTCCCTATGCAACTCGGCACAGCCTAAGGAACTAGCTAGCCCTGAAGATAGAAAAATAAAGCCTACCTTGCCTCAGAAATTCCCCAAAGGAAAAGGCAGCCCCCCACATATAATGACTGAGTAAAGATGAAAATACAAACACAGATGAAATAGATTAAGCAAAGTGAGGCCTGACTTACTGAACAGACTGAGGATAGGAAAGGTAGCTTTGCGGTCAGCACAAAAACCTACAAAAAGACCACGCAGAGGGCGCAAAAAGACCCTCCGCACCGACTCACGGTGCGGAGGCGCTCCCTCTGCGTCCCAGAGCTTCCAGCAAGCAAGACAACAATCAAAATAGCAAGCTGGACAGAAAAATAGCAAACCAGAGAAAAACAAGCAGTCACTTAGCTTCTGCTGGGAAGACAGGTCACAAGAACAATCCAGGAGGGAACTAGACCAATACTGGAACATTGACAGGTGGCATGGAGCAAAGATCTAAGTGGAGTTACATAGAGCAGCAAGCTAACGAATTAACCTCGTCACCTGTGGAAGGAAACTCAGAAACACCCACCAGAGGAAGTCCATGGACAGAACCAGCCGAAGTACCATTCATGACCACAGGAAGGAGCCCGACAACAGAATTCACAACACCCCACCTCCCCAACACCTTTATGCCCGTCCATGGGAAGCTATGAGGAACAGTTATCTAGGTAGCAAACCACAGGGGTTACAGAGCTGGGCTGAACTACTTTTGCCACCTATACTGTACGAATGTGCGGAAGACAAAATTTAATTTTCGACTTTTGAAATAAGACAGCATTTAAAAGTAGGGAAGGACTGTTTGGACATAATTATCGGAACAGGAAGTGGCAACTTATTGTCTGGTGGATTAAACATGAAAAACGTGAATTATTTTTATTGGAAACCGTGCAGTATCATAAACCTACAAGACACGGCATGCTACAAGCAGGGAAGCTAGGGGGTACTTACATGCTCGTCAGGAGACTCGGGCAGGATCCCTTCGGCAGATGGCGCACAAAGGCTCGTCACGGTCTTGGACGTGCGAGGGATTTCCTGGTCCCGAGTGAACGCCAGCAGGTCATAGTACCACAACTTGGGCACATAGACGTCGTCAGTTCCGGCCCTAGACTTCATGGACTTTTTGACCTTGTTCATTTCTTTTTTGTGGACTGTGCGGAGAGCCTGGATCTTCTTCCGCACAATGTTTTCATCCACCGTCTCAGTGGGATGATGCCGCTTGTAGAGGGCCACCAGCTTCTCGTACGCAGCTTTCTTCTTGTGGCGGTTGCTGTAATCCGCAGACTTGACCTTCCACAAGCAGGGCAGGGAGCGGTACATGTCGATGAGTGCCCGAACAAACTCCTGGTCACTGGCAGACATCTGAAAGAAAGACATGGGAAAGTTACAGCAAGCAAGAAAGCGAACGCTCAAAATGGCTGCCAGCCAGCGCAAAAGCGTATTTGTTTACAAACTTGCAAGCTCAAACAGATCTCTGCAGAGATGTAGTATACATCAATTCACAGCAAAGGAACACCATATAAGAATAGAATAATATACCCAATAAAACATTTGATAATACTCTTTATAATAAAAACACACACCACATACAACCTAAGACCAGTACCAGTTGTTTGACACAAGAGAAATAAGCTGAAGATACAGGGTGCTCTCGATCCCTAGGTTCCCGACTGTCCCCTACCTTGCCGCGGAGGTTGGCACCCTATGTATCCTGTGCAATGGCGCCCCCGCTCAACGTAGGCTATCCCTAAATTGCCCCGATGGGCCCTTATGTGCAAGAAATAGAAAAAAAGTCAAACAGAGCATTCACAAACAGATTACCGTATATACTCGAGTATAAGCCGACCCGAGTATAAGCCGACCCGAGTATAAGCCGACCCGAGTATAAGCCGACCCGAGTATAAGCCGACCCCCCTAATTTTGCCACAAAAAACTGGGAAAACTTATTGACTCGAGTATAAGCCTAGGGTGAAAATGCAGCATTTACCGGTGAATTTCAAAAATAAAAATAGATCATTATTTCCCCATAGCTGTGCCATATAGTGCTCTGCACCGTTCATTTTGTCCCATAGCTGTGCCCCATATACAGTGCTCTGCACCGTTCATTGTGCCCCATATACAGTGCTCTGCACCGTTCATTGTGCCCCATATACAGTGCTCTGCACCGTTCAATGTGCCCCATAGCTGTGCCCCATATACAGTGCTCTGCACCATTCATTGTGCCCCATATACAGTGCTCTGCACCAATGTGCCCCATATACAGTGCCCCATATACAGTGCTCTGCACCGTTCATTGTGCCCCAGAGCTGTGCCCCATATACAGTGCTTTACACCGTTCAATGTGCCCCATAGCTGTGCCCCATATACAGTGCTCTGCACCGTTCATTGTGCCCCATATACAGTGCTCTGCACCGTTCAATGTGCCCCATATACAGTGCTCTGCACCGTTCATTGTGCCCCATAGCTGTGCCCCATACAGTGCTCTGCACCGTTCATTGTGCCCCATATACAGTGCTCTGCACCGTTCAATGTGCCCCATATACAGTGCTCTGCACCGTTCAATGTGCCCCATATACAGTGCTCTGCACCGTTCAATGTGCCCCATATACAGTGCTCTGCACCGTTCAATGTGCCCCATATACAGTGCTCTGCACCGTTCAATGTGCCCCATATACAGTGCTCTGCACCGTTCATTGTGCCCCATATACAGTGCTCTGCACCGTTCAATGTGCCCCATATACAGTGCTCTGCACCGTTCAATGTGCCCCAGAGCTGTGCCCCATATACAGTGCTCTACACCGTTCAATGTGCCCCATAGCTGTGCCCCATATAGTGCTCTGCACCGTTCATTGTGCCCCATATACAGTGCTCTACACCGTTCAATGTGCCCCATAGCTGTGCCCCATATACAGTGCTCTGCACCGTTCATTGTGCCCCAGAGCTGTGCCCCATATACAGTGCTCTACACCGTTCAATGTGCCCCATATAGTGCTCTGCACCGTTCATTGTGCCCCATATACAGTGCTCTACACCGTTCAATGTGCCCCATAGCTGTGCCCCATATACAGTGCTCTGCACCGTTCATTGTGCCCCATATACAGTGCTCTGCACCGTTCATTGTGCCCCATATACAGTGCTCTGCACCGTTCATTGTGCCCCATAGCTGTGCCCCATATACAGTGCTCTGCACCGTTCATTGTGCCCCATATACAGTGCTCTGCACCGTTCATTGTGCCCCATATACAGTGCTCTGCACCGTTCATTGTGCCCCATAGCTGTGCCCCATATACAGTGCTCTGCACCGTTCATTGTGCCTCATATACAGTGCTCTGCACCGTTCATTGTGCCCCATATACAGTGCTCTGCACCGTTCATTGTGCCCCATATACAGTGCTCTGCACCGTTCAATGTGCCCCATATACAGTGCTCTGCACCGTTCAATGTGCCCCATATAGTGCTCTGCACCGTTCAATGTGCCCCATATACAGTGCTCTGCACCGTTCAGTGTGCCCCATAGCTGTGCCCCATATATGCTCTGCACCGTTCATTGTGCCCCATAGCTCTGCCCCATATAGTGCTCTGCACCGTTCAATGTGCCCCATATACAGTGCTCTGCACCGTTCAATGTGCCCCATATACAGTGCTCTACACCGTTCATTGTGCCCCATATAGTGCTCTGCACCGTTCATATTTCCCCATAGATGCTCTGCCATCGTCGCTGCTGCTGCAATAAAAAAAAAAAAAAAAACACATACTCACCTCGCTGATTGCAGCTCCCAGCGTCCGGTCCCGGCGCCTCCATCTTCCCGGCGTCTGTGCTCTGACTGATCAGGCAGAGGGCGCCGCGCACACTGTATGCGTCATCGCGCCCTCTGACCTGCACAGTCAGAGTGCAGACGCCGGGAAGATGGAGCGACGCCCGGCGGCTGGAACGTGGACAGGTGAATATTACATACTTACCTGGTCCCAGCGATCCTGACGCTCACTCTGCCTGTCACAGCTGGTCTTCGGTGCCGCAGCCTCTTCCTCTATCAGCGGTCACCGGCACCGCTGATTAGAGAAATGAATACGCGGCTCCACCCCTATGGGAGGTGGAGCCGCCTATTCATTTCTCTAATGAGCGGTCCCACGTGACCGCTGAAGAGGGGAAGAAGCTGCAGCACAGAAGACCGTGGGACGGCAGGGACAGTGCCAGGATCGCCAGGACTAGGCAAGTATGCCTCAGCGCCCTCACCCGCCGACCCTGCCACCCGCCTTGACTCGAGTATAAGCCGAGGGGCACTTTCAGCACAAAAATTTGGGCTGAAAATCTCGGCTTATACTCGAGTATATACTGTATCACAGTGATAGACTACGCCAGGAGTGGGGGCGCCATCTGCGCAGGATTCTAGGGTGCCAACCCCCACTGGCAGGTAGGGCCACCTTGGGATTTTTTACAGGTTTCCCTAATCTGTTGCTTATTATTCTTAATGCAACATCTAAATGTATTTTATGATACACTAATATATCTGAGCATGTGCAATAAGTTTTCTACTAGGTTATCACTGTTAATCTGTTTGAGTGAATGCTCTGACTTTTTTTCTATTTCTTGCACGTAAGGGCCCATCGGGGCGATTTAGGGATAGCCTACGTTGAGCGGGGGCGCCATTGCGCAGGATATATAGGGTGCCAACCTCCGCAGCAAGGTAGGGGACAGACAGTCGGGACCCTAGGGATCTGGAGCACCCTGTATCTTTGTCTTATATCTTTTGTGTCAAACAACTGGTGCCGGTCTTAGGTTGTATGTGGTGTGTGTTTTTATTATAAAGAGTATTATTAAATGTTAAGTTTCATTGGGTATATTATTCTATTCTTATATGGTGTTCCTTTGCTGTGAATTTTTGAATTTGTTGGCACCTTTATTATATGTTCTGGGATATAATATGTAGTATACATCTCTCTACAATACACAGAAATTAGCATTGCTGCACGGCAGATGAAACAAACAGCACAAAGATATTACTAACCGTTGATAAGCTGAAAGATGGAGGACGAAGACGTCGGGATTATGCAGAGTTCTGGAGTTCCAAATAGGACGCTCACGTGAGGCTCGGAGGTGGCGGAGGACGCACAAGTGATTGCAAAGGAAAGACTGAGTAGAGTCACGGTTTATATCCCGGAACGCAGCTACAGATGATCCCGCTGTGGTCTATCGGCGTTCACAGGGAGACGGCGTCACAGCCACTCATTCCTGCCCAGATAACAACCATTGTTCCTGCTGCAAGTTCCCTCCCAGGCCATCGTGGCTGAGGGCATCTCCTTTTGTAATGCAACACGCCCACCTGGTTAGAAGGAGACGCTGCGACGCCCCCTACGCTCGTTGCTTTTGATGTCAAACGTGAAAAATCACGCCGACCTGACGACCAAATAAAGTTCTGGCCTTTCTGCTCCGACCAGCGATGTCACAGCGGGATCCGGATCGCTGCTGCGTGTCAAACAACGAGATCGCTATCCAGGACGCTGCAACGTCACGGATCGTTGTCGTTCTCTTTGCAAAGTTGCTGAGTGTGACGGTACCTTTAAATAAAAAAAAAAAAAAAAACAACATTCAGGGTGAAATTCAGGGCAACAACTCAATTCATACCATCTGTCAGTAAGTTATTATGATGCAGGGGCAGAGACCCTGATTCCAGTGACCAATTGAGATTGTGATATTCTTTTGCTGATAACTGATTAGAAGACTAGTTGTCTTGTGCTATGCAGACCTCTTGCTGTTTGCCAGCTTTCTGCCTATGCACAGTGAACACAGAAACCTGCCAATCAGTGAGGTGTACAGAGTTAAGGTACCTTCACACTGAGCAACTTTACAACGATAACGACAACGATCCGTGACGTTGCAGCGTCCTGGATAGCGATCTCGTTGTGTTTGACACGCAGCAGCGATCAGGATCCCGCTGTGCCATCGCTGGTCGGAGCTAGAAGTCCAGAACTTTATTTGGTCATCAGGTCAGCATGTATCATCATGTTTGACATCAAAAGCAACGATGCCAGCAATGTTTTACATGAAGCGAGCAACCAGCGAGAACGATAAGTACGTCACTGGATCGCTCCTGCATCGTTCTGGTGTTGTCATGTTTGACGTCTCCTAGCGACCTAAACAGCAGTGATCGGCTCATTGTCTATATCGCTGCAGCATCGCTTAGTGTGACGGTACCTTTACACTGAGCCCTCTAGGTGGCAGCATGGGTACACATGCATCAGAGAAAGCAAAAGAATCGGGAGAGAGGGTCAACCAGACCGACCCACCATGAACTCAGCAGTCAGATCCGTAGTAAGGCGTCTCATCAGACAGGTCAGGTTCGGGATAGACTCATCATAGTTCAGGGAAGATAGAAGTGGGGCCTGGCATCCAGCTGAAAAGGATCTAGCTGTCATTTCTAGCTAGATGCCAGGCACCATACACTATATCTGGTAATCTGCACAGCAAGGGAAGAACTCACAGGGGCAACAAAGGTGCAAAAAGGGTCCACCAATTCTTTATGGAAGCAGCGTTCATTGGAGCTTAATCCTGACACTAAATGCAGGGCGCAGCTCTGAGGCCCTCAAATCCCTCTCTCCCTGCAGTCAGCGAGAGGAGAAAGCAGCCAGATGTGCTGCAAGCTCTCTATGGGCGAGGATGAAACCCCCATCGGTGAGGATGAGACCCCCATCAGTGAGGATGAGACCCCCCCCCCCATCAGTGAGGATGAGACCCCCCCCCCATCGGTGAGGATGAGACCCAATCAGTGAGGATGAGACCCCCCCCATCAATGAGGATGAGACCCCCCATCAATGAGGATGAGACCCCCCCATCAATGAGGATGAGACCCCCCCATCGGTGAGGATGAGACCCCCCCATCGGTGAGGATGAGACCCCCCCATCGGTGGGCAGCACACCCAGACTGAGGATCGGCCAGAAACAAACGACAGAGGGTGGTCATATAAGTGTATGGAGAAGTTTAGGCCAGACTAAAGTGAATCAGTCACCAGATTTCATAATTCATACTATATACAGCATTAGGTGGATTGTGAGCCTGATGAGGCTGGTGTACTTACTTGGAAAAAAAAAAAAGTCAGAATGGCTGTGTAAGAGCCGGTCTCTAAAAACACACACAAAATAAATAAATATTATATATATATATCCCACTAAGTGAAGTTTCCACTAATAACATGGCAGGGGCAGCCAGCACCGACGTTTATCACGCAGAACAGTCCCAGCACTGCTACATCACCCACAGGAACACAAGCCGCCCTGTGTGCCCATGCGCTTACCTTCCAGCCGAGGACGCTGCTGCAACGAAAAAGCAACTTCCGCCGCTACGGAGCCGCGTAAATACTCCCACAGGGCGGAAATGAGGTCATCACCCTGGCAGTGGGCGTGTCTGCCCCACGTTATGGCAATAGGGGTGAAGCTCGGAACGGCGCGGCCATTTTTGGACTTTGTGGGCGGTGCCTAGGAAGTGACGTCGCTAAACGCTAGAGGGCTAGAGATTATAGTAGACGATGTCTTCAGTGCGGCCATTTTTGTGGAGCTCAGGGAGACTTGCGTTTGATATGCGATAGATTTACAGCAGGAGAGATTGGAGCAGCGGACAAGTCTCGGTCTTTTTCGCCTGTGGTTGAGGGAATGTGACATTCTATATTATTTCCCTTTTATTATTTTTTTAATGAACGTGGATTAGTCTTCAGAGACATCAACATGATATTTAAAGGGATTTTCCTCTTTTGAGGAGGAGTTACCTAAATTACATGTATGTATTTTGGGCTAAATATCGTTTTTGCTGTAAGGATTTGTCACAAATGTAGCAGTGTTTGCCCTCTGTGCTGCAGAATGAGCTGGGAGTCCATCAGTGAGCGCGTTATGGCGTCTGACAAGAGTTTGTGACTATTTCTGCGCGGTTCTGAGTTCCACATGGGACAGTGGTGGGAAACCACCATCACCCTGTGTGCACGCCACGCCATCGCCGTTCCCTATCGGTGGCCCGGGCCCGGTGGATGAGGAGCCCGGCAACGCCAGCCCTTACTACAGCTACATGTGCCTCTGAGGGCGCACATCCAGCTGAAGTGTATGGCAGCACACGAATATACAGGTCTGTGCGCCACAACACATGATCCCGGCCAATCATACAGAGATGGAGGATATACCAAGATTGTGGCAACTTATGTATGGCTGGGGAATATACCAGGATGGGGGCATATACAAGGATGGGGGCATATACAAGGCTGGGGAATATACCAGGATGGGGGCATATACAAGGATGGGGGCATATACAAGGCTGGGGAATATACCAGGATGGGGGCATATACAAGGATGGCGGCATATACAAGGCTGGGGAATATACCAGGATGGGGGCATATACCAGGCTGGGGAATAAACCAGGATGGGGGCATATACAAGGCTGGGGAATATACCAGGATGGGGGCATATACAAGGCTGGGGAATATACCAGGATGGGGGCATATACAAGGCTGGGGAATATACAAGGATGGCGGCATATACAAGGCTGGGGAATATACCAGAATGGGGGCATATACAAGGCTGGGGAATATACCAGGATGGGGGCATATACAAGGCTGGGGAATATACCAGGATGGGGGCATATACACGGCTGGGGAATATACCAGGATGGGGGCATATACAAGGCTGGGGAATATACCAGGATGGGGGCATATACAAGGCTGGGGAATATACCAGGATGAGGCATATACAAGGCTGGGGAATATACCAGGATGGGGGCATATACAAGGCTGGGGAATATACCAGGATGGGGGCATATACAAGGCTGGGGAATATACTAGGATGAGGCCATATACAAGGCTGGGGAATATACCAGGATGGGGGCATATACAAGGCTGAGGAATATACCAGGATGGGGGCATATACAAGGCTGGGGAATATACTAGGATGAGGCCATATACAAGGCTGGGGAATATACCAGGATGGGGGCATATACAAGGCTGAGGAATATACCAGGATGGGGGCATATACAAGGCTGGGGAATATACTAGGATGAGGCCATATACAAGGCTGGGGAATATACCAGGATGGAGGCACATACAAGGCTGGGGAATATACCAGGATGGGGGCACATACAAGGCTGGGGAATATACCTGGATGGGGGCATATACTTGGCTGGGTAATATACCAGGATGGGGCCTATACAAGGCTGGGGAATATACCAGGATGGGGAGCATATACAAGGCTGGGGAATATACCAGGATGGGAGCATATGCAAGGCTGGGGAATATACCAGGATGGGGGCATATACATGGATTGGAGAAGCATATGCCAGGATGGGGGCATATAGATGGCTGGGGAATATACCAAGATGGGGACATATACAAGTCTTGGTAATATACCAGGATGGAAGCATATACAAGGCTGGGAAATATACCAGGATGGGGGCATATACAAGGCTGGGGAATATGCCAGGATGGGGGCATATACATGGCTGGGGAATATACCAGGATGGGGAGCATATACCAGGATGGGGGCATATACCAGGATGGGGGCATATACAAGGCTGGGGAATATACCAGGATGGGGGCATATACAAGGCTGTGGAATATACCAGGATGGGGGCATATACAAGGCTGTGGAATATACCAGGATGGGGCATATACAAGGCTGGGGAATATACCAGGATGGGGGCATATACAAGGCTGGGGAATATACCAGGATGGGGGCATATACAAGGCTGGGGAATATACTAGGATGAGGCCATATACAAGGCTGGGGAATATACTAGGATGGGGGCACACACAAGGCTGGGGAATATACCAGGATGGGGGCACGTACAAGGCTGGGGAATATACCAGGATGGGGGCATGTACAAGGCAGGGGAATATACCAGGATGGGGGCATGTACAAGGCTGGGGAATATACCAGGATGGGGCATATACAAGGCTGGGGAATATACAAGGATGGGGCCATATACAAGGCTGGGGGCATATACAAGGCTGGGGAATATACCAGGATGAGGGGCACATACAAGGCTGGGGAATATACCAGGATGGGGGCGCATACAAGGCAGGGGAATATACTAGGATGAGGCCATATACAAGGCTGGGGAATATACCAGGATAGGGGAATACACTAGGATGAGGCCATATACAAGGCTGGGGAATATACCAGGATGGGGGCATATACAAGGCTGGGGAATATACCAGGATGGGGGCATATACAAGGCTGGGGAATATACTAGGATAAGGCCATATACAAGGCTGGGGAATATACCAGGATAGGGGAATACACTAGGATGAGGCCATATACAAGGCTGGGGAATATACCAGGATGGGGGCATATACAAAGCTGGGGAATATACCAGGATGGGGGCATATACAAGGCTGGGGAATATACCAGGATGGGGGCATATACAAGGCTGGGGAATATACCAGGATGGGGGCGCATACAAGGCTGGGGAATATACTAGGATGAGGCCATATACAAGGCTGGGGAATATACCAGGATAGGGGAATACACTAGGATGAGGCCATATACAAGGCTGGGGAATATACCAGGATGGGGGCATATACAAGGCTGGGGAATATACCAGGATGGGGGCATATACAAGGCTGGGGAATATACCAGGATGGGGGCATATACAAGGCTGGGGAATATACTAGGATGAGGCCATATACAAGGCTGGGGAATATACCAGGATGGGGGCATATACAAGACTGGGGAATATACCAGGATGGGGGCATATACAAGGCTGGGGAATATACTAGGATGAGGCCATATACAAGGCTGGGGAATATACCAGGATGGGGGCATATACAAGGCTGGGGAATATACCAGGATGAGGGGCACATACAAGGCTGGGGAATATACCAGGATGGGGGCACATACAAGGCTGGGGAATATACCAGGATGGGGGCACATACAAGGCTGGGGAATATACCAGGATGGGGGCACATACAAGGCTGGGGAATATACCAGGATGGGGGCACATACAAGGCTGGGGAATATACCTGGATGGGGGCATATACTTGGCTGGGGAATATACCAGGTTGGGGCCTATACAAGGCTGGGGAATATACCAGGATGGGGAGCATATACAAGGCTGGGGAATATACCAGGATGGGAGCATATGCAAGGCTGGGGAATATACAAGGATGGGGGCATATACAAGGCTGGGGGCATATACAAGGCTGGGGAATATACCAGGATGAGGGGCACATACAAGGCTGGGGAATATACCAGGATGGGGGCGCATACAAGGCAGGGGAATATACTAGGATGAGGCCATATACAAGGCTGGGGAATATACCAGGATAGGGGAATACACTAGGATGAGGCCATATACAAGGCTGGGGAATATACCAGGATGGGGGCATATACAAGGCTGGGGAATATACCAGGATGGGGGCATATACAAGGCTGGGGAATATACTAGGATAAGGCCATATACAAGGCTGGGGAATATACCAGGATAGGGGAATACACTAGGATGAGGCCATATACAAGGCTGGGGAATATACCAGGATGGGGGCATATACAAGGCTGGGGAATATACCAGGATGGGGGCATATACAAGGCTGGGGAATATACCAGGATGGGGGCGCATACAAGGCTGGGGAATATACTAGGATGAGGCCATATACAAGGCTGGGGAATATACCAGGATAGGGGAATACACTAGGATGAGGCCATATACAAGGCTGGGGAATATACCAGGATGGGGGCATATACAAGGCTGGGGAATATACCAGGATGGGGGCATATACAAGGCTGGGGAATATACCAGGATGGGGGCATATACAAGGCTGGGGAATATACTAGGATGAGGCCATATACAAGGCTGGGGAATATACCAGGATGGGGGCATATACAAGACTGGGGAATATACCAGGATGGGGGCATATACAAGGCTGGGGAATATACTAGGATGAGGCCATATACAAGGCTGGGGAATATACCAGGATGGGGGCATATACAAGGCTGGGGAATATACCAGGATGGGGGCACATACAAGGCTGGGGAATATACCAGGATGGGGCATATACAAGACTGGGGAATATACCAGGATGGGGGCATATACAAGGCTGGGGAATATACTAGGATGAGGCCATATACAAGGCTGGGGAATATACCAGGATGGGGGCATATACAAGGCTGGGGAATATACCAGGATGGGGGCACATACAAGGCTGGGGAATATACCAGGATGGGGCATATACAAGGCTGGGGAATATACCAGGATGGGGCATATACAAGGCTGGGGAATATACCAGGATGGGGGCATATACAAGGCTGGGGAATATACCAGGATGGGGCATATACAAGGCTGGGGAATATACCAGGATGGGGACATATACAAGGCTGGGGAATATACCAGGATGGGGGCATATACAAGGCTGGGGAATATACCAGGATGGGGCATATACAAGGCTGGGGAATATACCAGGATGGGGGCATATACAAGGCTGGAGAATATACCAGGATGGGGGCATATACAAGGCTGGGGAATATACCAGGATGGGGGCATATACAAGGCTGGGGAATATACCAGGATGGGGGCATATACAAGGCTGGGGAATATACCAGGAAGAGGGGCACATACAAGGCTGGGGAATATACCAGGATGGGGGCGCATACAAGGCAGGGGAATATACTAGGATGAGGCCATATACAAGGCTGGGGAATATACCAGGATAGGGGAATACACTAGGATGAGGCCATATACAAGGCTGGGGAATATACCAGGATGGGGGCATATACAAGGCTGGGGAATATACCAGGATGGGGGCATATACAAGGCTGGGGAATATACTAGGATGAGGCCATATACAAGGCTGGGGAATATACCAGGATAGGGGAATACACTAGGATGGGGGCATATACAAGGCTGGGGAATATACCAGGATGGGGGCATATACAAGGCTGGGGAATATACCAGGATGGGGGCATATACAAGGCTGGGGAATATACCAGGATGGGGGCGCATACAAGGCTGGGGAATATACTAGGATGAGGCCATATACAAGGCTGGGGAATATACCAGGATAGGGGAATACACTAGGATGAGGCCATATACAAGGCTGGGGAATATACCAGGATGGGGGCATATACAAGGCTGGGGAATATACCAGGATGGGGGCATATACAAGGCTGGGGAATATACCAGGATGGGGGCATATACAAGGCTGGGGAATATACTAGGATGAGGCCATATACAAGGCTGGGGAATATACCAGGATGGGGGCATATACAAGACTGGGGAATATACCAGGATGGGGGCATATACAAGGCTGGGGAATATACTAGGATGAGGCCATATACAAGGCTGGGGAATATACCAGGATGGGGGCATATACAAGGCTGGGGAATATACCAGGATGGGGGCATATACATGGCTGGGGAATATACCAGGATGGGGAGCATATACCAGGATGGGGGAATATACCAGGATGGGGGCATATACAAGGCTGGGGAATATACCAGGATGGGGGCATATACAAGGATGGGGGCATATACAAGGCTGGGGACATATACCAGGATGGGGGCATATACAAGGCTGGGGAATATACCAGGATGGGGGCATATACAAGGCTGTGGAATATACCAGGATGGGGGCATATACAAGGCTGTGGAATATACCAGGATGGGGGCATATACAAGGCTGTGGAATATACCAGGATGGGGCATATACAAGGCTGGGGAATATACCAGGATGGGGCATATACAAGGCTGGGGAATATACCAGGATGGGGGCATATACAAGGCTGGGGAATATACCAGGATAGGGGCATATACAAGGCTGGGGAATATACCAGGATGGGGGCATATACAAGGCTGGGGAATATACCAGGATGGGGGCATATACAAGGCTGGGGAATATACCAGGATGGGGGCATATACAAGGCTGGGGAATATACCAGGATGGGGGCATATACAAGGCTGGGGAATATACCAGGATGGGGGCATATACAAGGCTGAGGAATATACCAGGATGGGGGCATATACAAGGCTGGGGAATATACTAGGATGAGGCCATATACAAGGCTGGGGAATATACCAGGATGGGGGCATATACAAGGCTGGGGAATATACCAGGATGAGGGGCACATACAAGGCTGGGGAATATACCAGGATGGGGGCGCATACAAGGCTGGGGAATATACCAGGATGGGGGCGCATACAAGGCTGGGGAATATACCAGGATGGGGGCGCATACAAGGCTGGGGAATATACTAGGATGAGGCCATATACAAGGCTGGGGAATATACCAGGATAGGGGAATACACTAGGATGAGGCCATATACAAGGCTGGGGAATATACCAGGATGGGGGCATATACAAGGCTGGGGAATATACCAGGATGGGGGCATATACAAGGCTGGGGAATATACCAGGATGGGGGCGCATACAAGGCTGGGGAATATACTAGGATGAGGCCATATACAAGGCTGGGGAATATACCAGGATAGGGGAATACACTAGGATGAGGCCATATACAAGGCTGGGGAATATACCAGGATGGGGGCATATACAAGGCTGGGGAATATGCCAGGATGGGGGCATATACAAGGCTGGGGAATGCATATACAAGGCTGGGGAATATACCAGGATGGGGGCATATACAAGGCTGGGGAATATACCAGGATGGGGGCATATACAAGGCTGGGGAATATACTAGGATGAGGCCATATACAAGGCTGGGGAATATACCAGGATGGGGGCATATACAAGGCTGGGGAATATACCAGGATGAGGGGCACATACAAGGCTGGGGAATATACCAGGATGGGGGCGCATACAAGGCTGGGGAATATACCAGGATGGGGGCGCATACAAGGCTGGGGAATATACTAGGATGAGGCCATATACAAGGCTGGGGAATATACCAGGATAGGGGAATACACTAGGATGAGGCCATATACAAGGCTGGGGAATATACCAGGATGGGGGCATATACAAGGCTGGGGAATATACCAGGATGGGGGCATATACAAGGCTGGGGAATATACTAGGATGAGGCCATATACAAGGCTGGGGAATATACCAGGATAGGGGAATACACTAGGATGAGGCCATATACAAGGCTGGGGAATATACCAGGATGGGGGCATATACAAGGCTGGGGAATATACCAGGATGGGGGCATATACAAGGCTGGGGAATATACCAGGATGGGGGCGCATACAAGGCCGGGGAATATACTAGGATGAGGCCATATACAAGGCTGGGGAATATACCAGGATAGGGGAATACACTAGGATGAGGCCATATACAAGGCTGGGGAATATACCAGGATGGGGGCATATACAAGGCTGGGGAATATGCCAGGATGGGGGCATATACAAGGCTGGGGAATATACCAGGATGGGGGCATATACAAGGCTGGGGAATATACCAGGATGGGGGCATATACAAGGCTGGGGAATATACTAGGATGAGGCCATATACAAGGCTGGGGAATATACCAGGATGGGGGCATATACAAGACTGGGGAATATACCAGGATGGGGGCATATACTAGGATGAGGCCATATACCAGGATGGGGGCATATACAAGGCTGGGGAATATACCAGGATGAGGGGCACATACAAGGCTGGGGAATATACCAGGATGGGGGCGCATACAAGGCTGGGGAATATACTAGGATGAGGCCATATACAAGGCTGGGGAATATACCAGGATAGGGGAATACACTAGGATGAGGCCATATACAAGGCTGGGGAATATACCAGGATGGGGGCATATACAAGGCTGGGGAATATACTAGGATGAGGCCATATACAAGGCTGGGGAATATACCAGGATAGGGGAATACACTAGGATGAGGCCATATACAAGGCTGGGGAATATACCAGGATGGGGGCATATACAAGGCTGGGGAATATACCAGGATGAGGCCATATACAAGGCTGGGGAATATACCAGGATAGGGGAATACACTAGGATGAGGCCATATACAAGGCTGGGGAATATACCAGGATGGGGGCATATACAAGGCTGGGGAATATACCAGGATGGGGGCATATACAAGGCTGGGAAATATACCAGGATGGGGGCATATACAAGGCTGGGGAATATACCAGGATGGGGGCATATACATGGCTGGGGAATATACCAGGATGGGGAGCATATACCAGGATGGGGGAATATACCAGGATGGGGGCATATACCAGGATGGGGGCATATACAAGGCTGGGGAATATACCAGGATGGGGGCATATACAAGGCTGGGGAATATACCAGGATGGGGGCATATACAAGGCTGTGGAATATACCAGGATGGGGGCATATACAAGGCTGTGGAATATACCAGGATGGGGGCATATACAAGGCTGTGGAATATACCAGGATGGGGCATATACAAGGCTGGGGAATATACCAGGATGGGGGCATATACAAGGCTGGGGAATATACCAGGATGGGGGCATATACAGTGGGGCAAAAAAGTATTTAGTCAGTCAGCAATAGTGCAAGTTCCACCACTTAAAAAGATGAGAGGCGTCTGTAATTTACATCATAGGTAGACCTCAACTATGGGAGACAAACTGAGAAAAAAAAATCCAGAAAATCACATTGTCTGTTTTTTTAACATTTTATTTGCATATTATGGTGGAAAATAAGTATTTGGTCAGAAACAAACAATCAAGATTTCTGGCTCTCACAGACCTGTAACTTCTTCTTTAAGAGTCTCCTCTTTCCTCCACTCATTACCTGTAGTAATGGCACCTGTTTAAACTTGTTATCAGTATAAAAAGACACCTGTGCACACCCTCAAACAGTCTGACTCCAAACTCCACTATGGTGAAGACCAAAGAGCTGTCAAAGGACACCAGAAACAAAATTGTAGCCCTGCACCAGGCTGGGAAGACTGAATCTGCAATAGCCAACCAGCTTGGAGTGAAGAAATCAACAGTGGGAGCAATAATTAGAAAATGGAAGACATACAAGACCACTGATAATCTCCCTCGATCTGGGGCGACACGCAAAATCCCACCCCGTGGGGTCAGAATGATCACAAGAACGGTGAGCAAAAATCCCAGAACCACGCGGGGGACCTAGTGAATGAACTGCAGAGAGCTGGGACCAATGTAACAAGGCCTACCATAAGTAACACACTACGCCACCATGGACTCAGATCCTGCAGTGCCAGACGTGTCCCACTGCTTAAGCCAGTACATGTCAGGGCCCGTCTGAAGTTTGCTAGAGAGCATTTGGATGATCCAGAGGAGTTTTGGGAGAATGTCCTATGGTCTGATGAAACCAAACTGGAACTGTTTGGTAGAAACACAACTTGTCGTGTTTGGAGGAAAAAGAATACTGAGTTGCATCCATCAAACACCATACCTACTGTAAAGCATAGTGGTGGAAACATCATGCTTTGGGGCTGTTTCTCTGCAAAGGGGCCAGGACGACTGATCCGGGTACATGAAAGAATGAATGGGGCCACGTATCGTGAGATTTTGAGTGCAAACCTCCTTCCATCAGCAAGGGCATTGAAGATGAAACGTGGCTGGGTCTTTCAACATGACAGTGATCCAAAGCACACCGCCAGGGCAACGAAGGAGTGGCTTCGTAAGAAGCATTTCAAGGTCCTGGAGTGGCCTAGCCAGTTTCCAGATCTCAACCCTATAGAAAACCTTTGGAGGGAGTTGAAAGTCCGTGTTGCCAAGCGAAAAGCCAAAAACATCACTGCTCTAGAGGAGATCTGCATGGAGGAATGGACCAACATACCAACAACAGTGTGTGGCAACCTTGTGAAGACTTATAGAAAACGTTTGTCCTCTGTCATTGCCAACAAAGGATATATTACAAAGTATTGAGATGAAATTTTGTTTCTGACCAAATACTTATTTTCCACCATAATATGCAAATAAAATGTTAAAAAAACAGACAATGTGATTTTCTGGATTTTTTTTTCTCAGTTTGTCTCCCATAGTTGAGGTCTACCTATGATGTAAATTACAGACGCCTCTCATCTTTTTAAGTGATGGAACTTGCACTATTGCTGACTGACTAAATACTTTCTTGCCCCACTGTACAAGGCTGGGGAATATACCAGGATGGGGGCATATACAAGGCTGGGGAATATACCAGGATGGGGGCATATACAAGACTGGGGAATATACCAGGATGGGGGCATATACAAGGCTGGGGAATATACTAGGATGAGGCCATATACAAGGCTGGGGAATATACCAGGATGGGGGCATATACAAGGCTGGGGAATATACCAGGATGGGGGCATATACATGGCTGGGGAATATACCAGGATGGGGAGCATATACCAGGATGGGGGAATATACCAGGATGGGGGCATATACAAGGCTGGGGAATATACCAGGATGGGGGCATATACAAGGATGGGGGCATATACAAGGCTGGGGACATATACCAGGATGGGGGCATATACAAGGCTGGGGAATATACCAGGATGGGGGCATATACAAGGCTGTGGAATATACCAGGATGGGGGCATATACAAGGCTGTGGAATATACCAGGATGGGGGCATATACAAGGCTGTGGAATATACCAGGATGGGGCATATACAAGGCTGGGGAATATACCAGGATGGGGCATATACAAGGCTGGGGAATATACCAGGATGGGGGCATATACAAGGCTGGGGAATATACCAGGATAGGGGCATATACAAGGCTGGGGAATATACCAGGATGGGGGCATATACAAGGCTGGGGAATATACCAGGATGGGGGCATATACAAGGCTGGGGAATATACCAGGATGGGGGCATATACAAGGCTGGGGAATATACCAGGATGGGGGCATATACAAGGCTGGGGAATATACCAGGATGGGGGCATATACAAGGCTGAGGAATATACCAGGATGGGGGCATATACAAGGCTGGGGAATATACTAGGATGAGGCCATATACAAGGCTGGGGAATATACCAGGATGGGGGCATATACAAGGCTGGGGAATATACCAGGATGAGGGGCACATACAAGGCTGGGGAATATACCAGGATGGGGGCGCATACAAGGCTGGGGAATATACCAGGATGGGGGCGCATACAAGGCTGGGGAATATACCAGGATGGGGGCGCATACAAGGCTGGGGAATATACTAGGATGAGGCCATATACAAGGCTGGGGAATATACCAGGATAGGGGAATACACTAGGATGAGGCCATATACAAGGCTGGGGAATATACCAGGATGGGGGCATATACAAGGCTGGGGAATATACCAGGATGGGGGCATATACAAGGCAGGGGAATATACCAGGATGGGGGCGCATACAAGGCTGGGGAATATACTAGGATGAGGCCATATACAAGGCTGGGGAATATACCAGGATAGGGGAATACACTAGGATGAGGCCATATACAAGGCTGGGGAATATACCAGGATGGGGGCATATACAAGGCTGGGGAATATGCCAGGATGGGGGCATATACAAGGCTGGGGAATGCATATACAAGGCTGGGGAATATACCAGGATGGGGGCATATACAAGGCTGGGGAATATACCAGGATGGGGGCATATACAAGGCAGGGGAATATACCAGGATGGGGGCGCATACAAGGCTGGGGAATATACTAGGATGAGGCCATATACAAGGCTGGGGAATATACCAGGATAGGGGAATACACTAGGATGAGGCCATATACAAGGCTGGGGAATATACCAGGATGGGGGCATATACAAGGCTGGGGAATATGCCAGGATGGGGGCATATACAAGGCTGGGGAATGCATATACAAGGCTGGGGAATATACCAGGATGGGGGCATATACAAGGCTGGGGAATATACCAGGATGGGGGCATATACAAGGCTGGGGAATATACTAGGATGAGGCCATATACAAGGCTGGGGAATATACCAGGATGGGGGCATATACAAGGCTGGGGAATATACCAGGATGAGGGGCACATACAAGGCTGGGGAATATACCAGGATGGGGGCGCATACAAGGCTGGGGAATATACCAGGATGGGGGCGCATACAAGGCTGGGGAATATACTAGGATGAGGCCATATACAAGGCTGGGGAATATACCAGGATAGGGGAATACACTAGGATGAGGCCATATACAAGGCTGGGGAATATACCAGGATGGGGGCATATACAAGGCTGGGGAATATACCAGGATGGGGGCATATACAAGGCTGGGGAATATACTAGGATGAGGCCATATACAAGGCTGGGGAATATACCAGGATAGGGGAATACACTAGGATGAGGCCATATACAAGGCTGGGGAATATACCAGGATGGGGGCATATACAAGGCTGGGGAATATACCAGGATGGGGGCATATACAAGGCTGGGGAATATACCAGGATGGGGGCGCATACAAGGCCGGGGAATATACTAGGATGAGGCCATATACAAGGCTGGGGAATATACCAGGATAGGGGAATACACTAGGATGAAGCCATATACAAGGCTGGGGAATATACCAGGATGGGGGCATATACAAGGCTGGGGAATATGCCAGGATGGGGGCATATACAAGGCTGGGGAATATACCAGGATGGGGGCATATACAAGGCTGGGGAATATACCAGGATGGGGGCATATACAAGGCTGGGGAATATACTAGGATGAGGCCATATACAAGGCTGGGGAATATACCAGGATGGGGGCATATACAAGACTGGGGAATATACCAGGATGGGGGCATATACTAGGATGAGGCCATATACCAGGATGGGGGCATATACAAGGCTGGGGAATATACCAGGATGAGGGGCACATACAAGGCTGGGGAATATACCAGGATGGGGGCGCATACAAGGCTGGGGAATATACTAGGATGAGGCCATATACAAGGCTGGGGAATATACCAGGATAGGGGAATACACTAGGATGAGGCCATATACAAGGCTGGGGAATATACCAGGATGGGGGCATATACAAGGCTGGGGAATATACTAGGATGAGGCCATATACAAGGCTGGGGAATATACCAGGATAGGGGAATACACTAGGATGAGGCCATATACAAGGCTGGGGAATATACCAGGATGGGGGCATATACAAGGCTGGGGAATATACCAGGATGAGGCCATATACAAGGCTGGGGAATATACCAGGATAGGGGAATACACTAGGATGAGGCCATATACAAGTCTTGGTAATATACCAGGATGGAAGCATATACAAGGCTGGGAAATATACCAGGATGGGGGCATATACAAGGCTGGGGAATATACCAGGATGGGGGCATATACATGGCTGGGGAATATACCAGGATGGGGAGCATATACCAGGATGGGGGAATATACCAGGATGGGGGCATATACCAGGATGGGGGCATATACAAGGCTGGGGAATATACCAGGATGGGGGCATATACAAGGCTGGGGAATATACCAGGATGGGGGCATATACAAGGCTGTGGAATATACCAGGATGGGGGCATATACAAGGCTGTGGAATATACCAGGATGGGGGCATATACAAGGCTGTGGAATATACCAGGATGGGGCATATACAAGGCTGGGGAATATACCAGGATGGGGGCATATACAAGGCTGGGGAATATACCAGGATGGGGGCATATACAGTGGGGCAAAAAAGTATTTAGTCAGTCAGCAATAGTGCAAGTTCCACCACTTAAAAAGATGAGAGGCGTCTGTAATTTACATCATAGGTAGACCTCAACTATGGGAGACAAACTGAGAAAAAAAAATCCAGAAAATCACATTGTCTGTTTTTTTAACATTTTATTTGCATATTATGGTGGAAAATAAGTATTTGGTCAGAAACAAACAATCAAGATTTCTGGCTCTCACAGACCTGTAACTTCTTCTTTAAGAGTCTCCTCTTTCCTCCACTCATTACCTGTAGTAATGGCACCTGTTTAAACTTGTTATCAGTATAAAAAGACACCTGTGCACACCCTCAAACAGTCTGACTCCAAACTCCACTATGGTGAAGACCAAAGAGCTGTCAAAGGACACCAGAAACAAAATTGTAGCCCTGCACCAGGCTGGGAAGACTGAATCTGCAATAGCCAACCAGCTTGGAGTGAAGAAATCAACAGTGGGAGCAATAATTAGAAAATGGAAGACATACAAGACCACTGATAATCTCCCTCGATCTGGGGCGACACGCAAAATCCCACCCCGTGGGGTCAGAATGATCACAAGAACGGTGAGCAAAAATCCCAGAACCACGCGGGGGACCTAGTGAATGAACTGCAGAGAGCTGGGACCAATGTAACAAGGCCTACCATAAGTAACACACTACGCCACCATGGACTCAGATCCTGCAGTGCCAGACGTGTCCCACTGCTTAAGCCAGTACATGTCAGGGCCCGTCTGAAGTTTGCTAGAGAGCATTTGGATGATCCAGAGGAGTTTTGGGAGAATGTCCTATGGTCTGATGAAACCAAACTGGAACTGTTTGGTAGAAACACAACTTGTCGTGTTTGGAGGAAAAAGAATACTGAGTTGCATCCATCAAACACCATACCTACTGTAAAGCATAGTGGTGGAAACATCATGCTTTGGGGCTGTTTCTCTGCAAAGGGGCCAGGACGACTGATCCGGGTACATGAAAGAATGAATGGGGCCACGTATCGTGAGATTTTGAGTGCAAACCTCCTTCCATCAGCAAGGGCATTGAAGATGAAACGTGGCTGGGTCTTTCAACATGACAGTGATCCAAAGCACACCGCCAGGGCAACGAAGGAGTGGCTTCGTAAGAAGCATTTCAAGGTCCTGGAGTGGCCTAGCCAGTTTCCAGATCTCAACCCTATAGAAAACCTTTGGAGGGAGTTGAAAGTCCGTGTTGCCAAGCGAAAAGCCAAAAACATCACTGCTCTAGAGGAGATCTGCATGGAGGAATGGACCAACATACCAACAACAGTATGTGGCAACCTTGTGAAGACTTATAGAAAACGTTTGTCCTCTGTCATTGCCAACAAAGGATATATTACAAAGTATTGAGATGAAATTTTGTTTCTGACCAAATACTTATTTTCCACCATAATATGCAAATAAAATGTTAAAAAAACAGACAATGTGATTTTCTGGATTTTTTTTTCTCAGTTTGTCTCCCATAGTTGAGGTCTACCTATGATGTAAATTACAGACGCCTCTCATCTTTTTAAGTGATGGAACTTGCACTATTGCTGACTGACTAAATACTTTCTTGCCCCACTGTACAAGGCTGGGGAATATACCAGGATGGGGGCATATACAAGGCTGGGGAATATACCAGGATGGGGGCATATACAAGGCTGGGGAATATACCAGGATGGGGGCATATACAAGGCTGGGGAATATACTAGGATGAGGCCATATACAAGGCTGGGGAATATACCAGGATGGGGGCATATACAAGGCTGGGGAATATACCAGGATGAGGGGCACATACAAGGCTGGGGAATATACCAGGATGGGGGCGCATACAAGGCTGGGGAATATACTAGGATGAGTCCATATACAAGGCTGGGGAATATACCAGGATAGGGGAATACACTAGGATGAGGCATATACAAGGCTGGGGAATATACCAGGATGGGGGCATATACAAGGCTGGGGAATATACTAGGATGAGGCCATATACAAGGCTGGGGAATATACCAGGATAGGGGAATACACTAGGATGAGGCCATATACAAGGCTGGGGAATATACCAGGATGGGGGCATATACAAGGCTGGGGAATATACCAGGATGGGGGCATATACAAGGTTGGGGAATATACCAGGATGGGGGCATATACAAGGCTGGGGAATATACCAGGATGGGGGCATATACAAGGCTGGGGAATATACCAGGATGGGGGCGCATACAAGGCTGGGGAATATACTAGGATGAGGCCATATACAAGGCTGGGGAATATACCAGGATAGGGGAATACACTAGGATGAGGCCATATACAAGGCTGGGGAATATACCAGGATGGGGGCATATACAAGGCTGGGGAATATACCAGGATGGGGGCATATACAAGGCTGGGGAATATACCAGGATGGGGGCATATACAAGGCTGGGGAATATACCAGGATGAGGGGCACATACAAGGCTGGGGAATATACCAGGATGGGGGCGCATACAAGTCTGGGGAATATACTAGGATGAGGCCATATACAAGGCTGGGGAATATACCAGGATAGGGGAATACACTAGGATGAGGCCATATCCAAGGCTGGGGAATATACCAGGATGGGGGCATATACAAGGCTGGGGAATATACCAGGATGGGGAATATACCAGGATGGGGGCGCATACAAGGCTGGGGAATATACTAGGATGGGGGCATATACAAGGCTGGGGAATATACCAGGATGGGGGCATATACAAGGCTGGGGAATATACCAGGATGGGGGCGCATACAAGTCTGGGGAATATACTAGGATGAGGCCATATACAAGGCTGGGGAATATACCAGGATGGGGGCATATACAAGGCTGGTGAATATACCAGGATGGGGAATATACCAGGATGGGGGCGCATACAAGGCTGGGGAATATACTAGGATGAGGCCATATACAAGGCTGGGGAATATACCAGGATAGGGGAATACACTAGGATGAGGCCATATACAAGGCTGGGGAATATACCAGGATGGGGGCATATACAAGGCTGGGGAATATACCAGGATGGGGGCATATACAAGGCTGGGGAATATACCAGGATGGGGGCATATACAAGGCTGGGGAATATACTAGGATGAGGCCATATACAAGGCTGGGGAATATACCAGGATGGGGAATATACCAGGATGGGGGCGCATACAAGGCTGGGGAATATACTAGGATGAGGCCATATACAAGGTTGGGGAATATACCAGGATAGGGGAATACACTAGGATGAGGCCATATACAAGGCTGGGGAATATACCAGGATGGGGGCATATACAAGGCTGGGGAATATACCAGGATGGGGGCATATACAAGGCTGGGGAATATACTAGGATGAGGCCATATACAAGGCTGGGGAATATACTAGGATGAGGCCATATACAAGGCTGGGGAATATACCAGGATAGGGGAATACACTAGGATGAGGCCATATACAAGGCTGGGGAATATACAAGGCTGGGGAATATACCAGGATGAGGGGCACATACAAGGCTGGGGAATATACCAGGATGGGGGCGCATACAAGGCTGGGGAATATACCAGGATAGGGGCATATACAAGGCTGGGGAATATACCAGGATGGGGGCATATACAAGGCTGGGGAATATACTAGGATGAGGCCATATACAAGGCTGGGGAATATACCAGGATAGGGGAATACACTAGGATGAGGCCATATACAAGGCTGGGGAATATACCAGGATGGGGGCATATACAAGGCTGGGGAATATACCAGGATGGGGGCATATACAAGGCTGGGGAATATACTAGGATGAGGCCATATACAAGGCTGGGGAATATACCAGGATGGGGGCATATACAAGGCTGGGGAATATACCAGGATGAGGGGCACATACAAGGCTGGGGAATATACCAGGATGGGGGCGCATACAAGGCTGGGGAATATACTAGGATGAGGCCATATACAAGGCTGGGGAATATACCAGGATAGGGGAATATACCAGGATGGGGGCATATACAAGGCTGGGGAATATACTAGGATGAGGCCATATACAAGGCTGGGGAATATACCAGGATAGGGGAATACACTAGGATGAGGCCATATACAAGGCTGGGGAATATACCAGGATGGGGGCATATACAAGGCTGGGGAATATACCAGGATGGGGGCATATACAAGGCTGGGGAATATACTAGGATGAGGCCATATACAAGGCTGGGGAATATACCAGGATGGGGGCATATACAAGGCTGGGGAATATACCAGGATGAGGGGCACATACAAGGCTGGGGAATATACCAGGATGGGGGCGCATACAAGGCTGGGGAATATACTAGGATGAGGCCATATACAAGGCTGGGGAATATACCAGGATAGGGGAATATACCAGGATGGGGGCATATACAAGGCTGGGGAATATACTAGGATGAGGCCATATACAAGGCTGGGGAATATACCAGGATAGGGGAATACACTAGGATGAGGCCATATACAAGGCTGGGGAATATACCAGGATGGGGGCATATACAAGGCTGGGGAATATACCAGGATGAGGGGCACATACAAGGCTGGGGAATATACCAGGATGGGCGCATATACAAGGCTGGGGAATATACCAGGATGGGGGCATATACAAGGCTGGGGAATATACCAGGATGAGGGGCACATACAAGGCTGAGGAATATACCAGGATGGGGGCATATACAAGGCTGGGGAATATACCAGGATGAGGGGCACATACAAGGCTGGGGAATATACTAGGATGAGGCCATATACAAGGCTGGGGAATATACCAGGATGAGGGGCATATACCAGGATAGGAAGCACATTCCTTTATATCTGCATTACAGTATCCCTGCTTCTGTCTATGCCTGTTCTCTACTGCCCCCTCTCTATAATGACTAGTTAGAGGTAGTCAAACAGTTAGGCTGCCGTCACACGCTCAGTATTTGGTCAGTATTTTACATCAGTATTTGTAAGCCAAAACCAGGAGAGGACCAGTCAGACGTAAAGTATAATAGAAACACGTCACCACTTCTGTATTTATCACCCACTCCTGGTTTTGGCTTACAAATACTGCTAGTGTGACGGCAGCCTAACTGCTAACTACTTCTAGACCGGGGACAGCAGAGAGCAGGCACAGACAGAAGCAGGCGGGGGCAGCAGAGAGCAGGCAGACAGGAGCAGGCGGGGGCAGCAGAGAGCAGGCACAGACGGGCAGGCGGGGGCGGCAGAGTGCAGGCACAGACAGGAGCAGGCGAGGGCAGCAGAGAGCAGGCACAGACAGGAGCAGGCGAGGGCAGCAGAGAGCAGGCACAGACGGGCAGGCGGGGGCGGCAGAGTGCAGGCACAGACAGGAGCAGGCGAGGGCAGCAGAGAGCAGGCACAGACAGGAGCAGGCGAGGGCAGCAGAGAGCAGGCACAGACGGGCAGGCGGGGCAGTAGAGAGCAGGCAGAGGCAACAGAGAGCAGGCGACAGACAGGAGCAGGCGGGGGCATCTTAGAGCAGGCGCAGACAGGAGTAGCGGAAAGCAGATGCAGACAGGGGCTGCAGAGATCAGACAGAGAGGACTAGGTGGGGACAGCAGAGAGCAAGCGGTGCAACCAAGAGCAGGTGGGGGCAAAATAAGACCACTACATGGAGCACCAATTTTTTTCTCCTTTGAGTCCCCACAAGATGTTTAGATGTGCAGGGAATGGGTTATGGGACATGTACTTTACAGCATTGCCCAAATCGAATCCCTACCTTATAGGGATTTTCCACTCCCAGAAAATCAGTTTTTCTAGAAAAAAAAACGTGCTTTACTGCTGTTCCCTGGGTCCAGCGCTGAGTCTGCGCCGCTGTTCCCAGTGTTATTGTCTGCAGCGCTGACGTCACATCTACACCGCTGCAGCCAGTAGTAACTCAGCGGCTCTGCCCGAGGAGCCAGCACAATTCACAGAACTCACCGACTGGCTGCAGTACTCTGGATGTGACCTCAGCCAGTGCATTTGGTGGGACAAGTGGATTCCTCTCCAAGTGATATCACTATGGGATCTTTTTTTAACATACATTTTTACAGGATAGCGTTTTGGATGGTGTAATCATGTAAAATAAGTGTATGTTAGATTGAACTAAGTTGACATCTAATATGCCACGCAAAACCTAATCCAAATGTGATGTGAAGCCCATGATGAAAATGGCTATAAGGTGCGACTGCCACCAGAACCACCTAATGCCATCTAGCCCACAGTCAACTCCAGGAAGCCTCTTTCTCCTGTAGGTAGATGATTGGAGGCAATACTATGATTTCCTTGTCCAGAAGCCTCCTAGAAACACATTTCTGGCCATTCCTTCCCAAAAATGGGACTAGGTCCAAATTGGGGAGGGGAAAAGCAGTTTAGGCAGTCTGCTGGTTGGCCACAGCAAACATCATGAGAGGATCTTTTACACAGGCTCAGAGGGGTGGTGACACTTCTCATCTAATGGGGCATATAGACAGGAACGGTCATTACGAGGAACAACCCAATGGTAAGATCTTCCATGTCATTTGAAAACTTGTACTAAAGTTTAACGTTCCATATTCAGCCATGTATAACTTGTCTATTTCAGGATTGAAAGAAAGCCCGATCATGAGCTTAGCGGAAAGTGAGCTGTTGGCCAGCATCATGGAAGAGGTCCATACTCAGCTCGGAGTCTACAAGAATGAGTGACTACCTGTCCTAATAAGCAAAAAATTAAGATACCGATGTGTTCTTCAGCCTAAACATTATTTCTCAGGGGATAAGGTGGTGTGGACTTCTCTTCCCAATGACCAAAAGAACTTGGTGTTGAAACTCAATTGTGAACCCTCTCCTGGGTCAGCGTCCGCCCTTTACAGACATGTTCACACTACTGTTGGTCCGGCCTCATTCATTATCCCGAGAATGATGTGGCTTTCAAGTTTAGAACCAAGGAAAGATCCGTGTGATGCAATTCTCACATTCTAAAATGGCCTTTTAAATAAGTTGGGTCCCTCTACTTCATTGATGAAGATATTTTTTTTGTTCCATCAATTCTATTTCCCCACTCCTAAACATGGAATACATGGGAAAAGTGGGAATTAGATAGTTTCTACAGAAGAATAATCAACCTGTATGACCCCAATGTGCATCTGGATATGCCAACACTTAGAGGACCCATCACCTTCAGTCATATCATAGTAAGGAGACCTCATCTGAAAGCGTAATATCTAGGAGTAGAAGAATTATGTTGAGAGAATCCCAGTTGATGGGAGCGGCCATCTTGGGATTGGCAGCTCCGCGTGCGGTGTTTTAGTGAGACACGCTCAGACTAGAGGGGCCGGTTGTGGGTACAGAGTAAAGCACAGCATGTATGGAAGCTCAGTCATAGTAGTCGTGTATATAACTGGTCACATGATTGCAGGACACTGATGGGTTATCAGGGGCCGCCAAGACCTCTGCTCGTCATGATGACTGAAAATGAGCATTTATTGGAGACTGATTTTGCACTGCGATGTATAGGACATGTGATCGAACGATTTCATTGAAACCTTGATATGCAGCAATAATGCAGATCGGCAAACAGTAACATTATGTAAGGTACAAGATGTTATGTGGAATGACAAAGGCTGGGAAATACAGAGTTGAACTCACTTGTGATCAGTGCTTGGGCAGAGAGATTTTAAGCACAGGAGTAATCAATAAGATCACAGCAGTTATATATGGGCGCTTTGAGCCAGTAACATAGTTAGTAAGGCCGAAAAAAGACATTTGTCCATCCAGTTCAGCCTATATTCCATTATAATAAATACCCAGATCTACGTCCTTCTACAGAACCTAATAATTGTATGATACAATATTGTTCTGCTCCAGGAAGACATCCAGGCCTCTCTTGAACCCCTCGACTGAGTTCGCCATCACCACCTCCTCAGGCAAGCAATTCCAGATTCTCACTGCCCTAACAGTAAAGAATCCTCTTCTATGTTGGTGGAAAAACCTTCTCTCCTCCAGACGCAAAGAATGCCCCCTTGTGCCCGTCACCTTCCTTGGTATAAACAGATCCTCAGCGAGATATTTGTATTGTCCCCAGTGTTACACACAAGTCTGCAGGATCGGAGCCTTTAAAGCCACCCCTTCCTATTTACTTCCCATTAGTGGTCTGGCCATGAACCACTGACCAATACACCAGCTTTAAAGCCCAAGAGGAAGCCACGGCCATATGTAACAGACAGTACTCGGCTGGGCTTTAGAGCCTGGTAATGTCATTCTACTGTTGGCAAACATTTTTGCACCACTTAATCTGCAGTGGCCGATTTGAGAGCAGATCAATTTTCTTGCTTTTCTTTGGGAGCTGAACTTTAATCTCAACCTTTAATGAAAGACACCAGTTTATTGAAAACATTTTATTTAGTTTCTGAAGATAACAAATGCATAGAGTACAGTGTGCAATGACCTCCTCTGTCGGGTCAATACAGCAGAGGCCCCCGAACCGGACAGTCAGTTTTCGGTAATCCCAATTTCCTAGGGAGGAATTTAAAGTTAATATTCAGCCACCGGCAGGTCATCTCTAGCGGAGACTTCAACTGTCTCAGTGTATCAGAGTGTTCTCACAGCAAATCAAGCAATGTAGGTAAATTACAAAGCATCATCGACAGGATATAGGCAAGCAACTGTGGGGGATTGCCAATCGCAACTTACCCATCTCGCCTGCTTTATGGTAACAGCCAGAATCCCAGAGACCCTGGAAGGAAAGCCAGACATTAGTGACCTCAACTCATATCTTGACAACCTACAGCAGTGTTCTTCAACACCGGTCCTCAAGAGCCACCAACAGGTCATGTTATCAGGATATCCTTAGTATTGCACAGGTCATTGAATGCTTGCCTGTCCAGGTGATGCAATTATCACCTGTGTAATACTAAGGAAATCCTGAAAACATGACCTGTTGGTTTCTCTTGAGGACCAGAGTTGGGGAACACTGACCTGGAGGGACGGTCACAGGACTCAGCAGTCAGATCCATAGACAAGTGTCATCATACACTCAGGTTCGGGATAGACTCACAGATCAGATCCATAACCAGGTGGAGAAGTCTTATTTTCTCGTGTATTTTTGTGTTCTGGATACTGTTGTATGTTTTTTGCTTTAAACAGTTTCACATCTTTGGAATTTCTGTAGTTTTAATAAGGGTTTGTCATCAGACTTAAAATCAGATTGAAGAACATACTTGATGAAGAGCACATCTTCTCATCCTCCAAATAAGACCCATCTCAGGTTTTGCTGGGCTCTGCCCCACTCAGGAACCTAAAAGCCAAGTCACAAGTCAATCACCAGACAACTACTTATCCAGACTTCCGACAAGACTACATAGGCCAAGGATGTCAAACTGCATTCCTCAAGGGCTGCAAACAGGTCATGTTTTCAGGATTTCCTTGTACTGCACAGGTGATAATTTAATCACCTACACATGATTACAGCACCTTGTGCAAAGCTAAGGAAATCTTGAAAACACGCATGGTTTGCGGCCCTTGAGGAATGCAGTTTGACACCCCTGACATAGGCATCAGCAAAGCCACTTGGCGTCATCGTCAGAGCCTCTTCACCAGCGAGGCTTGGAAGACCATCGTGAGTAGAAAATCATCTGCCTCCCCAATAACGGGATGTTCCAGCTTCGCTCACTTCCAGTCGGAGGCCAAAGATGTCCAGTGACCACTTCTCATGTTGACCAGTAGATGTGACCTCACCGACCACCTCCCATTGCAGAAGCGAGCAGAGCCACAACATCCCCTTTAAGCAATCAGCACAGAATTACCTTTAAACGTTTTTCACAGTTCATTCATCCTCTTCCAGGAACCTGTGGGAATAAAGACAAGATTAGCTTTCAGAAACAAGTTGTGCAAGACCTCAAGATCCAAGTGGAAGGCATGGCTGCCATGACCAAGCTTTCTACATAGCGCAGACATTCTGGTGGCTCCTGCCTTTTGCAGACCAACGCTTCTATAAGGCCACGTTCACATGCAGCGTTTCACAGCAATGAGGCTTCAGAAATCTCGTGCATGTGAACACAGCCTTAAGGTAAACTCAGTAGTCAGATCCGTAAGGAGTTGTGTCATCACAAGTCAGGTTCGGGATAGACTCATCATGGTTCGAATAAAGCAAAGACTGACCAATCAGATAAAGTCTAATAGTTCTAAAGAAAATTATTGACGGAACAGAGTCCTCCAACGTTTTATACCTGCAGGTTTCCAGGATCAGCGAGGGCCTCGTTCAGCCTCTGGTCATCTCGTTACACAACCTGCAGAATAAAGCCTCGTTATTGCCCGAACTTTGTGCTGATGACATATCCAGGGTCAGGAACAGCATCAGTAACGCCAGTAGGCAGTGTCGTCAGGACCTCGTCTGAGGCTCGGAAGACCATCGTGAGAATAAACATCATCTGCATCAAGACGTTGTCATGTAGTAATATGTTCAGCGCTGACGTCTTACCTCCGATCTCATTGGCCATGGCTTTACCTAAAATACAAGAGCACATGTCAAGCAAAGCCAGCACTGGAATGAATAGGCATCTACCAAGTACATTGCTCAATGACACGGGGACAATTTAGTACACATGTATTTTTTTATTATACCCTTCATTGTAGAATGAGTTAACTGAGAGCCTGTCAGAGTCCGTTCACAACATCAAGGTGGAGCTTAGGCCAAGTTCACATTGTGTTAATGGGTTAACGCCAACGGACTGCGTTGCACGGTGAAAATGTCGCAATTAACGCCATGCAACGGGTCCGTTAGCGCACCCTTTGACAGCAATGTGATTTGTACCTGTAGCGCATCTCTAGCGCATGCCATTTTCAGCACACGCTAGCGATGTGCTGTTCTTTTGTAACGTCCGAGGTCCGTCCCTCGCTAGCACAGATCGGGGATCTGCGCTAGCAGGGATGGCAAACGTGGACCAAAAACAAACATTGTGTTAGCGGAATCCGCTAGCGCTTAACGGATTGCCCTAACGCAATGTGACCCTAGTCAAATTTGCCCTTTCTGAGCATCTAAAATAACAGAATTTGCTTACTGAGATTCTCAGTCAACTCATTCTGCAGCCAGCAATAAAGACTATACATGTAATTTTTTTAAATATATAAAAGATATATTTTCTCCAAGAAATTGAGAAAAAAAAAATCTATATACATTTCTGTAATACATTTTACCGATATTAAATTTTTTTTTAGAAAATGATATATTTTTGTATAGATCCATTTCTGTGATTAAATATATGCAAAAAGTACATCTGCTCCGAGGGTTCCCCCAATATAATGCACTCACTGATCATCCAGTTGTTTTAAAACTATCCTGCTTGGTCCCTATAAATTAAGCTTGGACCCATTCATTACACTATGGAAACAGGAACACATGGGCTACTTGCACAGTGAACAAGTCTGTATGATCATGTTCACACACCACCAAGAAACCTGAAGACACAAAAGAGAATAGTAAAACCAAAAACACTCAGTTTGAAAAAATGTTGCAGTAATCCGCAAGTGCTAGTAAAAGATGTAAATAACAGGGTATTTGGTCTCTTGTGTCTACAAGACTGGGGAGTTCCACCACTCCTCTTGGGCTATCTGCACAAAAGCTGTTCTACCCTGTATGCACACATGGATTTTTCCTCTCTGAACCCTGTTCACACAGGTAATATACAGATGATCAGGTTTTTAAATACATCAGATAGGGATTGCATACATTAGTTAGGACTGCTCTGATAAGGGTATACCGTGAAGATTGGTAGAGCAGCTTAGTATACATTTTTTGCAAAAAACGTATCAACCAAATACCCTGTTTTTTACATCTTTTACTAGCACTTGCGTATTACTGCAACATTTTTTCAAACTGAGTGTTTTTGGTTTTACTATTCTCTTTTGTGTCTCCATTCATTACACTAGTTGGGTGCCAACCAGCAAGCATGCATCGGGTCTCCATCTTCAGACTGGGCACAGATGCACATTAAAAGATTATGCTATGTGGCCAGCTCCTGATTGGCAGGAACAGTTTATTCCATGACATTTAGTAGGCCTGCCCCTTTAAGAAGCAAACCAGGCACAGTATAATAGCATCAGTCCTCAGCACCACTGAACTCAGCAGTCAGATCCGTAATGAGGAGTCTCATCAGACAGGTCAGGTTCGGGATAGACTCATCATAGTTCAGGCTGTACAGACATAAAGTTGTTAGACAAGCAGGAGTCACAGCAACCTCTGGTGAGTAGGAGTGTAGAGCAGGAGCACAGATGCACCACCTCAAAGCGTGGAGACATACAGCCTGTTAGATAACAGTACATTCCCCCTCACCTAGGAGTAATCCTGCTCCATGACATCTTATGCGTCTTCAGATCACCGTGTGACAACCTGCAAAATAAAGCCTCGTTGTTATGGGAATTTTGTGCTGATGACATATCCAGGGTCAGGAACAGCATCAGTAACGCCAGTAGGCAGTGTCCTCAGGACCTCGTCTGAGGCTCAGAAGACCATCGTGAGAATAAACATCATCTGCGCCAGTGACCAAGGAACGGAGTTAATAAGCAGTGCTGAAGTCCTCACCTCAGACCCCACAATGGGGCTTCATTCTGTGCGGCCATCTTTGTGCCTTTGATAAAAAAAAACAAAAAAAAAAAAAAAAACATTCAGGGTGAAATTCAGGGCAACAACTCAGTTCATACCATCTGTCAGTAGGTTATTATGATGCAGGGGCAGAGACCCCGATTCCAGTGACCAATTGAGATTGTGATATTCTTTTGCTGATAACTGATTAGAAGACTAGTTGTCTTGTGCTATGCAGACCTCTTGCTGTTTGCCAGCTTTCTGCCTATGCACAGTGAACACGGAAACCTGCCAGTCAGTGAGGTGTGCAGTGTAATACTGAGCCCAGCATTCAGAACTGCAGCATAGAAAACAGATTTAGAGGCCAAGTAAGCGACATCACTGGAATTGGGGGGTCTCGGGTTTCAGATTACATAACGCACACAACCAAGCAGGTGCCGTGTTCAGCAAGCCCTCTAGGTGGCAGCATGGGAACACATGAAATCAGAGAAAGCAAACGAATCAGGATAGAGGGTCAACCAAACCGGCCCACCATGAACTCAGCAGTCAGATCCGTAGTAAGGCGTCTCATCAGACAGGTCAGGTTCGGGATAGACTCATCATAGTTCAGGGAAGATAGAAGTGGGGCCTGGCATCCAGCTGAAAAGGATCTAGCTGTCGTTTCTAGCTAGATGCCAAGCACCATACACTATATGTGGTAATCTGCACAGCAAGGGAAGAACTCACAGGGGCAACAAAGGTGCAAAAAGGGTCCATCAATTCTTTATGGGGGCTTGGAAGCAGAGTTCATTGGAGCTTGATCCTGACACTAAATGCAGGGCGCAGCTCTGAGGCCCTCAAATCCCTCTCTCCCTGCAGTCAGCGAGAGGAAAAAGCAGCCAGATGTGCTGCAAGCTCTCTATGGGCGAGGATGAGACCCCTATCGGTGAGGATGAGACCCCTATCGGTGAGGAGCACACCCACACTGCGGATCGGCCAGAAACATACAACAGGGGGTGATCATATCAAGTGTACGGAGAGGTTTAGGCCAGACCAAAGTGAATCAGTCACCAGATTTCATAATTCAAGCTATATACAGCATTAGGTGAATTGTGCCTGATGAGCCGGGTGTACTTACTTGGAAAATACAAGTCAGAATGGCTGTGTAAACATACATACCATACACACATATATATCCCACTAAGAGAAGCTTCCACTAATAACATGGCAGGGGCAGCCAGCACCGACGTGTATCACGCAGAACAGTCCCAGCACTGCTACATCACCCACAGGAACACAAGCCGCCCTGTGTGCCCATGCGCTTACCTTCCAGCCGAGCACGCTGCTGCAACGAAAAAGGAACTTCTGCCGCTGCGGGGCCGTTTAAATACTCCCACAGGGCGGAAATGAGGTCATCACCCTGGCAGTGGGCGTGTCAGCCACACGTTATGGCAATAGGGGTGAAGCTCGGACCGGCGCGGCCATTTTTGGACTTTGAGGGCGGTGCTTAGGAAATGACGTCACTAAACGCTAGAGGGCGAGACCAATGTAGACGAAGTCTTCAGTGCGGCCATGTTTGTGGAGCTCAGGGAGACTTGTGTTTCATACGAGATAGATTTACGGCAGGAGATTGGAGCAGCGGACAAGTCTCGGTCTTTTTCGCCTGTGGTTGAGGGTCTGTGACATTCTATATTATTTCCCTTTTATTATTTTTTTTAATGAACGTGGATTAGTCTTCAGAGACATCAACATGATATTTAAAGGGGGTTTCCTCTTTTGAGGAGGATTTACCTAAAATTACATGTATTTATTTTGGGCTAAATATCGTTTTTGCTGTAAGGATTTGTCAAAAATGTAGCAGTGTTTGCCCTCTGTGCTGCAGAATGAGTTAACTGAGAGTCCATCAGTGAGCACGTTATGGCGTCTGACAAGAGAGTGACTATTTTTTTGCGGTGCAGAAACGCTGCAGATCCGCAATTGATTTACAGTACAATGTAAATCAATGAGAAAAAAAAAATGCTGTGCACACTTTGCGGAAAATCCGCTGCGGAAACGCTGCAGTTTAACAGGAGTAGCATGTCACTTCTTTTTTTGTGAATCTGCAGCGTTTTTGTACACATTCCATTATAGAAAACCGCAGGGGTAAATAACACAGCAAATCCGCAAAAAAACCCGCAGCAAAAACGCACAAAAAAACGCTGCGGAACCGCACAAAAAACGCGACAAATCCGCAGCTGCGTTTTCTGCCAGGAGAGGCAGAATCCGCACCAGAAATCCCTAAGCCTAATCCGCAACATGTGCACATAGCCTTATACTTTTCCTCTATTTGTTCCACTCCTGGTTTTGGCTTACAAATACTGAGGTAAAATACTGACCAAATACTGAGCGTGTGACGGCAGCCTAACTGCTAACTACTTCTAGACCGGGGACAGCAGAGAGCAGGCACAGACAGGAGCAGGCGGGGGCAGCAGAGAGCAGGCACAGACAGGAGCAGCAGAGAGCAGGCACAGACAGGAGCAGGCGGGGGCAGCAGAGAGCAGGCACAGACAGGAGCAGGCGGGGGCAGCAGAGAGCAGGCACAGACAGGAGCAGGCAGGGGCAGCAGAGAGCAGGCACGGACAGGAGCAGGCGGGGGCAGCAGAGAGCAGGCACAGACAGGAGCAGCAGAGAGCAGGCACAGACAGGAGCAGGCGGGGGCAGCAGAGAGCAGGCACAGACAGGAGCAGGCGGGGGCAGCAGAGAGCAGGCACAGACAGGAGCAGGCGGGGGCAGCAGAGAGCAGGCACAGACAGGAGCAGGCGGGGGCAGCAGAGAGCAGGCACAGACAGGAGCAGGCGGGGGCAGCAGAGAGCAGGCACAGACAGGAGCAGGCGGGGGCAGCAGAGAGCAGGCACGGACAGGAGCAGGCGGGGGCAGCAGAGAGCAGGCACAGACAGGAGCAGCAGAGAGCAGGCACAGACAGGAGCAGGCGGGGGCAGCAGAGAGCAGGCACAGACAGGAGCAGGCGGGGGCAGCAGAGAGCAGGCACAGACAGGAGCAGGCGGGGGCAGCAGAGAGCAGGCACAGACAGGAGCAGGCGGGGGCAGCAGAGAGCAGGCACAGACAGGAGCAGGCGGGGGCAGCAGAGAGCAGGCACAGACAGGAGCAGGCGGGGGCAGCAGAGAGCAGGCACAGACAGGAGCAGGCGGGGGCAGCAGAGAGCAGGCACAGACAGGAGCAGGTGGGGCAGCAGAGAGCAGGCACAGACAGGAGCAGGTGGGGCAGCAGAGAGCAGGCACAGACAGGAGCAGGCGGGGGCAGCAGAGAGCAGGCACAGACAGGAGCAGGTGGGGCAGCAGAGAGCAGGCACAGACAGGAGCAGGTGGGGCAGCAGAGAGCAGGCACAGACAGGAGCAGCAGAGAGCAGGCAACAGACAGGAGCAGGAGGGGGCAGCAGAGAGCAGGCACAGACAGGAGCAGGTGGGGCAGCAGAGAGCAGGCACAGACAGGAGCAGGCGGGGGCAGCAGAGAGCAGGCACAGACAGGAGCAGGCAGGGGCAGCAGAGAGCAGGCACAGACAGGAGCAGGTGGGGCAGCAGAGAGCAGGCACAGACAGGAGCAGGTGGGGGCAGCAGAGAGCAGGCACAGACAGGAGCAGGTGGGGGCAGCAGGGAGCAGGCACAGATAGGAGCAGGCGGGGGCAGCAGGGAGCAGGCACAGACAAGAGCAGGCAGGGGCAGCAGAGAGCAGGCACAGACAGGAGCAGGTGGGGCAGCAGAGAGCAGGCACAGACAGGAGCAGGCGGGGGCAGCAGAGAGCAGGCACAGACAGGAGCAGGCGGGGGCAGCAGAGAGCAGGCACAGACAGGAGCAGCAGAGAGCAGGCACAGACAGGAGCAGGCGGGGGCAGCAGAGAGCAGGCACAGACAGGAGCAGGCGGGGGCAGCAGAGAGCAGGCACAGACAGGAGCAGGCGGGGGCAGCAGAGAGCAGGCACAAACAGGAGCAGGCGGGGGCAGCAGAGAGCAGGCACAGACAGGAGCAGGCGGGGGCAGCAGAGAGCAGGCACAGACAGGAGCAGGCGGGGGCAGCAGAGAGCAGGCACAGACAGGAGCAGGCGGGGGCAGCAGAGAGCAGGCACAGACAGGAGCAGGCGGGGGCAGCAGAGAGCAGGCACAGACAGGAGCAGGCGGGGGCAGCAGAGAGCAGGCACAGACAGGAGCAGGTGGGGCAGCAGAGAGCAGGCACAGACAGGAGCAGGCGGGGGCAGCAGAGAGCAGGCACAGACAGGAGCAGGCGGGGGCAGCAGAGAGCAGGCACAGACAGGAGCAGGTGGGGCAGCAGAGAGCAGGCACAGACAGGAGCAGCAGAGAGCAGGCAACAGACAGGAGCAGGAGGGGGCAGCAGAGAGCAGGCACAGACAGGAGCAGGCAGGGGCAGCAGAGAGCAGGCACAGACAGGAGCAGGTGGGGCAGCAGAGAGCAGGCACAGACAGGAGCAGGCGGGGGCAGCAGAGAGCAGGCAACAGACAGGAGCAGGAGGGGGCAGCAGAGAGCAGGCACAGACAGGAGCAGGCAGGGGCAGCAGAGAGCAGGCACAGACAGGAGCAGGTGGGGCAGCAGAGAGCAGGCACAGACAGGAGCAGGTGGGGGCAGCAGAGAGCAGGCACAGACAGGAGCAGGTGGGGGCAGCAGGGAGCAGGCACAGATAGGAGCAGGCGGGGGCAGCAGGGAGCAGGCACAGACAAGAGCAGGCAGGGACAGCAGAGAGCAGGCACAGACAGGAGCAGGTGGGGCAGCAGAGAGCAGGCACAGACAGGAGCAGCAGAGAGCAGGCACAGACAGGAGCAGGCGGGGGCAGCAGAGAGCAGGCACAGACAGGAGCAGGTGGGGGCAGCAGAGAGCAGGCACAGACAGGAGCAGGTGGGGGCAGCAGAGAGCAGGCACAGACAGGAGCAGGTGGGGGCAGCAGAGAGCAGGCACAGACAGGAGCAGGCGGGGGCAGCAGAGAGCAGGCACAGACAGGAGCAGGCGGGGGCAGCAGAGAGCAGGCACAGACAGGAGCAGGCGGGGGCAGTAGAGAGCAGGCACAGACAGGAGCAGGCGGGGGCAGCAGAGAGCAGGCACAGACAGGAGCAGGCGGGGGCAGTAGAGAGCAGGCACAGACAGGAGCAGGTGGGGCAGCAGAGAGCAGGCACAGACAGGAGCAGGTGGGGGCAGCAGAGAGCAGGCACAGACAGGAGCAGGTGGGGGCAGCAGAGAGCAGGCACAGACAGGAGCAGGCGGGGGCAGCAGAGAGCAGGCACAGACAGGAGCAGGCGGGAGCAGTAGAGAGCAGGCACAGACAGGAGCAGGCGGGGGCAGCAGAGAGCAGGCACAGACAGGAGCAGGCGGGGGCAGTAGAGAGCAGGCACAGACAGGAGCAGGTGGGGGCAGCAGAGAGCAGGCACAGACAGGAGCAGGTGGGGGCAGCAGAGAGCAGGCACAGACAGGAGCAGGCGGGGGCAGTAGAGAGCAGGCACAGACAGGAGCAGGCGGGGGCAGCAGAGAGCAGGCACAGACAGGAGCAGGCGGGGGCAGTAGAGAGCAGGCACAGACAGGAGCAGGCGGGGGCAGCAGAGAGCAGGCACAGACAGGAGCAGGCGGGGGCAGCAGAGAGCAGGCACAAACAGGAGCAGGCGGGGGCAGCAGAGAGCAGGCACAGACAGGAGCAGGCGGGGGCAGGAGAGAGCAGGCACAGACAGGAGCAGGCGGGGGCAGCAGAGAGCAGGCACAGACAGGAGCAGGCGGGGGCAGTAGAGAGCAGGCACAGACAGGAGCAGGCGGGGGCAGCAGAGAGCAGGCACAGACAGGAGCAGGCGGGGGCTCAAGAGCAGGCACAGACAGGAGCAGGCGGGGGCAGCAGAGAGCAGGCACACAGAGGAGCAGGCGGGGGCAGCAGAGAGCAGGCACACAGAGGAGCAGGCGGGGGCAGCAGAGAGCAGGCACAGACAGGAGCAGGCGGGGGCAGCAGAGAGCAGGCACAGACAGGAGCAGGTGGGGCAGCAGAGAGCAGGCACAGACAGGAGCAGGCGGGGGCAGCAGAGAGCAGGCACAGACAGGAGCAGGCGGGGGCAGCAGAGAGCAGGCATACAGAGGAGCAGGGGTACCAGACTGCAGATATAAAGGAATGCGCTTCCTATCCTGGTATATGCCTCTCATCCAGAACAGAGGCTCCAAACCAAAAACATCTAAGTTACAACCTGCAAAGATCTGTTGTGTTTCAGGCTGCCGTCACACGCTCAGTATTTGGTCAGTATTTTACATCAGTATTTGTAAGCCAAAGCCAGGAGTGGGTGATAAATGCAGAAGTGGTGCATATGTTTCTATTATACTTTACCTCTGATTGTCCCACTCCTGGTTTTGGCTACAAACACTGAGGTAAAATACTGACCAAATACTGAGCGTGTGACGGCAGCCTCAGGGTGAAAAAGTCCTTCCTGACCCTGTGATAAAACCCCTGAAGCGCAATGACGTGCCATTACTGAGGAGAGACTGGCATCTGCTGGCCAGATGATATCAAGCGGAACCATATTGTGCTGGAAGATTTGCAGGGGGAGCGACTTAGTGTGCTGGACCTGAAGTACTTCCTGAATGCGTTCCAAACCGCAGGTAGACTTGGCGCCAGAGAAGAAAGTGACGCAGACGTGCGCCGGGGATGTCACTGAGGCCGGCGTAACAGGCCTGTGACATCGAGGCGTCGGCCATCGCCTGACAAGGCCCGTATTCCACACAGGAGGACTCTGAGCTAGTCGGGTCCTACACCAGTACAGCTCAAGAGACCAGACGTCGGCCACCAAGAGCCGAGGCCTAGTCCACTTCGGTCCAGTCCTGAGAGACTCCCGTCGTTGGTCAAGCCGAGAAGATCCGTGAGGAGACAGTAACAGGCAGGACACGCCCTGCGACTTCGGAAGGACAGTGCGAGTGAGCAGGGTCGTCACTTCTATCTTTCCTCTACGGTACCGGGGTCGGCTGGGATTAGGGTCTCCAGTTGGGAGGTGTCAGTGTCCTTTACTCACCCTTCCCAGGTCCAGCACTAAGTTTCGGTGTCTGTAATTGTGCGCAGCGCTGATCTCACATCAACAGCGCTGCAGCTAATCAGTGAACTTAGAGGCTCGGACAGAAGCGCTGAGCTCAGTGATTGGCTGTAGCAATGTCTTCAGCATTGCTGAAAATTACGGACACTGGGGGCAGCAGCAGAGACTCGGCACTGGACCTGGGGAGGGTAAGATTTTTATTTTATTTTTTATTTTTTTATTATTATTTAGTTTCCCAAACCTATAAATTATTTAATTTTACAAATGGCATAAATTGACCTTCTTTAAAATAACTTAATGTACATACACGACCGACCATTAAGGAGAAGAAAAATCAAATAAAAAAAGGAAAATATTAATAAATATATTAGCATAAATCCATAATAAAAAAAAATTCCTTATAAAGATCATCATCAAGTAAGATGCAGATATTTAGTGTCCTCTCAGCATCATCTATGAAATTATTGTATGGCACAAAAAATTAAAAAAATTAAATATCAACCTATATAGGGTACTGTTATCGCAGCCTAAAAAATAATAAAAAAGGGACCGCTGCGGGAATGCAAAGAGTAAAAATAAAGAAAAACAAAAATAATATTATTTTTCATGCCCTCTAAAACTGATCTGGTGTTTAAAGGGTTACTAGCTCTAGCAATATGTCTTTGATTCTGGATTTTTCATTAGATACCGGTATTAATTTTACTTGTATATTAATTACCTTCATAAGTCAAGAGTTTAAATGATCCTTAACATTTATAAGAAATTTTCCCTTTTCAGGCATATTGTATTTTTTTATTTTACTTCTATGAATATTTAACATGATTTACTATGAATTCAAAGAGAGGCGACCTATGATGTACCTATACATAGGGTACATTTAGCAATGAATGTGGTGGCTCAGTGGTTAGCACTGTTGCTTTGCAGTGCTGAGGTCCTGGGTTCAAATCCCACCAAGAACAACATCTGCGAGGCGTTTGCGTGGGTTTAATCCGGGTTCTCCGGTTTCCTCCCATACTCCAAAGACAATACTGATAGGTAATTTAGATTGAGCCCCAATGGAGACAGTGAAGATATTGTCTGTAAAGTGCTGTGGCTTTATATAAGTATATAAGTGCACTAAATAAGCACTTTCCCTGGTGGGCTAGAGTGGCAAAAATATTAGCACTGTTACCAAGAGTGCAGGCCCCAACCACGGATCTCCAACTACTTCAAAGAAAGAATTGACCATATCCGACAGGAAATTATCTCCCAATCCCTTCATACCATGCACTGTCCTCCCTCCCCCACTGCATCTAGTTCACTCTCTGATTTTGAACCAGTTACAGAAGAAGAAGTAATCATGCTCTTTGCATCTTCTCGCCCGCCACTTGCACCAGTGTCCCCATTCCGTCACATCTCCTCCAGTCCCTTTCCCCAGCTGTCACCTCTCACCTAACAAAAATATTCAACCTTTCTCTCTCTTCTGGTATCTTTCCCTCCTCATTTAACCATGCCATCATACTTTAAAAAAATCCCTCGACCAAAACTGTGCCGCTAACTATAGACCTGTCTCTAATCTTTTCTTCATCTCTAAACTCCTGGAACGCCTGGTCAACTCCTGTCTTATCCGCTATCTCTCAGATAACTCTCTTCTCAACCCTCTACAATCCGGTTTCTGCGCTTTACACTCTACTGAAACCGTCCTCACTAAAGTCTCTAATGATCTACTAACAGCTAAATCTAATGTTCCCTACTCCATGCTAATGCTCTTAGATCTCTCCGCAGCATTCCGCAGCTCCTCCTCACTATGCTCCGCTCCATCGGCCTCAAGGACACCGTTCTCTCCTGGTTCTCCTCCTATCTCTCTGACCGCTCCTTCACTGTATGTTTTGCTGGTTCCTCCTCCTCTCACCTTCCCATTACTGTTGGGGTTCCTCAAGGATCAGTCCTAGACCCCCTTCTCTTCTCTTTGTATACTGCCCCTATTGGACAAACAATCAGTAGATTTGGTTTCCAGTACCATCTCTATGCTGACGACACCCAATTATACACTTCTTCTCCTGATATCACGCCTGCCTTTTTAGAAAACACCAGTGATTGTCTTACCGCTGTCTCTAACATTATGTCCTCCCTCTATCTGAAACTGAACCTGTCAAAAACGGAACTCCTCGTGTTCTCTCCCTCTACTAACCTACCTTTGCCTGACATTGCCATCTCCGTGTGTGGTTCCACCATTACTCCCAAGCAACATGCCCGCTGCCTTGGGGTCATACTTGATTCCGAGCTTTCATTCACCACCACATCCGATCACTGGCTCGCTCTCCTTATCTGCATCTCAAAAACATTTCTAGAATTTGCCCTCTTCTTACTTTCGACACAGCAAAAACTCTTACTGTTTCACTCATTCATTCTCGTCTTGACTATTGTAACTCTGTACTAATCGGTCTCCCTCTTACCAAACTCTCCCCGTTCCAATCTGTGCTGAGTGCTGCTGCCAGGATCATATTCCTCACCAACCGTTACACCGATGCCTCTACCCTGTGCCAATCATTACACTGGTTACCCATCCACTCCAGAATCCAATGCAAAACTATTACCCTCATCCACAAAGCACTCCATGGTTCAGCACCACCCTACATCTCCTCCCTGGTCTCAGCCTACCACCCCACCCGTGCCCTCTGCTTGGCTAATGACCTCAGGTTAGCATCCTCAATAATCAGAACCTCCCACTCCCGTCTCCAAGACTTTACACGTGCTGCGCCGATTCTTTGGAATGCACTACCCAGGTTAATATGATTAATCCCCAATCTACACAGTTTTAAGTGCGCCCCAAAAACGCATTTGCTCAGACTGGCCTACCGCCTCAACGCATTAACCTAACTATCCCTGTGTGGCCCATTCGAAAAACTTAACCATAATCAGGTTCCTCACATCATGTTCTCATACACTTTATGCAGTTAATAGCCCTCTGTGTCTGTACTGTTACATACTTAGGCAGTTAACTGGTTCATGCAGCTTTACATGAACACCCGAGCCTTACACTATGGCCGGTCCGAACAACGAAAGCAATTGTTACCATCCACCTCCCGTGTCTCCCCTTTTTCGTCATAGTTTGTAAGCTTGCGAGCAGGACCTTCACTGCTCTTGGAATCTGTTTTGAACTGTGATTATTGTTATGCTGTAATGTCTATTGTCTGTACAAATCCCCTCTATAATGTAAAGCGCTGCGGAATATGTTGGCGCTATATAAATAAAATTATTATTATTGGTGGTGTACTGTGGTTTACGGATTATATTCCTGTGTTTAGGGGGTATTAGAGGGGTTAATGTGGTTGGTAGTCTAGAGCAGGGAAAGGGTGAGTCTTCTCGGTAAAGAGGTTAATGGTAGTCTTGAGCCCAAGGTCACCCCTTAAGCCCAAACCCCACCTACAAGTCTGAGGTCATCCCACAAGCCTGAGGACATCTCAAGTGTCTAAAGTCAATCTATCTGCTAAAGGACACCGTATATGCCTGAGGTCATCCCACAAATCTGAGGTTTCTTCATGAGCCCAAGGACACCACAAAAGACTGAGAATATCCTACGAAACTGAGGGCATCATAACAGACCAAGGAAACCACATAAATCTGAGGTCACTCCATGATCCCAAGGTCACCCCATGAGCCAAAACACACCCTACACGCCTTAGGTCATCCCAAAAGCCTGAGGACATCTTAGGTTTTCGAGGTCACTCAATAAACCAAGGGACAACCTACAAGCCTGAGGCTGAGGTTATGACACAAGTCCAAGGTCTCTTCATGAGCTCAAGGACACTACACAAGACTGAAAATACCCTATTAGCCTGATGACACCACAGATGGCGGAGGACACCCTACAAAGCTCAATATACCACATGAGCTTGAGTACACCGCACACTGTCCCAATTACGGTCACCATGGAGTGGTGTGATGGCTTTCACTTTTTTTTAATTTTTTTAAATAAAAAAACATGTCAACTAAGTACCATATATTATTTTCATACACTATGCCATTCATTTATTTACTGCAGGGTTATTTAATAATTGTTTGTGTCTGTGTTTTTTTTCTGTTCAGTGGCTAGTGTGAACGTGTGCTTTCATGCTGCATGCACGCCAGTTTATATTCCAGTTCATACTTTTGTTTTTTTTATGTCTGTTTGCATCGTGTGCATATAAAGGTTTTTCGGTAGATTATGTGGTAAAATGAATGGTTTCATTCAAAACCCCAACTCTTCCCACAATGAATCAAGCCCTCATACATCTATTGGGATTGAAAAATAAAACAATTATGGCTCTACAGTCATGGCCAAATGTTTTGAGAATGAGACAAATATTAATTTTTCCAAAGTCTACTGCTTCATTTTTTCTAATGGCAATTTGCATATACTCCTGAATGTCAGAGTGATCAGCTTAACAGCAATTACTGTACTTGCAAAGTCAATATTTGCCCAGAAAATGAACTTTAACCCCCAAAACACATTTCAACATCATTCCAGTCCTGCCTTAAAAGGAGCAGCTAACATCGTTTTAGTGATTGATCCATTAACACAAGTGTGGGTGTTGATGAGGACAGGGCTGGCTATCAATCAGTCATGATTAAGTAAGAATGACATCACTGGACACTTTAAAAGGAGACTGGTGCTTGGTATCATTGTTTCTCTTCAGTTAACCATTGTTATCTCTAAAGAAACACGTGCAGCCATCATTGCACTGCACCAAAATGGCCTAACAGGGAAGAGTATCGCAGCTACAAAGATTGCACCTCAGTCAACAATCTGTCACATCATCAAGAACTTCAAGGAGAGAGCTTCCATTGTTGTCAAAAAGGCTCCAGGACGCCCAAGAAAGACCAGCAAGCGCCAGGACCGTATCTTCAAACTGTTTCAGCTGCGGGATCGGACTACCAGCAGTGCCGAGCTTGCTCAGGAATGGCAGCAGGCTGGTGTGAGTGCTTCTGCACGCACTGTGAGGCGGAGACTCTTTGAGCAAGGCCTGGTTTCAAGGAGGGCAGCAAAGAAGCCACTTCTCTCCAGAAAAAACATCAGGGACCGACTGATATTCTGCAAAAGGTACAGGGAGTGGACTGCTGAGGACTGGGGAAAAGTTATTTTCTCTGATGAATCCCCTTTTCGATTGTTTGGGACATCTGGAAAACAGCTTATTTGGAGAAGAAGAGGTGAGCGCTACCACCAGTCTTGTCTCATGCCAACTGTAAAGCATCCTGAAACCATTCATGTGTGGGGTTGCTTCTCAGCCAAGGGAATCGGCTCACTCACAGTCTTGCCTAAAAACACAGCCACGAATAAAGAATGGTACCAGAATGTCCTCCAAGAGCAACTTCTCCCAACCGTCCAAGAGCAGTTTGGCGCCCAACAATGCCTTTTCCAGCATGATGGAGCACCTTACCATAAAGCAAAGGTGATAACTAAATGGCTCATGGAACAAAACATAGAGATTTTGGGTCCATGGCCTGGAAACTCCCCAGATGTTAATCCCATTGAGAACTTGTGGTCAATCATCAAGTGACGGGTGGACAAACAAAAACCAACAAATTCTGGCAAAATGCAAGCATTGATTATGCAAGAATGGACTGCTATCAGTCAGGATTTGGTCCAGAAGTTGATTGAGAGCATGCCAGGGAGAATTGCAGAGGTCTTGAAGAAGAAGGGTCAACACTGCAAATATTGACTTGCTGCATTAACTCATTCTAACTGTCAATATAACCTATTGGTACTCAGAATATGATTGCAATTATATTTCTGTATGTGATATAAACATCAGACAAACACTAATAAAAACCAGAGGGCAGCAGATCATGTGAAAATATAATTTTGGTGTCATTCTCAAAACTTCTGGCCATGACTGTAGAAAGAAAGGGAGAAAAAAAACAAAACGCAAAGAAGGGAAAAAATCAAAAAGTGCTTAGATGGTTAAGCAGCTGTTACCTGGGTCCAGATCCACGACCTCACATACGGTTATTAGGCTTCTGGTTTCCCGGTAGGTATTTACTTAACACTATAACTTGTCCGCGGAAGCCAAAGGGAGTGGACCCTTCTCCAGGGATGGACTGGAAATCACACTGAGTAGACCCGTCTCCAGGGATGGATCGGAAGCTACAGGAGTGGATCCTTCTCCAGGGATGGACCGGAAGTCACAGGGAGTGGACCCTTCTCCGGGGATGGACCAGAAGTCACCGGGAGTGGACCGTTCTCCAAGGATGGACTGGAAATCCCTGTGAGTAGACCCGTCTCCAGGGATGGATCGGAAGCAACAGGATGGACCCTTCTCCAGGGATGGACCGGAAGTCACAGGTGTGGACCATTCTCCAAGGATGGACTGGAAGTCCCTGTGAGTAAACCCGTCTCCAGGGATGGATCGGAAGCAACAGGAGTGGACCCTTCTCCAGGGATGGACTGGAAGTCACAGGGAATAGGGACCCTTCTCCAGGGATGGATTGGAAGCCACAGGAGTGAACCCTTCTCCGGGGATGGATCGGAAGCCACAGGAGTGGACCTTTGTCCATGGATGGACCAGAATTCACAGGGAGTGGACCCTTCTCCAGGGATGGACTGGAAGTCACTGGGAGTAGACCCGTCTCCAGGGACAGATCGGAAGCAACAGGTGTGGACAGTTCTCCAGGGATGTACTGGAAGTCGCACTGAGTACACCCCTCTCCAGGGATGGATTGGAAGCCACAGGAGTAGATGGATTTCAGTATCCATAAAATCAAAGTAAAAGATCTAAAAACATTTAAGCAGTAAATTGTGAGACAACCAAAAATTTGTATCAGTCTCAAAACTTTTGTCCATGTCTTTACGGCTGTATACTACTGAGGAACATTCTAGACTACTGTTTTACATTCATGCTACCACCAGATGGCACCAGCACATTAGTTATTAATTTATAAATGCACAGGAAGTTTAGATACATTGAAAGGGACAAATTCTTTTTTTAAATGATTGGACTTTATGTTAAAAAGTTTATTAAAATGTGTATGAAATTAAATGGTGTAATTTGTTTTGTTTGTGTCGAGCACGACGCTTTCACACAGCAAGTACAGCAGCCCCAGATCATAGACTGTGGTCTGTGTTCGACCCTATTTTCCATACTGTGGCCACATAAGCTGTGAACTGTGCCCACTCTTTGGCGTGACCAGTTCACAGCTGTAGGTGGAGCCTCACTTTTATATTGCAGCCCAATGCTGTGATTCCACTTCCCCCTGTGACCTGTAATGATTTGGATCTGAGTGGATCAGTCACGTCATTGCAACACTCTGATCAAAGTAATTGCCAGGGAGCACAGGTCCGGGCACCAGTGTTGCAGCAATGTCTTCATTCAGTGACTATGCTCACCCCTGATGAGGGAAGTCACTGCTGAAGTCCAGGACTTTGGACTTGGGCTAAACAGTAATTATTGTGACCGGAGCATCTCCATTACTAACCCATGGGCTTGATGTCAGCTGACATTACAAAGCTGACATCAACCCCACAACTATTTCTCAATTTGCCGCTGCACCAGGGCAAGTGGGAAAAGCGAGTCTAAGTACCTGAATTGTCGCATCTAATGGATGCACCATATCTGGGGCTGCTTAGAGCTGATTTTTTTTTTTTTAGTCTGGAAGCTGGAGATCTGGTGGCTGTGAACTCTAGTAACCTTTTATCTGAGTTCACATTCATTGGTTCTCATGGTAGCTCGAGTATCGGACTGATGAATGCCGAACGCGCAGTCTGTCATCAGTCTGGCACTGGTGCTTGCAAAGCAAGTTATATAGCAGCTAAAAACTTACTGTACTTGTTAATAAGTAAGAAAAAAAGAATAAAATTGCCTCGGGTCCCCCCATAATTTTCATAAGCTGAGAGAAAGCTGGGGCTGATATTAATATTCTGGAAATGGCCCAATATCAATAAAGGTTCCCAGGCTACTAATATCAGCCCACAGCTGTTTGCTTAGTGTTTACTGGTTATTATGGGGGAGACCCCCCAAAATGTGGGGTCCCACTATATTCAGTAACCAGCAAAGGCTAAACAGACAGCTGCGGACTGATATTAATAGTCTACGAAGGGGCCTTGGAGATTGGCCCCCTCCCAAACTTAAATCATAAGCTGACTCTGCCCCAGAAATGGCGCATCCATTAGATGCACCAATTCTAGCTTTTAGCATCACTCTTTCTATTGCCCAGGAGTGGTGGCAAGTGGGGTAATAGTATTGGCATTTATGTCGGCTTTGTATTGACAGATTAAAGTCCTTTAATTGAAATAAAGACACTGCCACCTTTATTTGAAATAAAAATAAAAAAGCAAAGTTATCCTCACCTTTATGCCTAACCAACTGAAGCCCATGTCCCCTGTAAAAGACAAAAAATAATAAACAACCGTATTCCTCACCTGTCCGATGAGGAGATAATCCTTATTGGTCCCAGAAAGATCTGGATAATTTGGAGAGCAGTCACATTAGTGAGACAGGAGCGTAATCACGGTCCTGCAGTGTGTAACACTGAGTTGCCTTGAGAAAGGTCACTGCTGGTTCAGCCAGCTATGAACTTCAATGACCTTGCTCATTTCAGAGCTACACACTGCAGGAGCTATCCAAATCATCCAGATCTTCATGGGACAGATATGGATTATCATTGGATAGGTGAGGAATATGGTGGTGTATTATTTTTTGTCTTTTACAGAGGACATGGGTTTTAGTGGATTATCTTCTCATCAGACAGGTTTGGATTATGGTGGTTTATTATTTTTATTCTTTTACAGGGGACATGGGCTTCAGTGTATTAGCCGTAAAGGCAAGTATAAGTTTGCTTTTTTATTTTTATTTCAAATAAGGTGTCAGTGTCTTTATTTCAATTAAACGACTTTATTCTGGCTATGTCTTTTTTACAGTCTAACTATGGGGATAGTAACGGTGGTGTCTTATAGATGCCTCTCCATTACTCACTCCTGCACTTGATATCAGCGGTCATAAAACAGCTGAACCAACCAGAATTAGTGCATCTAATAAATGTGCTTTTTCTGTGGTGGCTGCAGACTGCTAATTTTAAGCTGGGGGAGGGGAAGCATACAAGTCTTACCATACCAGGCCCTAGCTAGATGTCTGCTTTAGCTTGACTGGTTGCCAAAAATGGGAGAAGACACCAAGCCATCTTTTAAATTTATTTAAATAGTTTAAAAAAAAACGTCATGGGACTGCTCTAGTTTTGATAACCAGCCATGATCAAGCTGACACTTGAGGGCTGCAGTTGTTGGTCTTGCCTGCACCTTTGATCAAAAATAGAAGAGATCCACACGTTATATCTTTTTAAATGTATTTATACCGACTGGAGAATACTCTCATCATCGTACGCCTATTCTAACTACTATCAGCAACAGCAGGCGTACGCTGATGAGATTAACAAAAGAAAATTGAAGTGCTGACTTCATTAAATAAACATGATTTTATTACAATTATACATAATATAACCAAAAAAATTCAAACAAAAATGCAGATGTAGATCATGATAGGATTCACAACTAACAACCCTGAAATCGAAAATTGGCCAAGGAAAAATTCCACAAAAAACATCAATATATAATGCCAAAAACTTAATGTAAACAACTCTTTGCGTGCAAATGATTAAGTCTAACTTCACTCATAGGCAAGACCATATCATAAAGGAAAGGGCTTGTGCTAAGAGATACGTTTTGCCCTGTTTGCTGATCTGTGTAAATGAAGCACCTAGTAAAAATGCGTGTGTGTGCAAAGACCGCTCATATCAAAGACATTTACCCTTTGTATAAGGTGCACCGGCCAAAAAATTGAGGCCACCCCACATGCGCGTTTCGAGTAAGCTTTCTCCATGAGGAATCACGCTGATGAGAGTAGAACGCTTTCATCAGCCAATGCCTGTGACCGTCAGTAACCTTTTTATCGACGGTCACAGCTGCTGGCTCACATGCTGTCATCTGACAACGTTGGAACCGCAGCTCTTACGATATTACCGCCGATGTCACGCAGACAACGGCATGGAAAACAACAGATGTCCGGGCCTACAATTCATCTTCATGAAGTCCAGCTTCGAGTTTGCGTACTGTTCTAGTACCCTAGCCAAACTCGGCTGAATCTGCCAAGACCCGAACATCCACTGTTCGCACATCACTAATACTAACTGCTGAGCTGTGTAATTACTGTGATCTAAGCGCTGCATCTGCAATGACATTACTGCTCCACGCAGATCTCTGCAAAGATCAGTAAACAACCGGATCGGCATTGCCCTCTATCCTCAGTGACACTGTTCCCATCTCTAATCACCAACAAAATGTCTCTGCACTAGAATTCTAAACTTTATCGTTTTGTAAAAATCCAGAAGGGCAGGTGAGGAGTGACATCACACACGTGAGCAGATCCCACCCACATTTACAGCAGTCGTAATCCGAGCTGGGAGTACACTAGGTTTTCATGACAAATGTCAGTAGCTACTGTTGAAAATATTAAAACGTTTAAACTTATTTTTCAGATTTGACATAATAAAAAAAGTAAAATATTTTAAAAAAATAAAACGTTAATACTTGATTTTTTGTTTTTTTTACAGCCCACCAGTAAAACACACAAAAAACAAATCATACCTATATTTACATTGACGGTTTCGGCCGGTATTTATGGAGATCCGACTCCGGCATACCGCTGCCGAACAAGCTTTCGTAAAACCCCTTTAGGATCAAATTTAATGATAAAAACTGGCGATAGATCCTCATTAAGGGAGCAAAATATGCAATAACTTGTTGATCGGTGGGGTTTCAACCACTAGAACCTGCACTGATTAACAGAACAGGGCACTTTTATCCCTGTTAGAAAGGAGGGCAATGACCCCCGCTCCATTCATTCCCCATCGGGCTGCCCAACTCTGCCGTCAGCTTTTTCCAGCAGCTCCATTAAAAGTCTGGCATCCAACCTGCTGCTTTTTTTCTTAAAAGATATCATTGTCACATTAGGGATACAAATTCGATGTTCTGGTGATCCATGTGGATCCCAGAGAGGTCGGACCACCACTGATCAGTAAATGATCCCGTCCTGCACACGTATGACAACTTGTTTTCACCCCTTCACTACGGGTCCATTTTCATTTTTTGCATTTTTCGTCTTTTGCTCCCCTTCTTCCCAGAGCCGTAACTCTTTTTTGTCCATATAGACACATATGGGCTTATTTTTTTGCAGGACGAGCTGTATTTATGAATGACACCATTCATTTTACTACATAAGTGTACTGGAAAGCGGGGAAAAAATCCAAATGCGGTGAAATTGTGAAGAAAAAAAAATAATTTTTACTTTGTTTTTTGGGAATTGTTTTTCCAGTGTAGATCTAGTGGTATAAATGACCTTACAATATGATTCTGCTTATCAGTACGGTTATGAAGATACCAAACATGTCAAGTTTTTTTTCTGATTCTAGTGGTGGAAAAAAAAATCAGAAGTTTGTAAAAAAAAAAGTTGTCACCATTTTTCCGAGACTTGTAACGCTTTCATTTTTCAGCCGATGGAGCAATGTGATGGCTTATTTTTTTGTGGGGTGAGACAACATTTTAATTGATCCCATTTTGAGGTAGATATGACATTTTAATTGCTTGTTGCAGTATTTTTTGTGATATTGCCGTGACCAAACAAATGTAATTTTGACGTTCTTAATTTACAGTGTTTAAGTGTGGGCAATTATTTTTATATTTTGATAGATCGAACTTTTCTGAATGTGGCGATACCACATGTGTATTTCGTTTATAGTTATTATCTTTATTTTTAGTGGGGGAAAAGTAAAGTGGTTTGAACTCTTAATTCTTTTTTAATTTTTTTTTTTTCATATTTTTTAAAACTTTTTATTGTACCTTTTAGTCCCCTTAGGGGACTTGAAGCTGCCATTGTCTGATTGTTTGTGCTATATACAGCAGTGCCACAGCTTCGCTGCATATAGCAAAAATCATGGTCTCCTTTAAAGCCTGCCCACATGCTTTGCGCATGGGTGTAATACATAGGTATCACCTGCCCTTTATGGGGGGCGCTCAACCCATGAGCCTGCTCCGTACACCCGCTACCGAGTTGCATCTTAAATGTACAGCAAGTGACAGTAAGGGGTTAAGCTTAGAAAACTCTTTTTACCTTCTATATTTTTTTTCTTCACTATTTTACTGTCTTTTTTGTCTCTAGGAGGTGGTGGTGTGTTTTTTTTTAGCTTTTCTTTTATCATCTTCTAGAAAGGCCAGTTTCTTTCTCATAGTATAATCAGGAATTTCTATAAATGTACTTATCGATAGTACAATAGAGGGCTGCCTTGGAAATTGAAATATTGCGATAGTGGCCAGAATAATAATGTGGCACTAAAATATTCCATTTTGGAGTTGTATTTTGCATACATTTGGTCTACAAAAGATTTCCTTAAAGATCAAACACATTGATCATTTACAGTATTTGACGAATGTGCCTCTGGGAGAACAGGTAAGTTGCACCTTGGTAAAACATCCCTGACAACTTTTCTGCTTGAAGCGATACTCTATCCGTCAGTTCTAAAAGACGACCACTGACAGTCAGACTGGGCACACCTCACTCCGTTGGCCAGGTCCAAGGTCACTCTATAATCAGTAAATGAGGTTCTGGCCTTTGCTGTAGAGAACCCCGGGTTGTATTTATGGAGTAGCTGCTGGCCGGTGGAGCGAGTTGACGGTACAGTTTTCAGAATAAGAAAGATGATGACAATGCCAAAATTAGATGAATCAGGGGATTAATTGGGTTCATGTCCAAAGAGTTTGACTGAGATGTTGGGCGAAAGAAAAAAAAGACGGCCTTGGAGTCAAACCCAGAAGATTATTAACAGTGGAATAAACAAGGGACAAAGCTGGGTAATGATCCAAAGGATCAATCCAGTATCAGCACACTAGTGTTGGATACTTTATTAGTTGTCCCCAAAGATGCACCACCAAGCAGAGAAGTCCACACCACCCCCACCGAAGAGCAGCCAGGACTGCTCAGCAGAATAGAGCGCCAGCTCCTATCAAGGTAGTCAGTGCGGAATTGTGGTGGACAGATAAGTCTGTTACAGAAGCAAGATGATATGAAGGCATAGATGGGACTCTACACCAAGCTGAATCATCCCTCTCTTGTGCCTAGGCTATAGAGTGAACTTGGGCTAGATGTGATCCAGAGTCATTGCATATTCCGCCTTGTTAATGAACACATACACGAGCACCATTGGTGCACAAAGGGTTCGAAGAGGTAAGAGGGACACTACCACCTCCAAAGCAGGTGTAATTGTGCATCATGATGAGATATTGCACTGCAAAGGCCCCATATATTGTTTTTGCACAGGGGTCTTGTCTGTGTCCGCTCCTGTACGTGGGTGTTGACTGCCTCATCATGGTCATGCTCAGGCTTGGACTGGCCCACAGGAGAACAGGAGAATCCTCCGGTGGGCCACCACCTTCTTATATGAGCAGTACTTGGCACTCTGTACTTGAATCACTATGTACAGACAGAGGCGGCATCTTATTCATTTAACAATCTACACAGTCCATTGTTATATAAATAAATGATTGATAAAAATGTTACATTTGCATGAGGCGGAAAAGTTGGGCCCTGCGTTGGTTACTGGTGGGCCCTTGGCACCCCAGTCTGACACTGGTCGTGTTTGTATCCCATCTGTCCAATGCTGGTTTAATAAATGCAGAGCAAGGCTGGGGCAGAACATGTTTCATACGACACCAATCCTCAGACAAGTTGCTTGATCAAAAACATTTGTGCGATTTGCTGTTGGGCGACTGTTTGTGAGCTGAAATTTTGTTGTAAAAAAACTTAAAAATTGTAGAAGGGTCTCATGCAAATTACAGTTGGATAAAACTTTTGAAAACATTTGTAATTGTGTCTCAGATGCTGCAATTTGCAGGTTGAGGTGCGACACCATGGAAAATCAGTCGCCATGTCGTAAAGCAATACCCCAAACTTAGTATTGCACCACACATGTAGCCCTAGTCTAAAGCTATAAATCTGGCTTCTACATACCCCAAGGTCTTCCAGGCTCATTGGTGTCTCCCAGACCAAGACTTAAATTCCTTGAAAGTGATTTTGTCAGGTTTCTTCTGCCCTGGAGTCTTGGGTAGATGTAGTCTTGTATTCAGAAGAGGCGGCATATGAGTGGAGATGACTTTAAGGGAGAGCTTATGGTGGAACATTTCTTGGTTATGTGAAGCTGCCTCTTTCTGAGATATCCTCAAAAGATCTGTAGGCACTTTTATTGCATAAACTAAGCTGCCCTATTAAAATGATCTCCTAGGTCATCTTCACCTCTTTGAACTTTTTCCAAAAGTAACTCTCCAACACAACTTTCCATAAAAGAGTTTATGTCCGGAACTGGTCATGGGAAGAAGCTTTCAGTCATGGCCATTTACAATGTGAAGGAGTGTTCTCATGTTGTTTCTTCAGGAGTACACAGCTCCTCTGCCTCCCCTGGGGGTGGTGCACTCCTGAAGACTGACAGTTCGACCAGTGGATGGTCTGGACTGAACACTCTCCCATGCTGCAACATTTGAGATCCCGCCAGCTTAGAGCCTGCAAGCTGCGCTTACTCTTTACCTCGGAAACCGGCCACTCTGAGACTGGAAAAGGTGGTCAGTAACCTAGGCAAAGAGCTGTGAACAATAGAATAAAAAAATTCCTCCGTTCTTGAGAACAAAGAAATCAATTGCAAAGTTGCTTGTTTTGGGTTTGTGACGGGCCCTTTAATGCATTTATTTTGTATCCCTGCGCCTTATAGGATAAATACTAACATGCTGGTACTATTTGTTGTACTTCGTAAGGGGATTATACTTTTCCTGCCCTCAGGCCACAGTCTGACTGTTGCTAAATGACCTTATGGACGGCTAAGCCACAAAGCCATACCTTAGACCTCCTCTTGTGGGAATCAGCTGCACACTTGATAGTTTTGTTCCTGGAGGCGGCAGAAAGAAAAATCCCACCCCACGTGTTTATCTGGTTGTGAGATATGTTTCATGAATATCACCCTGAACACATCTGAACTAATATTCCATTTTTGCTTTAACATATAGCACAGTCAAAACTGTCCAATGGTTACCACCCCTGATCCTGGACTATTGTAACAACTCTGCTGGCATCACAGCATGGCCTCACATCTCTCACACAATCTTACCCACTGCTCCAGGCCATGATGTGGTTTCTGTTTAATGCCAGCTCCATGTTCTGTGTCTCTGCTCTGTGCATGCTTCATGGCTATGTGTATAGGGGGCCGGCGCCTGAACTCTCTGGTTCTTATAGGAATCAGGTGCATCTGTCTAATCAGTTCCTGACCAATTATCAAGAGGCCTCCTGTATATAGTGCAGCTCCACCCTGTGGTCTGGGCCTGTGCAATGTGTTAGCTCAGTTAGTGTTTAGCTGCTGAGTTTGCCTGGCCTTGCTCTGAGTTACTCCCTCTCTGGAGGCTTTTCTCTGTGCTATTGCCTTGATCTTGTAGTCCGCCCTCCAGGAGGCAGAATATCCTGGTCCCTGTGTCTTTGTCCCTGTGTCTTGTTCCATTGCCTTGTCTGTACTTTGTCTTTTCTCGGTCTCCTTGTCTGTGGCTTCCTTCCCTGCTTTGTCTTTCCTTGTGTTCTCAGTCTGCTTACACTCCGCACTCTTGCGGCTCTGCACTCAGACCTTGCTTCGCACTCTCTGGCTTTGCTCTATGGCTCCGCTCTTTGCGGTTCTATCTGGCTCCGCCTCCTGTGTTTCTGCACTTGGCTCCGTCTCTGCTCTTGGCTCCGCCTCCAGCATCTCCGCTCTTGGCTCCGCCTCCAGCGTCTCCGCTCTTGGCTCCGCCTCCAGGGTCTCCGCTCTTGGCTCCGCCTCCAGCATCTCCGCTCTTGGCTCCGCCTCCAGCGTCTCCGCTCTTGGCTCCGCCCCCAGCGTCTCCGCTCTTGGCTCCGCCTCCAGGGTCTCCGCTCTTGGCTCCGCCTCCAGCATCTCCGCTCTTGGCTCCGCCTCCAGCGTCTCCGCTCTTGGCTCCGCCTCCAGCATCTCCGCCCTTGGCTCCGCCTCTTGCAGCTCCGCCTTCTCCTTCTCTTCTCTTTGCTCCACCTTCTACTCGTACTCGGCCTCCTGCGTTTCTGTTCTTGGTTCTAGCTCTTGTGCTTTCGCTCTGCATCCGCTCTTGCGGTCTTTCTCTACTTGTTACTTAGTCCTCCTGTCTGAACAGGTTCCAACCTGTTTCTCATACCTGCCTGCAGACCAGTTCCTACCGGTTCTTCCTATGTTCCAGCCGTACCTGCCTGCCTACCAGAGAGCCAGTCGTGTCCGCCTGCCCACCAGTGTCTGTTGTACCCGTCTGCCTGCCTGTGTCCCAACCGTGCCCACCTGTCAGCCAGAGTGCCAGCCGTGCCCGCTCCGTTCTTTAGTGGGATCAGCAGCCACAGCCAGACATTACCCTGGAGTGGCACCTGGTAGCTTCCTATTGCACAAGTCTGACCTCACCATCAGAGGCTCCAGCGAACACCTAGGAAGCTACTTAGTTACGCCCCTTCCAGGGAAGTTTGGTCTGTGGTCCAGTGGGGCCACACCCCGTATGCCCGCGCCAACCAGTCTGGGCGCGTGCGTGACAGTTTGCACAGGCCATGGTCCCCGCTGAGTCCCATGTGCCTTCGCTCTCGGAGCAAGATGAACTCTCTTCTTGCCAGTATTGGCCTCCGAGGAAAATGTTTACCCAGTCTGAAAGCCAGTCCTTCAGTGCTCCATCCCCAATTGTCATCTCTAATGAGCTGTTTGATCGACTTCAAGCCTGCGCTCCTAATGACGAATCCAAGCCAGCAGATCCTCCATGCTACTATGGGGACCCAAAGCAATGTCGTGTGTTCCTGGAGCGGTGCTTGCGTTATTTCAAGTGGCATGCTCCCCAATTCCCCACTGACTGGTTGAAAGTAGGTTTCTTAATGGCCTACCTTAGAGGAGATGCTTTGATGTGGTGCGACCCCCTTTGAGAAGCAGGGGACCCCATCATCTCGAATCTGCCGGCCTTCCTGGTGGCCTTCTGTAAAGCCTTCGATGAGCCAAGTACTGCATCTCCTGAAAAGTCTTCCCCTTCAAGCTCACAGAGACGGTCCAGACGAAAGAAACCTGTAGGTAAACCGTCACTTCCGTCCATGACCGTCCAAGACTCATCTGTTCCACAACCTGCCAAAACGGCCACCCGAGCAAGATCCAAGAGGTCTAATAAAAGGGGTCTGGCAAATCTGCAGCCTGAATCTGGTGCTGAGATTGAAATACGGTATCCCTGTGGTTGTAAAGAACATTCAGATGGTCTTTGCCCTGTGAAGCCTGTACTCCAAAACCCTGGGCCAGTAGGAGAGGCTGCCCCTGGCGAGAGTACTTCCTCTCCGTCAAAGTTAATGACTGTTTCTCTGCCTTCTGGGAGCTTTGGTGTGTTTGAGCCGCCTATCATTCGGAGTCAGTGTATGGTCTCCGTTCTACAGCTCCAGAACCCGGTGTGGGCGTTGCCTGATAATGGCCGAGCCCTGCTAAAGAGCAGTCTAGTCCTGCAAGGACAACTACAGCTCCAAGTTGGAGCCTTATACATGAAGAAGTTTGTTTTCCGTATGCTGTCTGTTATGCCCATGGGTCATTCTGAGCCAAGGACTCTACCACGCGCTCTGGTCAAGAGTTCCAGTAAAGTGCTTCGTTTGAACTTACCCAGTCTTGAGAGTGTCTGGTTCCCATGCGTCAAAGACACTCAGCAGTGTCATCTTCTTCAGCTGGTCTGCTAGTCGTCGAGTCAAGGTGTGCTGACGTCACCGAAGATGGGGAAACGGTGACCATGTCTCCACACATCTCCAATGACTATACCAGTAAACAGTTAGTCGTCGAGTCAAGGTGTGCTGACGTCACTGAAGATGGGGAAACGGTGGCGATGTCTCCACACATCTCCAGCGACTATACCAGTAAACAGTTAGTCGTCGAGTCAAGGTGTGCTAACGTCACTGAAGATGGGGAAGCGGTGACTATCTCTCCACACATCTCCCACAACTATTCCTGTAATCTGTTCCTAGGAACATCCCCGCCGTTTGAACGATTTCTTCTGGATAACGGGCAGAAGATGGTTCCTATGTGGATACCTTCAGCGTCTTTGTGGCCGGCTGGTGAAGATTTCAAAACAGAAGTTTGTTCACCTCAATTTTTCTCTGACCCGGAGGAGCTGTTGTTCTCCTCTCTTATCTCTAATGACTTTTCTTGTGTTCCGTATCTAAGAACATCTCTGCTACCTGTCGGGCAAAAGTTGAATCCTATGAGAAGGCTTCCAGTTTCCATGTGTCCGGCTGGTGAAGATGTTAAGACAGCAGCATTCAATTCCCTGTTACCTGTCTACCTGAAGGAGGTGGTCCAGCTCATTGTGGAAGCTAACCCTGTTGAGCACCAAGAGACTTTGTTTTATGAGATTCCTGGTGACCCGCCTGCCTTATTCTACCCTGAAGATGTCATGTTGGCCTGGACTATGTGTGCTCCTATCCTTCTTCTACAAGTTATTCTGGCGGGCTTGAAGAAGAGGGGCCGTAAAGGGGGGGTACTGTAACAACTCTGCTGGCATCACAGCAAGGCCTCACATCTCTCACACAATCTTACCCACTGCTCCAGGCCATGATGTGGTTTCTGTTTCATGCCAGCTCCATGTTCTGTGTCTCTGCTCTGTGCATGCTTCATGGCTATGTGTATAGGGGGCCGGCTCCTGAACTCTCTGGTTCTTATAGGAATCAGGTGCATCTGTCTAATCAGTTCCTGACCAATTATCAAGAGGCCTCCTGTTTATAGTGCAGCTCCACCCTGTGCTCTGGGCCTGTGCAATGTGTTAGCTCAGTTAGTGTTTAGCTGCTGAGTTTGCCTGGCCTTGCTCTGAGTTACTCCCTCTCTGGAGGCTTTTCTCTGTGCTATTGCCTTGATCTTGTAGTCCGCCCTCCAGGAGGCAGAATATCCTGGTCCCTGTATCTTTGTCCCTGTGTCTTGTTCCATTGCCTTGTCTGTACTTTGTCTTTTCTCGGTCTCCTTGTCTGTGGCTTCCTTCCCTGCTTTGTCTTTCCTTGTGTTCTCAGTCTGCTTACACTCCGCACTCTTGCGGCTCTGCACTCAGACCTTGCTTCGCACTCTCTGGCTTTGCTCTGTGGCTCCGCTCTTTGCGGTTCTATCTGGCTCCGCCTCCTGTGTTTCTGCACTTGGCTCCGTCTCTGCTCTTGGCTCCGCCTCCAGCATCTCTGCTCTTGGCTCCGCCTCCAGTGTCTCCGCTCTTGGCTCCACCTCCAGCGTCTCCGCTCTTGGCTCTGCCTCCAGCGTCTCCGCCCTTGGCTCCGCCTCTTGCGGCTCTGCCCTTGGCTCCGCCTTCTCCTTCTCTTCTCTTTGCTCCACCTTCTACTCGTACTCGGCCTCCTGCGTTTCTGTTCTTGGTTCTAGCTGTTGTGCTTTCGCTCTGCATCCGCTCTTGCGGTCTTTCTCTACTTGTTACTTAGTCCTCCTGTCTGAACAGGTTCCAACCTGTTTCTCATACCTGCCTGCAGACCGGTTCCTACCGGTTCATCCTATGTTCCAGCCGTACCTGCCTGCCTACCAGAGAGCCAGTCGTGTCCGCCTGCCCGCCAGTGTCTGTTGTACCCGTCTGCCTGCCTGTGTCCCAGCCGTGCCCGCCTGTCAGCCAGAGTGCCAGCCGTGCCCGCTCCGTTCTTTAGTGGGATCAGCAGCCACAGCCAGACATTACCCTGGAGTGGCACCTGGTAGCTTCCTATTGCACAAGCCTGACCTCACCATCAGAGGCTCCAGCGAACACCTAGGAAACTACTTAGTTACGCCCCTTCCAGGGAAGTTTGGTCTGTGGTCCAGTGGGGCCACACCCCCGTATGCCCGCGCCAACCAGTCTGGGCGCGTGCGTGACAACTATGTTGTGCAGGTCACCACTTATGGGTATATTAGTCCTTTCTCCTGGGACGAGCACTCCATTTTTCACCACAATGTTGTGTGGTCATGTGGAAGTATGTTTTACCCGTATACTAGGCACATTACCTGTAGGTAGTGGTACACAAAGATGGATGCAAGACTAGTGACCAGGGCTGGCTCAAGGTTTTCGTGGGCCTCGACGAAAGAGTCTCAGTGGGCCCATTTAATACGTACCACGATTCATGATGCAGATATACAGCAGAGAAATAAAGGTATAGTACAATGCCAAAGATTTCACTTCTTACATTACATGAGTGATATCAATAGTTCAGAAACCGGACATTATAGTCCTCCATATAGTAATATGGCATCACATAGTGCTCCATCCAGAATAATGAGCTCTATATATTGCTCCATACAGTATAATGAGCCCCGTATATTGCTCCATACATTATTATGGGCACTGCATAGTGCTCTATATAGAATAATGATCCCCATATATTGCTCTATACAGAATAATGATCCCCACATATTGCTCCATACAGTATAATGAGCCCCATATATTGCTCCATACATAATGGATCCCATATAATGTTCCATACAGTATATGATGGGCTCCAGAATATTGCTTCATATGTATTGGGCCCCATATTATGCTCTATACAGGATAGGATGGGCCCTATAGTGTATTATGAGCCCCATATATTGCTCCGTACAGAATGGCCCAATTAATTCTCCATACAGAACAGGCCCCATATAATGCTCCATATATAATGGGTCCCATATGCTACTTTATATATAATGGGCCCCATATGATGATCCATACATAATGGGCCCCATATGATGATCCATATATAATGGGCCCCATATGATGATCCATATAAAATGGGCCCCATATATGATGCTCCAGTGTATGATGGGCCCATATAATGCTCCTTTTACAGTAAGTGTGTTTTTTAAATGAAAGTGTAAAAAAATGAGTGAAACTGATATATGGACATATTAACAGTTGATGAAGGGGCTGTTTTCAGATATGTATTACTTTGTCATAAGCAGCGGGTGATAGGTCTGGGTAAGAGGCTCGTTAAGTGTCTTGTCCTTTTGTATGTAGGGCGCTATTAGGGGATAGAGACTTTGGTTACATCCCAATTTAACTGGCGGGCATAGGTCCTGCATGGTTAGGGGTGTTGACTGTTATGATACGGTGGTTTAGGAGCAACATGGAGCGAGCTCTGAAGGAAGTGGTAACTGTACTGACCGCAGTCCCTAAGCCCAACACAACACTAGAAGTAGCCGTGGGATGCTCCTAACTCTCCCTAGGCACCTTGTCACCGCCTAAAAGCTAACTACCCCTAAAGATAGAAGCAGGAAAACTATCTTGCCTCAGAGAAAATCCCCAAAGGATAGATTAGCCCCCCACAAATAATGACTGTGAGTGGAGAGGGAAAAGACATACACAGAATGAAACCAGGATGAGCACAGGAGGCCAGTCTAGCTTGATAGATAGGACAGGATGGAATACTGTGCGGTCAGTATAAAACACTACAAAAATCCACGCAGAGTTTACCAAAAATCTCCACCCCTGACTAAAGGTATGGAGGGTAAATCTGCTTCCCAGAGCTTCCAGCAAGACAGAATTAATTCATACTGATAACGCTGGACAAACATAGAAAGCACAGAACGGATAAGTCCACAATCTGTGAACAGAAAAGAGCAAGCAAGAACTTAGCTTTGCTGAACTGGTCAGGATAACAGGGAAATCCAAAGAGATGTGAATCCAACCAGGAACCATTTACAAGTGGCACTGGCTGAAGAAAGAGCCAGGCATAAATAGCCGAGCCGAAAAGACGATCAGTGAAAGCAGCTGATGACAGCTAACTCCAAGGAGCAGCCATACCACTTGAAACCACAGGAGGGAGCCCAAGAGCAGAACTCACAAAAGTGCCACTTCCAACCACCGGAGGGAGCCCAAGAGCGGAATTCACAACAGTACTTCCCCCTTGAGGAGGGGTCACCAAACCCTCACCAGAGCCCCCAGGCCGATCAGGACGAGCCAAGTGAAAAGCACGAACCAAATCGTGGACATCGGAGGCAACAACCCAAGAATTGTCCTCCTGGCCATAACCCTTCCACTTGACAAGATACTGAAGCCTCCGCCTCGAAAAACGAGAATCCAAAATCTTCTCAACCTCATATTCCAACTCTCCCTCAACCAACACCGGGGCAGGAGGGTCAACCGAGGGAACAACGGGCACCACATATCTCCGCAACAAAGATCTATGGAAAACATTATGAATGGCAAAAGAGGCTGGAAAAGCCAAACGAAAAGACACCAGATTAATAATTTCAGAAATTTTATAAGGACCAATAAACCGAGGCTTATTAAATTTAGGGGACGAAACCTTCAAAGGAACATGACGAGAAGACAACCAAACCAAATCCCCCACACGAAGCCGGGGACCAACACACCGACGGCGGTTCGCAAAACGTTGAGCCCTTTCCTGAGACAACGTCAAATTGTCCACCACATGAGTCCAAATCTGCTGCAGCCTGTCCACCACAGAATCATCACCAGGACAATCAGAAGGCTCAACCTGCCCAGAAGAAAAGCGAGGATGAAAACCAAAATTACAAAAGAAAGGTGAAACCAAAGTAGCCGAACTAGCCCGATTATTAAGGGCAAACTCGGCCAACGGCAAGAAAGACACCCAATCATCCTGATCAGCAGACACAAAGCATCTCAAATAGGTCTCCAAGGTCTGATTAGTTCGCTCAGTTTGGCCATTAGTCTGAGGATGAAACGCCGAAGAAAAAGACAAATCAATGCCCATCCTAGCACAAAAGGCCCGCCAAAATCTAGAGACAAACTGAGAACCTCTGTCAGACACAATATTCTCCGGAATGCCATGCAAACGAACCACATGCTGAAAAAACAATGGAACCAGATCTGAGGAGGAAGGCAACTTAGGCAAAGGTACCAGATGGACCATTTTAGAGAACCGGTCACAAACAACCCAGATAACAGACATCTTCTGGGAAGCAGGAAGATCTGAAATAAAATCCATGGAAATATGCATCCAGGGCCTCTCAGGGACCGGCAAAGGCAAAAGCAACCCACTAGCGCGGGAACAGCAAGGCTTGGCCCGGGCGCAAGTCCCACAGGACTGCACAAAAGCAAGCACATCGCACGACAAGGAAGGCCACCAAAAGGACCTAGCAACCAAATCTCTGGTACCAAAAATCCCAGGATGACCAGCCAACACTGAACAATGAACCTCAGAAATTACCTTACTTGTCCATCTATCAGGAACAAACAGCTTCCCCACTGGACAGCGGTCAGGCCTATAAGCCTGAAATTCCTGAAGCACCCGCCGCAAATCAGGGGAGATAGCAGAAAGAATCACCCCCTCCTTAAGAATGCCAACCGGCTCAAGGACTCCAGGAGAATCAGGCAAAAAATTCCTAGAGAGGGCATCAGCCTTAACATTCTTAGATCCCGAAAGATACGAGACCACACAATCAAAACGGGAGAAAAACAGGGACCATCGAGCCTGTCTAGGATTCAGCCGCTTGGCCGACTCGAGGTAAATCAGATTCTTATGATCGGTCAGGACCACAACGCGGTGCTTAGCTCCCTCAAGCCAATGTCGCCACACCTCAGACGCCCACTTCATAGCCAATAACTCCCGATTGCCGACATCATAATTGCGTTCCGCAGGTGAAAACTTTCTGGAAAAAAAAGCACACGGTTTCATCAAAGAACCATCAGACTCCCTCTGAGACAAAACGGCCCCTGCCCCAATCTCAGAAGCGTCGACCTCAACCTGAAAAGGAAGAGAAACATCCGGCTGACGCAACACAGGGGCAGAAGTAAATCGGCGTTTAAGCTCCTGAAAGGCCTCAACAGCCGCCGAGGACCAATTCGTCACATCAGCGCCTCTCTTCGTCAAATCAGTAAGGGGCTTAACCACACTGGAAAAGTTGGCAATGAAACGGCGATAGAAATTAGCAAAGCCCAAAAATTTTTGAAGGCCCTTCACAGATGTGGATTGAATTCAGTCATGAATAGCTTGGACCTTAACAGGATCCATTTCTATAGATGAGGGAGAAAAAATAAAACCCAAAAAAGAGACCTTCTGAACTCCGAATAGGCACTTAGACCCCTTCACAAACAAAGCATTATCACGAAGGATCTGGAACACCATCCTGACCTGCTTCACATGAGACTCCCAATCATCGGAAAAAATCAAAATATCATCCAAATATACGACCATGAATTTATCAAGATAATTGCGGAAAATATCATGCATGAAAGACTGGAACACAGATGGAGCATTAGAGAGCCCAAATGGCATCACAAGGTATTCAAAATGGCCTTCGGGCGTATTAAATGCAGTTTTCCATTCGTCACCCTGTTTAATATGAACAAGATTATATGCCCCTCGGAGGTCAATCTCAGTAAACCAACTAGCCCCCTTAATCTGAGCAAACAAATCAGTAAGCAAAGGCAAGGGGTATTGGAATTTGACCGTAATCTTATTAAGAAGACGATAATCAATACAGGGTCTGAAGGAAGCCATCCTTCTCAGCAACAAAAAAGAAACCCGCTCCCAATGGTGACGAAGAGGGCCGAATATGCCCCTTCTCCAAAGACTCCTTAACATAACTCTGCATGGCGGCATGCTCTGGCACAGACAGATTGAAAAGTCGGCCCTTAGGGAACTTGCAACCAGGAATCAAATTAATAGCACAATCACAGTCCCTGTGCGGTGGAAGGGAACTGGACTTGGGCTCATCAAATACATCCTGGAAATCCGACAAAAACTCAGGGACCTCAGAAGAGGGGGAAGAGGAAATTGACATCAAAGGAACGTCACTATGTACCCCTTGACAACCCCAACTAGTCACAGACATAGTTTTCCAATCCAGCACCGGATTATGTTCCTGTAACCATGGAAAACCCAGTACAACAACATCATGCAGGTTATGCAACACCAGAAAACGGCAATCTTCCTGATGTGCTGGAGCCATGTACATAGTCATCTGCGTCCAGTACTGAGGTTTATCCTTGGCCAAGGGTGTAGCATCAATACCCCTCAAAGGAATAGGGCTCTGCAAAGGCTGCAAGGAAAAACCACAGCGCCTGGCGAATTCCAAGTCCATTAAGTTCAGGGCAGCGCCTGAATCCACAAATGCCATGACAGAAAAGGACAACAATGAGCAAATCAGGGTCACAGATAAGAGAAATTTAGGCTGTATAGTACTAATGGTAACAGACCTAGCGACTCTCTTAGTACGCTTAGGGCAATCAGAGATAACATGAGCAGAATCGCCACAGTAAAAACACAGCCTATTCTGACGTCTGAATTCCTGCCGTTCTGTTCTAGTCAAAATCCTATCACATTGCATAGGTTCAGGACTCTGCTCAGAGGACACTGCCATATGGTGCACAGCTCTGCGCTCGCGCAGACGCCGATCAATCTGAATGGCTAGAGACATAGATTCGCTCAAACCGGCAGGCGTAGGAAAGCCCACCATAACATCTTTAAGGGCTTCAGAAAGACCTTTTCTGAAAATAGCAGCCAGAGCCTCCTCATTCCATTTAGTGAGCACAGACCATTTTCTAAATTTCTGGCAGTATAGTTCTGCCGCCTCCTGACCTTGACACAAGGCCAACAGGGTTTTTTCTGCATGATCCACAGAATTAGGTTCGTCATACAATAATCCGAGCACTTGAAAAAATGCGTCTACATTCAATAATACCGGATCCCCTGTTTCAAGAGAAAAAGCCCAGTCTTGAGGGTCACCACGCAGCAAGGATATGATGATTTTTACTTGCTGAATGGGATCACCAGACGAACGGGGTTTCCAAGCAAAAAACAATTTGCAGTTATTTTTAAAGTTCAAAAACTTGGATTTGTCCCCAAGAAACAAATCAGGAGTAGGAATTCTAGGCTCTAAAGCCGGAGTCAGGACAACATAATCTTGGATACTCTGTACTCTTGCAGCAAGTTGATCCACACGAGAAAACAAACCCTGAACATCCATGCCAGAGCATATATCCTGAACCACCCAGATATCAAGAGGAAAAAAGAGACAAACCAGAGCACAGAAAAAAAATGGTTCAGAACTTTCTTTTCCTTCTTTTGAGATGCATTTAATTCATTTTTGGCCACTTGTACTGTTATGATACGGTGGTTTAGGAGCAACATGGAGCGAGCTCTGAAGGAAGTGGTAACTGTACTGACCACAGTCCCTAAGCTCAACACAACACTAGAAGTAGCCGTGGGATGCTCCTAACTCTCCCTAGGCACCTCGTCACCGCCTAAGAGCTAACTACCCCTAAAGATAGAAGCAGGAAAACTATCTTGCCTCAGAGAAAATCCCCAAAGGATAGATTAGCCCCCCACAAATAATGACTGTGAGTGGAGAGGGAAAAGACATACACAGGATGAAACCAGGATGAGCACAGGAGGCCAGTCTAGCTTGATAGATAGGACAGGATGGAATACTGTGCGGTCAGTATAAAACACTACAAAAATCCACGCAGAGTTTACTAAAAATCTCCACACCTGACTAAAGGTGTGGAGGGTAAATCTGCTTCCCAGAGCTTCCAGCAAGACAGAATTAATTCATACTGATAACGCTGGACAAACATAGAAAGCACAGAACGGATAAGTCCACAATCTGTGAACAGAAAAGAGCAAGCAAGAACTTAGCTTTGCTGAACTGGTCAGGATAACAGGGAAATCCAAAGAGATGTGAATCCAACCAGGAACCATTTACAAGTGGCACTGGCTGAAGAAAGAGCCAGGCATAAATAGCCGAGCCGAAAAGACGATCAGTGAAAGCAGCTGATGACAGCTAACTCCAAGGAGCAGCCATACCACTTGAAACCACAGGAGGGAGCCCAAGAGCAGAACTCACAAAAGTGCCACTTACAACCACCGGAGGGAGCCCAAGAGCGGAATTCACAACAGTTGACCAGTTAGGCAGTTGGAAAAATGTTTATCGTTGTGGAAAAATATTTAGAATTGAGAGTCCTCAGTGGTTGATACCTTTTAATGGCTAACTGAAAAGATGGTAACAAATTGCAAGCTTTCGAGACTACACAGGTCTCTTCATCAGGCAAAGTCTTTGGGGTCAGCTGCTACTGCCTAGAGTGTCACCTGGCAACTACCTGGTGCACAAGCCTGACATCATCACTAGAGGCTCAAATGAACACCAAGGTAGCTGCTTGATCATGCCCCTCCAGGGTAAGTCCAGTTGGTGGCACAGTGGGTCCATGAGCCACGTGCGCCACTTCTAGGCATAATAGTTTACTCAGGCCATGGATGATATTTAGCTTAGGCTACGTTCACATTTGCGTTGTGCGATGTTGCGTCGGAGATGCAAAGCAAACAAAAACGCTACAAAACGCACGCTAAAACGCTGCGTTTTGCAATGCATGCGTCCTTTTTTGCCGAAATTGGGACGCAAAAAAAATGCAACTTGCTGCGTTTTCTGCGCCCCACGCTTGCGGCAAAAAAACCGCATGCGTCGCAAGATGCAGCACAACGCATGTCCATGCGCCCCCCATGTTAAATATAGGGGCGCATGATGCATTTGTCGCCGCGGCTGCGCCCGACGCAACCACGCAAAACGCTAATGTGAACATAGCCTAATGTGAACATCTGCTAGACGTCTCCCAGCCAATTGCTGGGAGGCATCTTGTATATATGACACCCTCCCCAATTGGGAGGTGCCTGAGCAACGCCTACAGTTACTGTTTGGTGGTTTAGTGTGTGGAACTGTTTGCTGCAAGGTCCCCCATCCCTAGTCTGTTAATGTATCCTGTTAGTCCAGTATAGTTAATCTTTGCTCCTGTGTCCACTTAGGCGGTGTCCTTACCCTGAAACCGCATCGGCAGTGCCTGAATTGTTTCCGGAGACAAGTGTGTCTAATATATATATATATTATATATACACACACAATAGAAAAGGAAATGCTTCACTCACCCAGTTTGCAGTGAAGTTGATGTCTTTTATTTTACCATATCGAGGTTACAGACAGTTTCTTGGAATCGGCAGGTAAAAAGTGAGGGCACGGGGAGTGAACAGCAGGACTATGCGTTTCCCTTCCTTCGGGTCTTGGGGGACACTTGCTTTGCACGGGGATAATGCATACAGGCACGATTTTTTCACAAAAACAGTCTATTCCGGTTTATTAAACGTCATAAACCATAACACAAACAGTTCATCATTTATATCAACGGAACACATTAACCACCGATAGTCTGTTCCAATGGCAGATCCGTGTCTGCCCGTAACCCCTTGTTACCTGGAGTTACCTTACAGGAGCTCCGGCTCCACACACTGACTCCTGCCAGTGCTGGTTTATAGGAAAACTGCCTCACTTGGATCACCGTCCTTGTGACCAGGGCACCTCGGATAGTCCAGACCCACAGTAGGAACTGTAGCTTCCCCAACACAGAAACAGTCTCATGCTCTGTAGATGCAGCCTTTCCATGCGCTTCCAGGAAGTCCAAACACAGGCACTTCCAACACACAGGCCATCAGTCCATGATCTTACCAAATGCTTACAGGACTCCAGTCCATCCACGGACAATCCAACACTCTGACCATTCCAGGACTCACACTCTTACCAGGTGCTTGCAGGACTCCAGCCCATCCCAGGACAATCCAACACCCTAGAGCATTCAGTCCATAGCCTCAGCAGTGCTTCCAGGACTCCAGCCCACTTCAGGACAATCCAACACCCAGGCTATTGCAGGACACACGGTCTCAGTGCTTTCAGGACTCCAGCCCATACCAGGACAATCCAACACTGGCCGTTCATCAGGTCCACGGTCTCAGTGCTTGCAGGACTTCTCCAATGCCAGGAGACTCAAACACCGACCATCCAGGACCTTGCACATGGACCCAACAGATCCATACACAGGAACCCCACAGGAACATGTGACCCACACCCTGGTCACATTACATACCTGTAACCACTCCCCTGGGTGGGATTGTGGGTGGGTGTGGCTAGTCTGACCCTCCCATCTCATAACTAGCCCTGCCAATCTCCCATTAGAACTACACAATTACTTGTGGGACTACAGGTCCCAGAACACCAACCAAACTTCAGACTGACAGCACAGATGTCTTCCTCTGCAACACACACACCGGCCATTTACACTCCTGTCGGACTTTGTCTCATCACATTATGCCTCCAAGCACATCTTGAAGTGCACACACAGCATCCCCTGGCTGTAGCGTGGATCACTGCACCACAATATATATATATATATATATATATATATATATATATATATATACTGCTCAAAAAAATAAAGGGAACACTTAAAGAACAGAATATAACTCAAGTAAATCAAACTTCTGTGAAATCAAACTGCCCACGTAGAAAGCAACACTGTTTGACAATCAATTTCACATGTTGTTGTGCAAACGGAATAGACAACATATGGAAATTATTGGCAATTATGACACACTCAGTAAAGGAGTGGTTCTGCAGGTGGGGACCACAGACCACATCTCAGTACCAATGCTTTCTGGCTGATGTTTTGGCCACTTTTGAATGTTGGTTGTGCTTTCACACTCGTGGTAGCATGAGACAGACTCTACAACCCACACAAGTGGCTCAGGTAGTGCAGCTCATCCAGGATGGCACATCAATGCGAGCTGTGGCAAGAAGGTTTTCTATGTCTGTCAGCATAGTGTCCAGAGGCTGGAGGTGCTACCAGGAGACAGGCCAATAAACCAGAAGACGTGGAGGGGGCCGTAGGAGGGCAACAACCCAGCAGCAGGACCGCTACCTCAGCCTTTGTGCAAGGAGGAACAGGAGTAGCACTGCCAGAGCCCTGCAAAATGACCTCCAGCAGGCCACAAATGTGCATGTGACTGCACAAATGATTAGAAACCGACTCCATGAGGATAGTCTGAGTGCCCGACGTCCACAGATAGGGGTTGTGCTCACAGCCCAACACCATGCAGGACGCTTGGCATTTGTCACAGAACACCAGGATTGGCAAATTCGGCACTGGCGCCCTGTGCTCTTCACAGATGAAAGCAGGTTCACACTGAGCACATGTGACAGACGTGACAGAGTCTGGAGATGCCGTGGAGAGCGATCTGCTGCCTGCAACATCCTTCAGTATGACTAGTTTGGCAGTGGGTCAGTAATGGTGTGGGGCAGCATTTCTTTGGAGGGCCGCACAGCCCTCCATGTGCTCGCCAGATGTAGGCTGACTGCCATTAGGTACCGAGATGAGATCCTCAGACCCCGTGTGAGACCATATGCTGGTGCGGTTGGCCCTGGGTTCCTCTTAATGCAGGACAATGCCAGACCTCATGTGGCTGGAGTGTGTCAACAGTTCCTGCAAGATGAAGGCATTGAGGTTATGGACTGGATGTGGGATTTTAGTGTTCCCTTTATATTTTTGAGCAGTATGTCTATGCATATATACTGTGTATGTAATATATATATATATATATATATATATATATATATAACAAAGAAGAAGAAAAAAATAAAAAACAACCAGCACTCCCAATGTGAACACATGCAAGCTGCAAGCTGTATCATATAGATATAAAGAAACACAGCAGCACATGTATATGAATTCAGACTGTGCCCGTCGCTGATTGGTCGAGGCAACCTTAATGACATCATCGTCCCCATGGCAACCATTATGATATCTACGTCGATACTGTGCCCGTCGCTGATTGGTCGTGGCGAATTCGCGGCAGACTGTGCCCGTCGCTGATTGGTCGAGGCAACCTTTATGACATCATCGTCGCCATGCTGTGCCCGTCGCTGATTGGTCGAGGCCGAGGCTGCCGTCCTTTATGACATCATCGTCGCTGTGCCCGTCGCTGATTGGTTGAGGCCTGGCGGCCTCGACCAATCAGAGACGTGGGATTTCTACGTCGATACTGTGCCCGTCGCTGATTAGTCTAGGCCTGGCGGCCTCGACCAATCAGAGACGCGGGATTTCCAGGACAGACAGACAGACAGAAAGACAGACAGACAGACGGAAAAAACCTTAGACAATTATATATATATATATATATATATATATATATAATCATTAATTATCAAACACCTGTATAAAAGTCTGATCTATGAGAATATAAAATAATGTATAAAATTACATAAAGTAAACAGCATAATGCAAAACTGAAAATCTAAACCCCAGAAATGCTGTTTTTCAGTTGGCACACCTCTCCCCAAAAATGCAATAGAGTGATCAAAAATGGAAACATTCTGAATCTCAGAAATTAGTGACACCATTCAATTTTTTGCTTTTAAAAGTGTATACAATTTTTTTCCTGCAACTTAATTAGAAAAAATAAAACCTTATAAGTTTGGTATTGCCAGAAACTCACAGACCTGAAGAATCATATTTATCCCCATTTCAAGTATTTTATATGGTAAAGAGAATATTTTTTTTCAAAACTAAAACTCGTCTCTGAAAAAATAAGCTGTCCCACGGCTATGTATATGGAAAAATAAAAAAGTATTGACTCTTTGAAGAAGGGGAGGATAAAAAAATACTAAAGTTCAAAAAGTTTTTGACTGCTGTGAGGAGTTAAAGAGGTATACAAAGACCAATTATACAGAAAACAACAAATAACTTTACAAAACGTTCATGAGGTTATGTCTAAGGTTATGTACTGTATGTTTCTGCATTGAATTTCTCGTTACTTACCGTATGTGCTGCAGTTTTCTAGGCTACCACTATGTGACTATAGACCACAATGACCGTGCGGCAGAATTAGCTTTGTACAAATCAGTTTAATAACCATTCTAGACTGACCAGATACTGAACTCTTTAAATAATGGCAATTTTGGAACAAATCAAGCCAGACATGTGACTCGAAACGAGGATCACTAAGCTATGACTTGCTCTCTTCGTATGATGCGTCCAAAGTAGGCAATCACTCTAGAACGACATCATGGTTGGAAGAATAGAAGGAACATGGTGAAGAGGAAGACCAGCAACCCGATGGCTTGAAACAATCAAAATAACAGTGGAGAAGACCCTGGTGGACCTATGTAGGCCTGCACAGAATTGATCTTCAAACATCGTTCATCCATCAAGTCACCATGGCTGGAGATCTAGCCAAATTTCAGTACAGAAAAAAAAAGGAAAATCTGTCCTGACGTGGTCATTGCACATCCTTCTTGTGCTGGTTGGTACTTCTTAATTTGAAATCGCTATAACTTACAACAGGAATAGTTAATGGAGTTGTCCCCTTCCATAAAAATGTTCCCTATTTGCACAGTTCATGGTAAAAAAACAAACTTTACTTACCCTTCTCAGGTCAAATTCTGTATCTCCTCCGTTGTCCTGGTCTTTGTTGTTTGGCTGCATCATTGAAGCCAGTCACTGAGCTCACCAACTCTACCCATAGACATTAGAAGCTGCTGAGCTCAGTGATTGTCTGCAGCGATGTCAACGTGACATTAGCGCCGGGGCGGAGGGAGAAACACTGCTCTGGAATCAAGGACGGTGAGTAAAGAATTGTAGTATGACCTCTAAAAGGCAAAGATCTTAAAATACTTCTACCAAAATGTGAAGACATCCCCAATCCATACGATAAAGTTCCAGATCACTTGGGTTCCAAGTAATAAAGAACCTTGTCTTAACGGAGAACAGGTCGAGCACGCGCACCTTTGCTTCATTTATTCTTAGGGCAGTCGGACTGGCCGGTGACTCTCCTAACCCAAGAACAACAGTATGTCTATGTTGACAGAAAAATAAAAAAAGTTATGGCTCTTGGAAGAAGGTGAGAAAAAAAGGAATATGCAAAAATGGCAGTTGGCAACGTCAGGAAAGGATTAAGTAAATGGCTTAACAAAAGCTATTTTGTCTCATATTACAGGTGAGTTATCTAAAGAAATCATCTCTGTATGATCAGTCTCAGAAGCTTAGCCATGTCTAAAGGTACCTTCACACATAACGATTTCGTTAACGATATTGTTGCTTTTTGTGACGTAGCAACAATATCGTTAACGAAATCGTTATGCGTGACAGCGACCAACGATCAGGCCCCTGCTGGGAGATCGTTGGTCGCTGGGAATGATCAGGACCTTTTTTTGGTCGCTGATCACCCGCTGTCATCGCTGAATCGGCGTGTGTGACACAGATCCAGCGATGTGTGCCTGGTTTTCTCCACACATACTGCTCAGAATTATCATCAAAATGGTCTATCTTCATCTCATCAGACCACAGAATCTTATTTCCCATAGTCTGGGAGTCCTTCATGTGTTTTTTTTAGCAAACTCTATGCGGGCGTTCATATGTCTTGCACTGAGGAGATGCTTCCGTCGGGCCACTCTGCCATAAAGGCCTGACTGGTGGAAGCTGCAGTGATAGCTGACTTTGTGGAACTTTCCCCCATCTCCCTACTGCATCTCTGGAGCTCAGCCACAGTGATCTTGGGGTTCTTCTTTACCTCTCTCACCACGGCTCTTCTCCCATTATTGCTCAGTTTGGCTGGACAGCCAGGTCTAGGAAGACTTCTGGTGGTCCCAAACTTCTTCCATTTAAGGATTATGGAGGCCACTGTTCTCTTAGGAACCCTGAGTACTGCAGAAATTCTGTTGTAACCTTGGCCAGATCTGTGCGTTGCCACAATTCTGTCCCTGAGCTCCTTGGCCAGTTCCTTTGACCTCATGATTCTCATTTGGTCTGACATGCACTGTGATCTGTGAGGTCTTATATAGACAGGTGTGCGCCTTTCCAAATCAAGTCTTATCAGTCTAATTACACACAGCTGGACTCCAATGAAGGAGTAGAACCATCTCAGGGAGGAAATGGACAGCATGGTACTTAAATATGAGTGTCTGAGCAAAGGGTCTGAATGGTTATGACCATGTGAGATTTCAGTTTTTCTTTTTTATTAAATTTGCAAAAATATCTACATTTCTGTTTTTTTTTTCAGTCAAGATGGGGTGCAGAGTGTACAGTAATGTGAAAAAAATGAACTTTTTTGAATTTACCAAATGGCTAGAAAGAGACAGAGTGACAAATTTAAAGGGGTCTGAATACTTTCTGTACCCACTGTATGTTTATTATGCTTTGTACCCCAAAAATATTTTTTAGAATTAATAGGTCTCCAGATATTAAGACCTAAATATTAACTATGAGACTTGGGATAGAAAATGACACATCGCATAGTTATGTAATGTAAGGAGTCTAAGACAAATGAGAAACTGCCAGATGCAAAAATTGTAAAGACTTTAAAAATAAGTGAATCTTGTTTGACGAGAAACACTGGATTGACACACCAGGGAGATTATTGTTATGAAATGGTCAGTGGTGGTATATAAAGAGACTAGACCCTGTGGACTGGATCAAGGAGGTTTATAAGACCCAATGTAACTACTCAATTTCTTGACATCCGCTGTTGAGTCCCTATGAGAGAACCCTGGAAGGAACACACATTGACGGCCTAGCCAAGCCAAGGATTGAAACAGCTTCTGGTATCTAAAGGGAATATGATTCATTACAACCTCTCTACTGCACAGGTGCTTGTAATCTTATGTAATGTTATGTGATATAGCTTCCTGGGTTTTTTAAATATGTCTTGGCAGAACAAATAATGACAAAGATAATGAATTTATTATAGAGGTCAGGATCTAGGTATTTTATGATTACGATTACGGGGTAACAGATGAAGAGGAGGGACGAGAAATAGAAATGCGAATGCCCCGCGTAAGACCATGGATGATAGGTTTTTGTTTCGGCACAAATTTAACATCATCTACCTTCATCTTAAAAATGAAGAATAAGCTCTAAATGTCAATCATCTTCCCTAAAAGCAGTTTTGAAAAGCAATTATATTTTCATAGTTTTTAAGGTTGAAAGTAGATTTACAGTAAGTCCATTGAATTCAACCTATAAGTCTTACATATTCATCCAAAGGAAGGCAAAACCCCATGGACAGACACTAATAGCTACATATTAGTCTAAAAAGTCCTTCTCTGCTCCAAATGTGGCAATCAGACTGGTTCCCTGGCTTCACTATATACACTGCTCCAAAAAATAAAGGGAACACTAAAATCCCACATCCTAGATATCACTGAATGAAATATTCCAGTTGTAAATCTTTATTCATTACATAGTGGAATGTGTTGAGAACAATAAAATCTAAAAATTATCAATGTAAATCACAACTAATATCCCATGGAGGTCTGGAGTTAGAATGATTCTCAAAATCAAAGTGGAAAATGAAGTTACAGGCTGATCCAACTTCAGTGGAAATGCCCCAAGACAAGGAAATGATGCTCAGTAGTGTGTGTGGCCTTCACGTGCCTGTATCATCTCCCTACAATGCCTGGGCATGCTCCTGATGACGCGGCGGATGGTCTCCTGAGGGATCTCCTCCAAGACCTGGACTAAAGCATCCGCCAACTCCTGGACAGTCTGTGGTGCATTGTGACGTTGGTGGATGGTGCGAGACATGATGTCCTAGATGTGTTCAATCGGATTCAGGTCTGGGGAATGGGCGGGCCTGTCCATGGCTTCAATGCCTTTATCTTGCAGGAACTGCTGACATACTCCAGCCACATGAGGTCTGGTATTGTCCTGCATTAGGAGGAACCCAGGGCCAACCGCACAAGCATATGGAAAAGAGGCACCGGAGCAACTAGGTATAAAAGTAATTTTATTATTAAAGACAATACTAAATATATAAACCAAAAAGTAACACCAAGAACATTAAATAGAATACAAATACAGGGTAGAAGCAGGAAACACCCAGAAAATCACCATTGCACATGCCAATAGAGATAAGTACAAGGATCAATAGGTAAAGTGTCAGTGCAAAGAAATCCATTACTATGGTAAGATTGCCATTATAAATACGTCTTTTATATTAGTAACACCATAGAAAGGAGATCACAAAAGGACAAAGCTTACCAAGGACAGAGCTGGGGGACCCTGGGTGCCGGTGTAGGCGGACCCTGGGCTCGGGTGTAGGCGGACCCCGACGCATGTTTCGCGTGACAGAAGCACCGCTTTATCAAGAGGAATATGCACAAACATATGGTCTGAGGATCTCATCTCGGTATCTAATGGCAGTCAGGCTACCTCTGGCGAGCACATGGAGGGCTGTGTTTCCCTCCAAAGAAATGTCACCCCACATCATTACTGACCAACTGCCAAACCGATCATGCTGAAGGATGTTGCAGGTAGCAGATCGCTCTCCATGGCATCTCCAGACTCTGTCACGTCTGTCATATGTGCTCAGTGTGAACCTGCTTTCATCTGTGAAGAGCACAGGACGCCAGTGGCAAATTTGCCAATCCTGGTGTTCTGTGGCAAATGCCAAGCATCCTGCACAGTGTTGGGCTATGAGCACAACCCCCCGCTGTGGACGTCGGGCCCTCAGACCATCCTCATGGAGTCGGTTTCTAACCATTTGAGCAGACACATGCACATTTGTGGCCTGCTGGATCTCATTTTGCAGGACTCTGGCAGTGCTACTCCTGTTCCTCCTTGCACAAAGGCTGAGGTAGCTGTCCTGCTGCTGGGTTGTTGCCCTCCTACGGCCCCCTCCACGTCTCCTGGCGTACTGGCCTGTCTACTGGTAGCGCCTTCAGCTTCTGGACACTGCGCTGACAGACACAGCCAACCCTCTTGCCACAGCTCGCATTGATGTGCCATCCTGGATGAACTGCGCTACCTGAGCCACTTGTGTTGGCTGTAGAGTCCATCTCATGCTACCACGAGTGTGAAAGCACAACCAACATTCAAAAGTGACGAAAACATCAGCCAGAAAGCATTGGTACTGAGATGTGGTCTGTGGTCCCCAACTGCAGAACCACTCCTTTATTGAGTGTGTCTTGATAATTGCCAATAATTTCCATCTGATGTCTATTCCATTTGCACAACAGTATGTGAAATTGATTGTGAATCAGTGTTGCTTCCTAAGTGGACAGTTTGCTTTCACAGATGTTTGATTTACTTGGAGTTATATTCTGTTGTTTAAGTGTTCCGTTTATTTTTGTGAGCAGTGTAGTTACATACTTACCAATATTGCAAATGTGGAGATTCAAGCCTTAGGAACTCCCGTAATTGCCCTCTAAATGCATATGACTGCCTAATTTAGGGCAGGGTCTGCGTACGCCACACTCCTTTGGTGGACTTGTTGGTATGACTTTCCCAGTAAGAACCAGACTGGTAGCAAGTATGAATTTATTGTATAAACGTGATAGAAAAGTGCATAATTTGTGTGTTGTCTTAAGCAATAAAATGGCAAAGTGTCTAACGCAAAGTCATATGATGTCATCCTCAGCCACACATTCGACATGGGATGCAGAGAACATCATAAAAAAAGGAAATGTAATGTTATTCACCTATTGACGAGCGATCAAAGGAACCAGTGCACAGGAACAGCTACATAGTTGGGAGAGTCAATCCCATACTAAAGGTTTATTGCACTCTGTGCTGCACAGGTGCTTGGGATGTTATGTACTGGATCCCCTCCTACAATGGGATGCCAAAATGTATATTTATGAAAAATGGCAGATGCCCCCACGGACATACACTGTGTCGTGCCCACGTGCAATTATCATCTTTGGCAATATTCTATAAAAACAGGCAATGTCCTGAAAAGATATATGCTCCCTTGTCAGACGATTGCTTTGGCTGCAGGTTATCTGTGCCCTTTACCACGTCTGAATAATTAAGTTAAGTTTTAATAAGTACGCAGAAGGTGGAAAATGTACAAATGCAAGTGAAAAAGGTGAAAAAACTCACCTATCTGGTTTTTAATGTAACATATTTCAGACAGCTCCAGGATATTGTCGGGTTAAGCTAAAATCTTTGGTGACATAAAGAATTCATACACCGAAAGTGATTTACTGCAGATGTCATAGGAGTGAGTAGTCACTTACAAAATGCTTCGTAAGAGTCATCTGTAAGTTGTATTTGATTGTTGACTCAGTGACACGTCTCGAAGGAATTTGTTTATAGAGGTAAAGTCAACTCTAATCCAGTCATGTCATTATCTACATTTATGTAAGGGGTCATAGTGGCGTTTGCATTATTGTCAGGAGGATGCTCCAGGCATTGGCACCCAATACCTTCTCTATACCATTGCTGCTGCATTTTTGTGCCGCTATTGGCAGCACGCCACTGGCTGGGGGCACCTGGAGCAGCGTTGGTCCTAGGCAGCTGCCTAGTCTGCCTGCCCCTAACACCTGCTCTGGTTTCTTGTCCTGTATTAGACACAAAAATTCATAAATGTGACATAAGGCTTAACAATCTTTTCATCCAATAGCAGACCGGGCAGAGGAAGTAGGCTAGGGGTTAGTGACATGCTCCTTGTGCGTACGTGTTAAATGCCTCTGTCAATTAACATGTTAACAGCCGCGGGTGGATTGCGATTCCACCCGCGGCTGTTAGAGGCACATGACAGCTGATTAAATCAGCTGTCGTGCCTGGAAAGATACGGACTCGGCACCACAGCTCGCGTTGAAGAGGGGGAGGTGAACTATGTTGTACCTATACCATCATAGCCCGTAAAGGGGTTAAAAAACATGAAACCTCAAAAGCTGGATCATCTTGCGGAATGATTTTTTGACGTTTGCTGTTCTTCGCTGTTCCATTTATTGACACTTTTTGCAAACAGGGAGAGACGGAATCCTAGTACTGAGAAACTTTTGCTTATCACTCTGGCAGATAATACCACACGTAGGCAGAGATGTCCGCACCGCTCAACGTTGTGAGTACTAGTGATCAAGAGAACAATGACAAACTGGAATGACCGCAAATAAGAAATGGAATACGGGACTATTAAAGTCGCAAGGAATATTGTAGTTTTAATGAGGATCGCAATCCAACAAATGAAATGAGTTACCAACGATTGGTTGTAATTGGCCGTAGGATCATGCTGGGTGGTGACATCACTTCCTGTAAGCTGGACACCTTCAGAAGTGATGTCCGACAGATCGCACAAGGCATGCAATGCTGTAGGAGGGGCTGCGGGCCGTCAGTAGTGATCCATGCTGGGCCTAGCCTTGTCAAAGTGCTGCTTTAAGTCTGAAAAGGTCTTGCTGACCTAAACAACACTAATTTTATTTGTTGGATTGCGATTCTCATTAAAACTAAAATATTCCTTGTAAATTAAGAGTGACAGATTCTGTTGTTTATTTGAATGTTTGGCGTGGTATCCTATCTGGGGCAATGAGTCCTTATACAGAGTAACATACTACTGTATATTTCAGTTGTATATTGTGGAATGACAGCAAGAGGTATACAGAGGCAAACCTCTACACTGAAGGATCGTCAGATTAGAAGAATGGCTCGAAGTCAGGCCGGCGTCAGCACCTGGTGCACCCAGGAAAGTACCGGGACCCTGAGCAGGGGGGCCACTCGCCCTCAGGGACATCAGAGCACTATCATGGCCTAGTGTCTGTGCCAGCAACTGTGAATGGGCCCCCCGCTTGCTCAGGGCCCCAGTGTTTGTAATACAGAGGGCGCGATGACATGGATAGTGTGCGCCTTCTGCTCTGAACAGTCACAGTGCAGAGAACCGGCGGTGCTGAGGAGTCCAGAGCAGTGCAGCAGCCAGCGAGGAGAGGTCAGTACTTCATTTTTTAATGTTTGGAACACTATATGGGGTCCATTATTTGCTGGAGCATTAAATGGGGCTCATCATATACTGGAGCAAGATATGAGACCCATCAAACACTGGAGCATCATATGGGGCTAATCATATACTGGAGCATTATATGGGGCCCATCATATATTGGAGCATTATATGGGGTCCATTATATATGTAGCATTATATGTGGCCCATCATATACCCTATGGAGCTTTATATGGGGCCTATTCAGTATTGAGCAATATATGGGGCACAGCATATACTGCATGGAGCATTATATGGGGCTCATTATGTACTGTATGGAGCTATATATGGTGCCCTTACTACTATATAGCGCAATATATGGGATCATTATTCTGTATGGTGCACTATGTGGTGTCTATAATACTGTATGGGGCTCATTATTCTGTATGGAGCACTATGTAGTGCCTATAATACTGTATAGAGGACTATACTGTCCAGTTTCTGACCTATTGTAGAGTGTACAATTTATATCACTCATTTAATATAAGAAGTAAGTGAAATCTTTGGCATTGTACTATACCTGTCACGATCCCACTTGGGATCGGTCAGTGGATGGCACAACACACAACAAGATGGTAAGGGGGAGAGGAAGGCCCTAAAAATAGGGAATGAGGTATGGGACACCTCCAGAGCTCCAGGCTAGGCCTGTCCCTGCACTCCCCTAACGCCCTAAAAGGGTCCTCCCCCCCCGCCACCATCACGAACCTCCTCCCTCACTGTCACCTCACACTGCCCTGGCTAGTGCACTGGCCGGCAAGGGCGCTAGCCTCACCACTACATATGGTACAAACACAGGGGATAGTGATAAGCATGAGACAGACAAGGTAAAAACAGAAAAATTAGCTCCAAGCACCACTGCCAAGCTCCACACCACAAAAGACATGGAAACAGGAGCCCGAACTCCAGAAGTAGCTGATACAGCGCTGACACCAGAGAACTGCAACTGCAAGGCTGGTCTCCATAGAATAACTCTATCCCCAAGAGTCAGCTGATGCATCAGGTAACTAATTAAAGGATGGTGGGAGTGGTCACCACCTACATCAGCTGACCTAGCAACTCTGCACCTGCAGCATGCTGCCAGCAAGGAAAACTGACCTTAACCCCTGCTGGCCTGAAAGGATAAAAGCGACACTTAACCCCTTCACCCCAAAGCCTGTTTTCACCTAAGTGACAGGGCCAATTTTTACAATTCTGACCACTGTCACTTTATGAGGTCATAACTCTGAAACGCTTCAACGGATCCTGGTGATTCTGACACTCTTTTCTCGTGACATATTGTACTTCATGATAGTGGTAAAACTTCTTCGATATGACTTGCATTTATTTGTGAAAAAAACTAAAATTTGTCCGAAATTATGAAAATTTAGCAATTTTCAAACTCTTAGTTTTTATGCCCTTAAATTAGAGAGTTATATCACATAATATAGTTAATAAACAACATTTCCCACATGTCTGCTTTACATCAGCACAATTTTGGAAACATAATTTTTTTTTGTTAGGACGTTATAAGGGTTAAAAGTTGACCAGCGATTTCTCATTTTTGCAACAAAATTTGCAAAACTATTTTTTACGGACCACCTCACACTTGAAGTGACTTTGAGGGGTCTATATGACAGAAAATGCCCAAAAATGACACCATTCTAAAAACTGCACCCCTCAAGATACTCAAAACCACATTCAAAAAGTTTATTAACCCTTCAGGTGCTTCACAGGAATTTTTTGAATGTTTAAAAAAATTGAACATTTAACTTTTTTTTCACAAAATTTTTACTTCAGGTCCAATTTGTTTCATTTTACCAAGGGTAACAGGAGAAATTGGACCACAAAAGTCGTTGTACAATTTGTCCTGAATACGCCGATACCCCATATGTGGGGGTAAACCACTGTTTGGGCACATGGCAGAGCTCGGAAGGGAAGGAGCGCCATTTGACTTTTCAATGCAAGATTTGCTGGAAGTGAGATCGGAGCCCATGTCACGATTGGAGAGCCCCTGATGTGCCTAAACAGTGGAAACCCCCACAAGTGACACCATTTTGGAAAGTAGACCCCCTAAGGAACTAATATAGATGTGTGGTGAGCACTTTGAACCTCCAAGTGCTTCACAGAAGTTTATAATGTAGAGCCGTAAAAAAAATTTTATATTAATTTTCACAAAAAATGATCTTTTTGCCCCAAATTTTTTATTTTCCCAAGGGTAACAGGATAAATTGGACCCCAAAAGTTGTTGTGCAATTTGTCCTGAGTACGTCGATACTTCATATATGGGGATAAACCACTGTTTGAGCGCATGGCAGAGCTCGGAAGGGAAGGAGTGCCATTTGACTTTTCAATGCAAAATTGGCTGGAATTGAGATCGGACGCCATGTCGCATTTGGAGAGCCCCTGACGTGCCTTAACAGTGGAAACCCCCCACAAGTGACACCATTTTGGAAAGAAGACCCCCTAAGGAACTTATCTAGATGTGTGGTGAGCACTTTTAACCCCCAATTGTTTCACTAAAGTTTAGAATGTAGCATTGTGAAAATTAAAAAAATCATTTTTTCTTTCCACAAAATGATGTTTTAGCCCGCAATTTTTTTCCCCAAGGGTAACAGGAGAAATTGGACCACAAATGTTATTGTCCAATTTGTCCTGAGTACGCTGATACCCCACATGTGGGGGGGAACCACCGTTTGAGTGCATGTCAGAGCTCGGAAGGGAAGGAGCACCGTTTGAAATGCAGACTTAGATGGATTGGTCTGCAGGTGTCAAGTTGCATTTGCAGAGCCCCTGATGTACCTAAACAGTAGAAACCCACCACAAGTGACCCCATATTGGAAACTAGACCCCCCAAGGAACTTATCTAGATGTGTTGTGAGAGCTTTGAACCAACAAGTGTTTCACTACAGTTTATAACGCAGAGCCGTGAAAATATAAAAAATTTTTTTTCCACGAAAATGATATTTTATCCCCTATGTTTTTATTTTCCCAAGGGTAACAGGACAAATTGGACCCCAAAAGTTGTTGTCCAACTTGTCCTGAGAATGCTGATACCCCATATGTTGGGGGGAACCACTGTTTGGGTGCACGGCAGAGCTCGGAAGGGAAGGAGCGCCATTTGAAATGCAGACTTAGATGGATTGGTCTGCAGGCGTCATGTTGCATTTGCAGAGCCCCTGATGTACCTAAACAGTAGAAACCCCCCACAAGTGACCCCATATTGGAAACTAGACCCCCCAAGGAACTTATCTAGATGTGAGAGCTTTGAACCAACAAGTGTTTCACTACAGTTTATAACGCAGAGCCGTGAAAATAAAAAAAAATTTTTTTCCACGAAAATGATATTTTATCCCCTATGTTTTTATTTTCCCCAAGGGTAACAGGACAAATTGGACCCCAAAAGTTGTTGTCCAACTTGTCCTGAGAACGCTGATACCCCATATGTTGGGGGGAACCACTGTTTGGGCACACAGGAGAACTCGGAAGGGAAGGAGCCCTGTTTTACTTTTTCAAAGCAGAATTGGCTGGAATTGAGATCGGACGCCATGTCGCGTTTGGAGAGCCCCTGATGTGCCGAAACAGTGGAAACCCCCAATTATAACTGAAACCCTAACCCCAACCCTAGCCCTAACCCTAGCCCTAGCCCTAACCCTAGCCCTAACCCTAACCCTAGCCCTAACCCTAACCCTAATGGGAAAATGGAAATAAATACATTTTTTTACATTTTATTATTTTTCCCTAACTAAGGGGGTGATGAAGGGGGGTTTGATTTACTTTTATAGCGCTTTTTTGGCGGATTTTTAGGGTTGGCAGCTGTCACACACTAAAAGACGCTTTTTATTGCAAAAAATAGTTTTTGCATCACCAAATTTTGAGAGCTATAATTTATCCATATTTTGGCCCACAGAGTCATATGAGGTCTTGTTTTTTGCGGGACGAGTTGACGTTTTTATTGGTAACATTTTCGGGCAGATGACATTTTTTGATCGCTTTTTATTCCGATTTTTGGGAGGCGGAATGAACAAAAACCAGCAATTCCTGAATTTCTTTTAGGGGGGGCGTTTATACCATTCCACGTGTGGTAAAATGGATAAAGCAGTTTTATTCTTCAGGTCAGTACGATTACAGCGATACCTCATTTATGTAATTTTTTTATGTTTTGGCGCTTTTACACAATAAAAACTATTTTATATTAAAAAATAATTGTTTTTGCATCGCATTATTCTGAGAGCTATAACTTTTTTATTTTTCTGCTGATGATGCTGTATGGCAGCTTTTTTTTTGCGGGACAAGATGACGTTTTCAGCGGTACCATGGTTATTTATATCCGTCGTTTTGATCGCGTGTTATTCCACTTTTTGTTCGCCTGTATGATAATAAAGCGTTGTTTTTTGCCTTGTTTTTTTTTTTTTTTTTTTTTGCGGTGTTCACTGAAGGGGTTAACTAGTGGGATAGTTTTATAGAGCGGGTCGTTACGGATGCGGCGATACCAAATATGTGTACATTTATTGTTTTTTTTTTTTTTTACATAAATAAATGGATTTATTGGGAAATGTTTTTTTTATTTGGGGATTTTTTTTTTTTTTTTTTTTACACATTCTATTTTTTTTTTTTTAACTTTCTAACATTGTCCCAGGGTGGGACATCTCTGTATTAGATCAGATCGTTGATCTGACACTATGCATAGCACACTGTCAGATCAACGATCTGACAGGCAGTTTAGCTGGCTTTCCAGAGCCTGCTCTCAGCAGGCGCCGGCTAGCCAGGTCACTTCATGACCCGGAAGGAGTCGGGCGGCCATCTTAGATCCGGGGACTCCTTCCGGGTCACCGGAGCAACGCGATCTCATTGCGTTGCTCCGGTGGGAGAGCGCAGGGAGCCCCCGTCCCTGCGCGATCCCCCTCTATGCCGCTGTCACTACTGACAGCGGCATCAGAGGGGTTAAATGCCCGCGATCGGCGATGGCGCCGATCATGGGCATTGCTGCGGGGTGTCAGCTGTCATATACAGCTGACCCCCGCACCCGATCACCGCGGCGCTCAGCGCGAGACCGCGGTGATCGGTGCGCCGTACTTGTACTGCTGCTGGCACTAATGCAGTGCCGGCAGCGCAGTACTAGTACGGCGCATGGCGCGAAGGGGTTAAATTATAGTGGAACCAGAGCTGCCACAAATCCAAAAATGGATCGTCACAATACCTATGTTTCTCTGCCGTAACTGTGGATCATGAATCGGGATATGGGTTAAAGGGGCCCACTGAGACTATTTTGCCCAGGGCTCACAAAAACCTGGAGCCGGCGCTGCTAAAAGCAATCCATTCTGTAAGTCTAGTGAAATTGGACATTCCACCAGTCATGAGTGAAGATCTTCTCCTGGCAAAGTGACACTAAGTAAAGCATTTTATATTTTAATAAAACTCAATAAAAGCCCAATTCAAAAGAATTGGAAAAATGTACGGTAATAAAAAAAGAGGTAAAAATAAGGTAGGATTTTAGCCAAATGCACACATTTGTGTTTATGGGCATAGATGGCCATACAGATACAATTGTGTAAACCCTGACAATTTTAACATTTTTTTTCTAGAAATCAGTCCCATTGAGTTCTGTGTATACACTACAGTATCTTTGCTTTAGGCTGCAGATTAACCGAATGGTTTTTTTTCTCAATTCTCACCATTTTGGAATAGTTCAGTTTAAAGTCATTGTTTAAGTCCCGTCTTAGTGGCATTTCAACAATTATGGGCTTCAAGCACGAGAAGTGCATTTTCCACTTATATGATACTGCTGAAAAAGTAGATTTTTGTACTGTATATTGCCTGTGGCCAATTTACTGTAATTAATTATACTGTTGTGCAGTGCCTGAAAAATAGCTCTATACTTCCATAGAGTGTTTAATACCTCCAAGAAGTGAATTAATAAAACCTTTAATATAGTGACCAAATAATCCCTTCATGCAGAGGCTGAATAATATCTCTATAAATAAATAATACTGTCATACAATGTCTGAAAAAATAACTCTACAGATTCTGACACCTCTATAAAGTGACTAATAACACCAAACAGTGAATTAATACATACAGTATCAAGTAATACCCCCATAAAGTTTGAGTAATATCGTCATTCATTGACCTCTACACAGTGAACAAAACCTCCATACAGTGACCAAATTATACCTACATAAACAATGCAGTACATTACCTGAAAAGTACCTTCATACAGTCATTGATACTGTGAGTGAATAATACCTCCATACAGTACCTAAATAATGTCTCCATACAATAAATTAATAAAACTTATGCAGTGACTGAAAAATAAATCTATCCTGGGACAAATACCTCCACGCAGTGATTAATACCTCTACACAGTGACCAAATAATACCTCCATTCAGTTTATGAATATTGTCATTCGTTTCCTGTGAAGTGTTGGATCTATTTCTGGCTTCTCCTGCTTAGCTGCCAATTCAGCAAAGATAAGTGTCTGTTCCTTTTTCTGTGGCACACATGCAGTGTGCTTATATTCTGTGCTATTCATTTGTTTTCTCTTGTCCAGCTTAGACTGTGTCAGTGTTTTCCCAGTCTTGTTGGATTCTCTGGAGTTGCAGATATACGCTCCACATCTTTAGTTAGATGGTGGAGTTTTTGTATTTTCTGCTGTGGATATTTTTGGAAGGATTTTAATACTGACTGCTTGGTATCGTGTCCTCTCCTTTCCTATTTTAGCTAGTGTGGCCTCTTTTGCTAAATCCTGTTTCCTGCCTGCGTGTGTCTTTTCCTTTACTACTCAGTCATTATTTGTGGGGGGCTGCCTATTCTTTGGGGTTCTGCTCTGAGGCAAGGTAGAATTCCTATTTCCATCTATAGGGGTATTTAGTCCTCCGGCTGTGTCGAGGTGTCTAGGTTTTGTTAGGCACACCTCACGGCTACTTCTAGTTGCGGTGTTAAGATCGGGGTTTGCGGTCAGTATAGTTACCACCTACTCCAGTTAAAGTTTTCATGCTGCTCCAAGGTCACCTGATCATAACAGAAAAATACCTTTATACAGTGATCAAATTATACCTATATACAGTGAACAAATAATTAAGTCATGCAGTAACTGAAAAGTACCTTAACACAGTAGTAATACCTTAAAACTCCAAGAAAGGAGTCAAGCCCAGAGCCAGACCCTTCATGATAACTAATGATCCACCATAGTGATTTATAAAGTCTATACATGTCTACAGTTTTTGGCATGCCCAAGGAAATTCCTTGACATGAAGATCCTTCAGTTGTCGGTAAATGCAACTCGTGAAAATCTCCACGTTTATGGGCCTGATATATAAATATTTGCCTTCTTGTTGGTTGCAAAATAATTTGCTGCAAAATGTATCATTACTTATTAAGGTTCTTATTCAACAAACAAGTTTGAAATATTTCAATTTACATTCCAAGTAAATGACAGATTCTGTACGGAAATAAAACCGAGACAATTCCCCAGCAGATGTTCAAGTTAACGTCTTATTGTTAGGATGTTTACGGTCAGTGATATTGTTATTAAGCCGTGGTTGTTTCCCAGATGTTTTTCACCATAGCTCCATGAACCCTGGACAGTCTGCAACTTTAAAGGTAACTTGTCAGCTGATTCATGCTGCCCACGGACCATGGACAGTTGTGGCATTTCAGAGAAGGCACACTTTTAAAGTGATGGGCGCAGTTAATCCCTGGAGCAAAGTCGTGAAGGTCAACACAGGAGATGAGACATCTTGTTTGGAAAAAGTTCACCAACTACAAGTTCGGCACAAACATAGCTCATTTGGATTCGTGCTCAGATTCTCAAGCATTTTCCCTCAAAGTCAGCAAAATTTGGTTACAATTCGGTAAATGATCACATTTCCATTAATGCTTTTGTTATGACTTTGGCTAGGATAGTGGTGCTGTATGATGAGCGAGGGGGACATGTTTGATGAGAGGAGGTGATGGGGAGAGGTCAGAGGAACGATGGACAGTTATTCCTTTTTTTCTTAACTTAATTTGTGGAGATTCCGCTAGCCAATCAGGTTTCAGAAACCATCCACAACGTCCAGACACAAGGGCTTCTGTCATTGGCTGCCGAAGTCATATGTCACTCTCCATATTAAAAGCAGACATGTTGTTTTTGTGCCATTTTGTCAGTGTAAGTGCAGAGAGGCTGCTCTTGCTGCTGCAAGTGCGCAGATAGTTAAGCAGTTTATTGTCAGTTAATTCACCTGGATAGGATCCTGTGTAAAATCGACCTTCCAACATCTAACTCGTTAGTGCTAATAGTGTGGTGCAAACAAGAGGCCACATTTCCTAAACAATATTGTTTGTGGCAATATTGTTGCGCAGTCACCAGGCCACATTTCATAATCAACATCGTTTGGGCTAATACTCTGGTGCAGGCACCAGGCCACATTTCATAATCAAAATCATTTTGGCTAATACTCTGGTGCAAGCAGCAGTCCACATTCCATAATCCAATTGTTTGGGCTAATTTTTTGGTGCAGGCACCAGTCCACATTTCATAATCAAATTGTTTGGGCTACTACTCTATAATAATCTCTTACTACTTGCCCATGCTTATTCTCGAAATCTCACAAGACCTCACTCTTTCCTCTAGTCTTGTCTGCTTCTCACAAAACTATCTCCAAGATACTGTATCTGAAACTTGCTTTCCCAGCCAGTCACATTATTCTCCCCACCTATGACACCTACACAGGCAATCTGAAAACCTACTACTACTAAAAAGTCTATAACTTACAAAAAGCAAGCAGAATGTATTGTCCATCTGTACATTTCCGCATTTACCAGTTTTTAGCTCCTATTAGCCTGTGTTCATACATCGGGATTGCTATATCTCACTTGCTGATGTCAATTCTCAAAGACTCAGTCCTGATAAAAAGTTGTGTAGCGCATATAGTTGCCGTTGGTTCAATGAAAAGGACATGAAGAAGCAACGTGTCAGTAATGCCTGAATGGCAACTGGAGAAGTAGAGTAGTAGACCACCATGAAGCCAAAGGCATAGCAAAAGGAGGCAGATGAAACAGAGGTAAGATTATGACACAGTAAAGTAGATGTCACAGGGATATCGTGACAGAAAGGGGCCAGAAGATCAAAAAGTCTGGTCACACAAAATTTTGCACTGATTAGAACTGCTTCACCATCCTGTTAAACAGTGCAGGAATTTCCCTTGCTGCGTCATGGAAAGGGTTAATCCATTCAGTTGATCTCATGGAGCTCTCCATCCTGAATTGCGACAGCTGTTCTGTGTTGGCCACTTCCCTCTTGTATATGCTTGTCAGTGGCACTTGGGAATTGCAAGTAATAGTTTTACTTTCTGGTTAAGTGTTGGAGAAATTCAGCATTTGGAGTAAGTGGATGGAGAGTTGGAGAGTCTGCTTGGAGTTGGCTTGCATGCTTTTCCTCATCCTCCCCTATTTGGTTTTTCCTTCCTATACCTCCCTTTTGTTCCACTCTGTTTTGTGAGTATAGTTGTACAATTATATTTCCCTTTCATCCCTGTCTATCCTTGCCTGTCTGGTTATTATAATCCTATACCCTTCAGCCTCACACCTCCCTGGGTGGGGGAAGGAACAGATAAGGTTTAAGATAGGAGCATAGCAAGGTACATGACTCTGGCATCTCCACCTTCTGGGGTAGTCTGGGAAACGGATAGACTAGGGTGCTCCCTAGTTTGAGGGATCAGGTAGTTGCCCACTGTCCCTAGTCACTATGTGACAGTAGATTTGTCAAAGTAGTAGAGCTGAGAAAGTCAGGAGATTCACAGGAGTGGTATAGGAGAGCCCAGTGATATAGCAGAACTAGGTATGTCTGGTAACTGAAGGTAACAATGTAGCAATGCCAAACAATGTAGCACTAGCTACTGAAAAGAGGATAAGCATTGTCCCGCTAGATCCATGCCTACAACATTCTCTTCTGAGTGCAATTATATTACTGTTACTATAATATTGTTCCATGTAAATGGTTGCCCATCGACATTTTGTACCCTCTTCCATTACATAGTGTAGCACTGAAATTTGTTCGCTTCTTGGTGGGAAAGTTCTTTTTAACCTGCCTTACAGTAACTCTACAATAAAGTATGGGTTTTTTCTTAATCTACTTTGATTTGATACTGGACCTAACCCATCTCGAAAATACATGCTGGAGTGTCCACAGAAGCATAGCTATCACATACCCTTCTCCCTTGTGGCTCCTATGGAGCATGTCAAGTGGTCAAGTCTGTATTGTAGCTTGCTTGTCCTTCAAAGAGCCATAGGGGCCTCTTTAGGTTATGTTAAAGAAAAATAGATTGATGGCATGGGGAGGAATTGGAACATCTCACCTTCGCGTAGAAGATACATTCATTTTGTGCCTCAGGTTGTCATTTATCTTAATGTTTTCTATCATATGTGGACAGTTCTACCAAAGGGCAAATCAAGCAGGATAGACAGGTTTTTTTTTTTGCATTTGACGCAAATAAAAGAACTGGATGGGTTTAACAAAGGCCACATAGTTTAGAAGTTTTACTCTTCATCTTCACCCTATATTCCATTTAGAAAACCACACTACTTGTAGATGATATTTCTATACACCAGGCTTTACAATTTATCATGAAATTGCTACATTTATCAGTGCCACTTGGGTGTTTTCAATACTGCGAGGTGTAGGAGAGGAAGGTGTGGGAGCTGTCGGCATGTTCCACAAATTTTGACCAAATGAGTCAAATCGACAAACACAGGTGGGTGCCAATTCCGCTGGTGAGCACAGCCGCACAGAGAAAAGGAAGGCATGGAGTCTGCACTCCAACCCGGTAAATAAAATATCAAAAGTTTTATTTAAGGCATGTCAGCCATGATTAAAAACATGAAAAACATCTGACACATTTCAGGCGCGTTAACTGCGCCCTTAGTCATAGACTGCCATATCCTATGAATAAGGGTGCAGTTAACGCGCCTGAAACGCCTTAGGTGTTTTTCATGTTTTTTAATCATGGCTGACATGCCTTCAATAAAACTTTTAATATTTTCTTTACCGGGTTGGAGTGGAGTCTCAATTTCTTCCTTTTCTCTGTTTCCAATACTGCCTCTTGTGACAACAATATTCAATATGCACAGTAACTAGAGTAGAATGGGCCATGCATATTCACCCCTTCATGTAATAACGTCCCCTATCTAGGCTCCTTTCAATAGTAATGCCCCTTCCTGAATTCAGACACCACTGCCGCTGCTGCACTCTCGTTTGGTGGGCTGAAATTTTCACATACCACCAGACCTGAGAACAGACAGGGTGGAGGTGTTGGTTTGCTCCTTTCATCACAATGTGCTTTCCAGGTCATTCCCCCGGTTCCCTCACTCACATTTCCTTCCTTTGAAGTCCACGCCGTCAGACTCTATAAGCCCTTCTCCTTGCGATTGGCGGTTGTTTATCGCCCTCCGGGCTCTTCCTGCCAGTTTCTAGACCACTTTGCCACCTGGCTTACTCACTTTCTATCCTGTGACATCCCCGCCCTCATCATGGGAGACTTTAAAATCCCATCAATGATCCCCTCTCCCAATCTGCCTCTCATCTTCTTTCTCTAACTTCTTCATTCGGCCTCTCACAGTTTACTAATTCTCCTACGCATGAGGACGGGAATACTCTGGACCTGATTTTCTCCCATCCCGGCTCGCTGCATAACTTTACTAAAGGTACCATTACACTTAGAGACGCTGCAGCAATATAGACAACGAGCCAATCGCTGCAGCGTCGCGGTTTAGGTCACTTAAAGACGTCAAACACGGCAACACCAGAACGATGCAGGAGCGATCCAGTGACGTACTTATCATTCTCGCTGGTTGCCAGCTCCATGTAAAAACATTGCTGTCATCGTTGCTTTTGCTGTCAAACTTGACGAATCACACCGACCTGACGACCAAATAAAGTTCTGGACTTCTAGCTCCGACCAGCGATGTCACAGTGGGATCCTGATCGCTGCTGCGTGTCAAACACAACGAGATCACTATCCAGGATGCTGCAACGTCACGGATCGCTGTCGTCCTCGTTGGAAAGTTGCTCAGTGTGAAGGTACCTTAACTCCCCTCTCCCACTCTCGGACCACAACCTTCTTTCCTTCTCTATCAAGAATTGTCTCCTCACCCGGGACACCCCCATTTATCACACTTATCGGAATACACGTACCATTAATACCCAGCAGCTTGTGGACAACCTCCACACATCTCTAGCCCCATCTCCTCCCTCTCCTGTCCAGACTTAGTATTGTCACACTTCAATAATATACTGAAGAATGCCCTAGATGAAGCAGCACCTTCTACACGGAGAAAGACCCGACACAGACAATGGCAGCCCTGGCACACTATGCAAACACGTTTCTTCAGCGTTGCTCAAGGTGTGCAGAGCGGGGGCGTGGCCTAGCGACGAATGTGAGCGGACGTGCGAAGGGTCTCTCTCCCTGCACCGCTCCTTAAACCTACCCTTTCAGGCGCCGCCGAAAACCGGGCAGAGGGACCCCGCAAGTCCCCGGCGAGGGGAAGAAGGCTCCGGAGTTGATAAGCGGTGAGGAGCGGAGATGCCGCGCCGCAAACAGTCGGCGCCTGCAGCCGGCGCGAAAATTCAAGATGGCGCCGTGGCCGAGGAGGAGGCGGCCAGGGCCAGCGCTACATACCGCCGGAGGCTGGAGGTAATAGCCCGGCTGGAGCGATTTGCCCGCACGGAGGAGGGGGGAGCCCTGTTGCTGGGTCCAGAGGGACTTGAGGTGGAGGAAGCCCTGATGAGGCAAGAAAGTGGAGGGGACGCTGGGACCGGTGAAGTGGAGGTGCAATGTTCCCCAGGGAGGGCGCAGGGAGCGCACAGTGCAGAAAGTGTGACACCTGCTGCTAGCCCTGTGCAGACCAATGACTCTGATGTGGTACAGCAGCCAAGGATGGGGGAACCAACACTGCAGGACATTTTCTCTGTCGTTATTCACTGCAAATCTGCCTTGGCCGCGCTGAATCTGAGGGTGGATGATCTGACAGTTGAAATAAAGTCCCTTAACTCTGCTATGCGCAAAGTGGAGAAAAGAGTGGAGGTGGTGGAGGAGCGTGTGGGCAGTGTGGAGGATCAGACAAACGAACTGTTAAAAAGAGAAAAGAAATATATTCAACGAATTGCAGAGCTGGAATTTAAGACAGACGATTTGGAAAACCGATCTCGGAGAAACAATTTAAGAATAATTGGGGTGCCGGAGAAGGTGGAGGGAAATAATTCCACTGAATATATTGAGACATGGCTCAAGAACTCGGTGGGAGGAGCAGACCTTACCAAACATTTCTCGGTGGAAAGGGCTCATCGGGTCCCCACTCGCCCTCTGCCGCCCGGCTCAGCCCCTCGTGCCATATTGGCAAAAATTCTGGACTACCGGGATCGGGAGACTTTACTGAGAAAGGCCAGGCTGAGTGATGGCCTGAGCATAAATGGGAATCGGATCTCCATTTATCCGGACTACTCGGCATCGGTGCAGAAACTTAGAATGAAGTTTGGGGAGGTCAAGCGACGGCTCCGTGAACTGGACCTAAAATATTCAATGCTCTACCCAGCTAAGCTTAGGGTGGTGGCGCTGGACCGTGTTCAATTTTTTCAAAATCCGGAGGAGGCGATGCAATGGCTGGACACCAACGTCAAGAAGATTGGCACTGAGCGGAACCGTTAAGACTGTTTCGGAAGGATTGTGACTCTGCTGGTTCTGCCTCTCTTCGTTGGAGGGGTCCTTTCTGAATGTTACTGTTGCAGATGGTTCAACTGCACCTAACGTTTACAGTATTATGTTCGGCGGCGTAATGAATATTTCATATTGGTCGCGGTGTGGGGGGAAGAGATGGACGGCAAAAGACTTAGTTCTAGGGTATACTAAGTGCCCTTGGTTCTCATATAGAGAAAGAAAGTTCGGAGTATCTGAGTTGTCTTGAGTTTTAGATGGGGAAGGTTGGGTTAGTTGTTGGGATGGGGGGTGGGAAGGGGGGGGAGGAGGGCATTGGGGGAGACCTGGGAGAGACGATTCTTATTTTATACCTTTTTCTAAGGAAATGGGAGGGAAGGTTAATATTATAAGTTGGAATGTTAGGGGGCTAGCGGACGCTACTAAACGTGCGGCAATATTTCAGTACTTAGTGAAACAGAGGCCCTCGGTGATATGCCTGCAAGAAACTCACTTAGTGGAGGAAAAAGTAGATATGTTACAGAAAAAATGGGTGCGCAGGGCATATCACTCGACTTTCTCTAATTATGCAAGGGGGGTGTCTGTTTTGATCCATACTAGTACTCCATTTGAGGAAGTTGAGGTTAAAATTGATAAAGATGGTCAGTATGTCCTTTTGGTGTGTAAAATTCTTAACCGTCTGATTTGCATTGTTTCAATATATATACCCCCGCCGTATTCTGGTAAGAAAATTCAAGAGATTTTGGAGCATATGAGAGGGTGGGTCGGGGTTCCTCTTCTGGTGGTTGGAGATGTGAACAATATTGCCGACGACCATTGGGATAAGAGTAATCACGCTCCGCTACGTAGGGACGGTAATGGCACTCCTTTTGGGAATTACCTTAGAGAAATAGGCTGGATTGACTTATGGCGGGTTCGAAACGCTAATACTTATTCTTATTCCTGTTACTCGACCACGTATGGTTCTATGTCTCGTATCGATGTCGCCATGGGCAATGATGGGATGAACGAATTGTTAAGTGAGGTGGAATATAATCCCAGGATTCTATCAGATCATAGTCCAGTTCGGGTCTCATTAAAATTATCTGAACAGGTTGGTTCACGGAAGATGGGATGGAAGGTTCACCCCTCCTGGTTACAACTCTTGGACATGGAAAGGGTGGGGGCTGAAATAGAGGAGTTTTTTAGGATTAATGACGGGAGTGCGGAATGCCACGTAGTATGGGACACCATGAAGGCGTATTTAAGGGGGATTCTGTTTCGTGACATTTCACGACACAAGACTAGGACTTGAGTACAGGATCAAGCTATTCTGGAAGAACTGAAGGCAGCTGAGGCAGCATTGGGGGCCCATTGTACTAAGGAGTCTCAGAGTCGGATGAGGAAGGCCCAAGAGGAGGTCAATCAATTATATTTGAGAAGGGCGGAGAGATTGCGGGCCTTTCAAAAAGCGTCTTTCTATTCAGAGGGGGAAAAGGTGGGGCATTTACTTTCGGTTGTGGCGTCTGCACAGAGGGACTCCTCTCATGTCTACTCCATTAGGAGGGAAGATGGAATATTGGTTACTCAGGGGGAGCAGATTTTGGAAGTGTTTAGGAAATTCTACAATAAGCTATATACTTCAAGTGTGGACAGGGGGGCTGAGGACATGACGGGCTACTTGGAGGGGATTGACCTGCCTAGGTTGAGCAAAGAAGACTGTGAGTTGTTGGAGGAGCTGATTGGGGAGGAAGAATTGGGGGCCGCTTTGGCGGGGGTTGCTGGGGGTAGGGCTCCGGGGGCGGATGGTATTCCAGCTGAGATGTACAAGGTATTGAAAGAAACTTTGTTGGCCAAACTGTCGGAGGTGTATAATAGGTCTTTGGAAAGAGGGGAGTTACCTGTTTCAATGAGAGAGGCTATCGTGGTCGTTATCCCTAAGGCCGACAAGGACCCACAATTACCAGAATCCTATAGACCAATCTCACTTTTGACGGCTGACATTAAGATACTGGCAAAAGCTCTGGCAAACAGGTTATCTAGGGTGATTGACAGACTGGTTCACCCGGATCAGTCAGGCTTTATGCCCAATAAATCAACGGCACTTAATCTGAGAAGGTTATTTTTAAATTTGCAAATCCCTTCTGACAATGTTGGCAAACGGGTTGTGGTATCCTTGGACGCTCATAAGGCTTTTGATTGCGTGGAGTGGAGTTATTTGTGGTCAGTACTGGAACGAATGGGGTTTGGGCCTAAATTTATCTCATGGGTGCGGCTGTTGTACTCTTCTCCGGTGGCCAAAATTAGAGTGAATGATGCTCTCTCTGAGACTTTCTCTTTATCTAGAGGTACTAGACAGGGCTGCCCTCTGTCCCCGCTGCTCTTCGCCTTGGCGGTGGAACCCCTTGCCGCAAAGATCAGAGGGTCCCGGGAGGTGAAGGGTTTTATGTACGGGGAGGCAGAAGAAAAAGTAGCGTTATACGCTGATGATATCCTGCTCTTCTTGGAGGATTCCGAGGGGACCTTGGTAAAGACGGAGGCCATTATTGAGGAATTCGGGAGTTATTCGGGCTTAAGGATCAATTGGGACAAATCGAATATGATGTTGATAGATGGGGATAGTGGGGACGGTGATGGGGGGGACTCTGTCACAAGGTTGAGGCTAGTTGAGAAATTTAAGTACTTGGGGATTCAGATCGCACTCCCTCTGACTAGCTTTGAGGAACTGAATTTGGCACCTCTTCTGCGTAAGATACGTACCAAGGTCCAGGCGTGGAAAAAGCTACACTTATCGGTAATTGGTAGGATAAACCTGATAAAGATGATTGTGATGCCGCAGTTACTCTATGTGTTGCACAATTCCCCTATATGGATATCGCAGAATAGGTTTCGGAGGATTAGATCTTTGTTTGGTGAGCTGATCTGGGGTGGGAAGAGCCCCAGATTTAAACAGGAAACCCTACAGAGACCAAAGACGGAGGGAGGGGTGGCATTGCCCAATCCGTGGTTGTATTTTTTGGCCTCACAGTGTCAGCATTTCAAGGGATGGGGAGATGGGTCAGGTGGGATGCGGGCACCTTGCAGCCTGAGATCATTGATTGGGACAAAGGTGTTGAGTGAGGGCCTAGAGGGGGGACATTTCCGTGAGAAAGGTTCTAAATTTTGCACTGTAAGGCTCATTCACAAGGTGTGGGATAAAGTTAAAGGAATTAGGGGTGTACGGGCACTCACTAGATTCTCACCCATTTGGAACAACTGTGTCCTACAGGAGTTTAGACAGATGGAGGGATTTCATATTTGGAGGGAGGCAGGCATCTCTCGGATGGGCCAGATTTTACATCAGGGTAGAATTAGAGACTTTGAGATATTGCAAGAAGAATTTTTACTCCCGGAGTCTGAGATGTACCAATACCGTCGTCTTTCTCATGCGTACCGGGCACAGTGTAAGAGAGGGCCTGTTGAAATCCAGGTGGATCTTATGCTGGATTTTATCCTTGAAGGGGGAGGCACGAAGGGGGTGATTTCGGGAATATATGAATTCCTTCTATTTTCTTTTCTGGCGGAGCACCCTATTAGAGCAAGGGCGAAATGGGAGGCTGACCTGGGGGCGATTGATGATGACCGATGGGAATCAGTATTGGATTATGTGCCCAAGATATCAATGAGTGAGCCTGGTAGGTTGTCACAATTATTTGTCATTCATAGGGCTTACAGAACCCCAGACATGTTATTTAAAGCCGGATTAAGGCCTAATTCAGAATGCCCTAGATGCTCGCAGTCCGAAGCGGGCATCCTTCATATGTTGTGGCAGTGCCCCAGGCTGTCCTCCTTTTGGGTGGTGGTGTTGAATAAAGTGGGTTTGGCATATAGTTGTAATGTGCCTCGGGATCCTCTGGTATGTGTTTTGGGCTATGTGGAGGAGGTAATAACTGATAAGCTGTATAAAACAGTTATAGCTAGACTGTTATTTATTGCGCGAAAATTGATCGCCAAATTCTGGATTAGGGAAGAGCCACCAACAAGGAGAGACTTTATGAAGCAAGTGGACCATATCATTGCTTTGGAGAAGAGTATCTACGTTAGGAGGAACAAGATGGACCTCTTTGACAGGTTGTGGAGCCCGTGGCTTGAATCAATGTGACCTGAAGACCTTTTGCCCCTATGGAAATATTTTTTGACAAGTCATCTTCCTCTTCTTGTACTTTTGTATGTGATAATTTAGTGGGGGATGACTCTTGACAGGTCTCTAGTGGGTGGGGGGAAGGGGGGTGGGAGTTTGGTTTGGGACTAAATAAGTTTTCTTACAAAAAAAAGTATTGTGTATTTGTATATTGCTGAAAACAAACTATTCCTTTTATTGTTTATGCACAATTTTGATGGTTTAATAAAAATATCTGATTAAAAAAAAAAAAGGTGTGCAGAGCGGCAGTGAGAAAATCTCTCTTAGCAGAAGACTTCATCCACTATAAGTTATTGCTCAAAACCTATAACTCTGCCTTTTATCTGGCCAAACAATCCTACTTCATTACCCTCATCACCTCACTTTCCAACAACCCAAAACGACTTTTTGAAACCTTAAACTCCCTCCTGAAACCTAAAGTACAGGCCCCCATCACCAACCTCAGCGGTGAGGATCTGGCCACTTATTTCTCAGAAAAAATCAACCACATCCATCAGAATATCTCAGCACAATCTCCTCAGTGCCTGGATCCCCTTCCCTGCCGCACCTCAAGCTCACTAGACATCTTTGAGCCTGCTTCAGAAGAAGAACTTTCCAAGCTCCTCGCTTCTGCTCGGCCTACAACCTGCAACAGTGACCCCATTCCTTCACATATCCTGCAGTCTCTCTCACCAGTGGTCACCACTCACCTGACTAAAATATTTAACCTCTCTCTTTCTTCAGGTATCTTTCCCTCCTCATTTAAACATGCCATCATAACCCCTTTACTTAAAAAGCCATCCCTGGACCAGAACTGCACTGCTAACTACAGACCTGTCTCTAACCTTTCCTTCATCTCTAAACTCCTGGAACGCTTGGTCCACTCCCGTCTAATCCGCTATCTCTTGGATAACTCTCTTCTTGACCCCTTACAATCTGGTTTCCGCTCTTTACACTCCACTGAAACTGCCCTCACTAAAGACTCTAATGATCTAATAACAGCTAAATCCAAAGGTCATTGTTCTCTGCTGATTCTCTTGGATCTCTCTGCCGCTTTGACACTGTGGATCACCAGCTCCTTCTCACTATGCTCCGCTCTATAGGCCTCAAGGACACAGCCCTCTCCTGGTTCTCCTCCTACCTCTATGACCGCTCATTCACTGTATCTTTTGCTGGCTCCTCTTCCTCTCCTTGTCCCCTTACTATCGGGGTTCCGCAGGGCTCGGTCCTAGGCCCCCTCCTCTTCTCTCTTTACACGGCCCATATTGGACAAATAATCAGCAGATTTTGGTCCCAGTATCATCTTTATGCTGATGACACCCAATTATACACTTTTTCCCCGACATCACCCCTACCCTAATTCAAAATACCAAGGATTGTCTGTCTGTTGTCTCTAACATCATGTCCTCCCTCTACCTAAAACTTAATCTCTCCAAAACGGAACTTCTTATGTTTCTCCCTTCTATTAACCTCACTCTACCCAACATCGAAATTACCCTGGAGGGTTCTGTTAAGGACTGGCGGAACGCACCAAGTATAGATGATATGAAACTAGGTGCGTTCGCAGTCCGAGGTCCACCGTGCAGGTAAAAACCCTGCTGCTAGTAAGACGGACTGTATGACGGTACTATAAGTATACACGCATGGGTTAACTTCACCCTGCGTGAAGGAAGCGATCCTGTTGAGTCAAAGGACCGCGGTACGGCACATAGAGCGCGAGCAAGAAGTCAGCGAACACAACCCAAACACAGGATTGAAGTCCGATTAGACCACTTGCTGGCACAACACCGCAACTGGGTGTGTAAAGAAACTATTAAAATAGTATATAAAGGCACGAGAGTGCATACAGTGCCGCACTGACGGACGCCACTAACCACCCAGGCTTGGGTAAGGAAAGAGGAGAGGAAGCGCACGGCGCCGTACAGGCGGTCACAGCAACTAGACGCTGTTATGTGTGTAACGTGCTGCTGGATAATTCGGGCGCTAGATAGCAAACATACACCTTCCACGAACAGTCATCCAATAGGGAGGGTATTTTAAAGAGCGACTTTCACTCACAACACACACACATATTATCAAGACAATACTAGCGCATGGCCGTGCGGTCATGCGCAGTTTATATAGTTGCAGCCCAGGAAGCTGCTACAGAAGTTTTGTCCTTTCAGGACCTGCCAAGAGGACCAATGGGATGTGCTGCAGCACCTGAGCATGTGACCCTCGATCTACAACGGGAGATCCTGTCCTGGGCATGCTCAGTGTGTGCAAATAAGGACTTAGTCCCAGGGAAGCCCGCTCGCCGCAGATCAGTGCAGGGTACGACAGGAGAGCCGGAAAAGGCAGCAGTAACCCTTTGCACAGAATCAGTCCCAGCGAGACGCTGGGAGTGACGCCTCCGCTGAGCAGAGCCCACTGCGGCCGAAGCAGAATGGGAGACCGCAGCAGACACAGATCGAGATTCCCCCTGTGCAGCAGAGGAAACTCGACTCCTACCATTACCCCCCCTCCTAGGGCCCCCCCTCCTTGGGCCTCGCTACGTTCGAAGGCAGCAATAAGCTGCGGAGCCCGAATGTGCTCAGCAGGCTCCCAGGACCTATCCTCAGGGCCGTAACCCTTCCAGTCCACCCAAAAAAATTTTTTGCCACGTACCACCTTGCACCCCAAGATAGCGTTCACCTCGAAATCGTCCGTAGACGAACCCGATGTCTCGGCAGATGACTCAGAAAACCGGGACATGTATACGGGCTTAAGGAGGGACACATGAAAGGTGTCGGTGATACCAAGGCGTGGAGGAAGGGCCAGACGGTAGACCACAGGATTAACCTGTTCGAGGACATTGAAGGGACCCAAGTAGCGAGGAGCAAACTTAGTGGACTCAACTCGCAGCCTGATGTTACGGGCGGAGAGCCACACCAAGTCGCCAGGAGCAAAGGTCGGAGCGGGACGCCGATGAGCATCGGCGAAGGACCTCATTCTCTTCTTAGAGGCCCGAATGGCATCCTGAGTGCGGTCCCAAATATCCCGTGCCTCCACCGCCCAGTCTGCCACCCTGGAGTCTGCGGAAGACACGGGCATAGGCACAGGTACCCGTGGATGCTGACCATAGTTGAGGAGGAATGGGGTTTGTCCAGTGGAGTCGGCTATGGCGTTGTTCAGCGCAAACTCTGCCCACGATAGCAAGGATGCCCAGTCATCCTGCCTGGCTGAAACAAAATGTCGCAGGTATGTGACCAAGGTCTGGTTGGCCCTCTCTACCAACCCATTCGTCTCGGGATGATAAGCGGAAGAGAGATTCAACTCAATACTGAGAAGACGACAAAGCTCTCTCCAGAACCGAGACGCAAACTGGGGACCCCGGTCACTGACAATTTTGTCAGGCATACCATGTAGGCGGAAGATGTGTTTAATGAACAACGCTGCCAAGGCCCGTGCAGAAGGTAACCGTGGTAGCGGCACCAAATGCACCATTTTTGAGAAATGATCGGTGATGACCCAAATGATGGTACAGCCGTGAGATTTGGGTAAACCCACGACAAAGTCCATGCCGACCATCTCCCAGGGCCTATCTGCCACCGGCAAGGGATAGAGCAACCCAGCTGGCCTTTGCCGCGAAGATTTATTTTTGGCGCAGGAGACACACGCCAGAATATAATCCCTGACATCCCGGACCATATGCGGCCACCAGTACGTCCTCGCCTGTAGCTCAGATGTCCTCTTTGTCCCAAAGTGTCCACCCACCCTGGACGAATGAGCCCAAGAGAGAACCTCCGGTCGCAAATTAATGGGCACAAAAGTCTTGCCCAGAGGCACAGACTCCAGCGAAACCGGCGCTACGGTTCTCAGGCTCTCAGAAGGGACAATAAGCCGAGGCTCCTCTTCCTCCTCTTCAGTTGACATAAGGGAGCGAGAGAGAGCGTCAGCACGAATATTCTTCTCCCCGGCGAGAAAATGAAGGGAAAAGTGGAACCGGGAAAAGAACAAGGCGAGAATTTAGCCGCTGGGCTGTTTGCAAGTAGACCACATTTTTGTGGTCCGTGTAAACTTGGAAGGGAAACCGCGCACCTTCCAGAAGGTGTCTCCACTCTGAAAAGGCCAATTTCATTGCTAGCAACTCTCTATCCCCGATGGAGTAGTTTCTCTCCGCTGGCGTGAAGGTCTTAGAGAAGAAGAAGCATGGATGCTTCCGACCTTGAGCATCCTTTTGATAGAGGACTGCTCCAGCACCAACGGATGAGGCATCCACCTCCATTAGGAATGGCTTATCCACATCGGGACGATGTAAGATGGGAGCGCTAGCAAAGTGGGACTTAATAGAAGTGAAGGCCTTGGAGACCTCTTCCGACCACAATTTGGGATTCGCTCCCTTCTTGGTGAGGGCTACTAAGGGAGCTACCAGAGTTGAGAAGTGGGGAATGAACTGGCGGTAATAGTTAATGAACCCCATAAAGCGCTGCACCGCTTTAAGAGAATGGGGCTCTTGCCAGTCCATCACAGCCTGTAGTTTGGCAGGATCCATAGCCAATCCCTGGGTGGAGATGATATAGCCCAGGAACGGTAAAGACTCCTGCTCAAACATACACTTCTCCAACTTAGCATAAAGAGAGCTTGCCCGTAGGAGGTCGAAGACTCTGCCAACATCTCTCCGGTGGGAGTCTATATCTGGAGAAAAGATGAGAATATCATCCAGATAGACTACAACTGAGGTGGAAAGCATATCCCGGAAGATGTCGTTGACAAAATCTTGGAAAACGGCTGGGGCATTCCAGAGCCCGAAGGGCATCACCAGATACTCATAGTGCCCATCTCTGGTGTTAAACGCCGTTTTCCATTCGTCCCCCTCACGGATGCGAATCAGGTTATAAGCACCCCGCAGATCTATTTTAGTAAACACTCTGGCTCCCCGAAGCCTATCGAAGAGCTCGGATATCAAGGGCAAAGGATACTTGTTCTTAACGGTGATAGCGTTAAGACCCCTGTAGTCTATGCATGGACGTAGTTCCTCATTCTTCTTCTGCACGAAGAAGAACCCTGCCCCAGCAGGTGACACTGACTTCCTGATAAATCCTCTTGCCAGATTCTCTTGAATGTACTGAGACATGGCCTCCGTCTCCGGGAGAGATAATGGATAAACTCGACCCTGGGGAGGCTCCGCACCAGGCAAGAGATCGATAGGACAGTCATAGGGGCGATGGGGCGGAAGGGTCTCCGCCGCCTTTTTGGAGAACACGTCTGCGTAAGACCAATATTGCTTGGGGAGAGAGGATAGATCTGCGGGTACCTCAGTTTTAGCAACCTGAACACACTCTCGGTGACACCTACCCCCACATGATTCACCCCATCCCAGAATTCTGCCTGAGGACCACTCGATGTGAGGAGAGTGGTACCGTAACCAAGGTATCCCCAACAGGACCTCATCAATCCCCTCAGGAATGATGAGCAGAGAAATAATCTCCTGATGGGATGTTGACATGGACAGAGTAAAAGGGATGGTCTGATGTGTTATCTGTGCTGGGAGTGTCGACCCATTCACCACTCGCACCGTTACTGGTTGAGGTAGCATAACCAGGGGTATTGCGTGACGTTGGGCAAAAGCAGAAGACATAAAATTGCCCTCCGCCCCAGAATCCATGCAGAGCTCTACCGAGTGGGAGGATGAGCCAAAAGTAATTGTCCCCTTAAAGGACAATTTGGAGGCAAACATCGCAGTGTCTAGTGCACCTCCACCTACTACCACTAGACGCTGACGTTTCCTCGACCGCTGATGACATCTGGTGGCAAGATATCCTGACTGTTGGCATACATGGCAAACCTGGGGTGCACGAGCGGTCCGGGACTTAGATCCCGCTCGTGACACTACCTTAGGTTCATGGGGCTCAGGAGCCTGGACTGGAGATTCCAAAGGTTTGGCGAAGGTGGGAGCCAGCCGAAACCTCTGCCTACACTGGGCTCGCTCTAACCTCCGCTCGTGAAAACGGAGGTCAATACGAGTAGATACTGTTATTAACTCTTCGAGTGTGGCGGGAATCTCCCTAGTGGCCAGGGCGTCCTTAACGTGGTCAGCTAGCCCCCTCCAAAATATAGCGATAAGGGCTTTATCCGACCACTCCAGCTCAGATGCTAGAGTGCGGAAGTGGACGGCAAAAAGGCTGACCATGGACGAGCCCTGAGTCAATGCCAACAGTTGGAGCGCCGTATCATGGGTTACACGAGGTCCTAAAAAGACCTGTTTCAGAGTGCTCAGGAATAACGGAGCACTCTGCACCACATGATCGCCACGCTCCCACAGCGGCGTAGCCCACCGCAACGCCCTGTCTGACAATAAGGATATGATAAAGCCCACCTTAGCCCGCTCTGTAGGGAAACGAGAGGCCAGAAGCTCGAGATGTATTGAGCACTGACTCACGAAACCCCTACAGGACTTACTGTCACCAGAAAATTTCTCTGGTAGCGGGAGGCGAGATAGCGTCGGTACAGGAGCGGCAGTGGACAAAGTAGCTGCAGCCACACTTGCAGCCTGAACAGCGACAGCAGTAACATTCACAGCTGAGGTTGAACGCTCTAGAGCCGCCAACCTTCCCTCCAGCTGCTGGATGTACCGCTGTAAACGCTGATCGTCCGTCATTACTAGCCAGACCTTGGTGCTAGTATTATGTTAAGGACTGGCGGAACGCACCAAGTATAGATGATATGAAACTAGGTGCGTTTGCAGTCCGAGGTCCACCGTGCAGGTAAAAACCCTGCTGCTAGTAAGACGGACTATATGACGGTACTATAAGTATACACGCATGGGTTAACTTCACCCTGCGTGAAGGAAGCGATCCTGTTGAGTCACAGGACCGCGGTACCGCACATAGAGCACGAGCAAGAAGTCAGCGAACACAACCCCAACACAGGATTGAAGTCCGATTAGACCACTTGCTGGCACAACACCGCAACTGGGTGGGTAAAGAAACTATTAAAATAGTATATAAAGGCACGAGAGTGCATACAGTGCCGCACTGACGGACGCCACTAACCACCCAGGCTTGGGTAAGGAAAGCGCAGAGGAAGCGCACGGCGCCGTACAGGCGGTCACAGCAACTAGACGCTGTTATGTGTGTAACGTGCTGCTGGATAAGTCGGGCGCTAGATAGCAAACATACACCTTCCGCGAACAGTCATCCAATAGGGAGGGTATTTTAAAGAGCGACTTTCACTCACAACACACACACATATTATCAAGACAATACTAGCGCATGGCCGTGCGGTCATGCGCAGTTTATATAGTTGCAGCACAGGAAGCTGCTACAGAAGTTTTGTCCTTTCAGGACCTGCCAAGAGGACCAATGGGATGTGCGGCAGCACCTGAGCATGTGACCCTCGATCTCCAACGGGAGATCCTGTCTTGGGCATGCTCAGTGTGTGCAAATAAGGACTTAGTCCCATGGAAGCCCGCTCGCCGCAGATCAGTGCAGGGTACGACAGGAGAGCCGGAAAAGGCAGCAGTAACCCTTTGCACAGAATCAGTCCCAGCGAGACGCTGGGAGCGACGCCTCCGCTGAGCAGAGCCCACTGCGGCCGAAGCAGAATGGGAGACCGCAGCAGACACGGATCGAGATTCCCCCTGTGCAGCAGAGGAAACTCGACTCCTAACAGGTTCAACCATAACTCCCAAGCAGCATGCCCGCTGTCTTGTGGTCATATTCGACACCGAACTTTCCTTTGCTCCCTATATCCGATCGCTCACTCGCTCCTGTCACGTGCATCTTAAAAACATCTCTAGAATCCGACCTTTTCTCACCGTTGAAACTGCTAAGACTCTTACTGTCGCTCTTATTCATTCTTGTCTGGACTACTGCAACTCTCTTCTGATCGGTCTCCTTCTTACCAAACTTTCTCCTCTCCAATCCATCTTGAATGCGGCAGCCAGGGTCATATTTCTGTCCAGCCACATCACCAATGCCTCCATCTTGTGCCAGTCATTACACTGGCTACCCATTCGCTACAGGGTCCAGTATAGACTCATCTCTCTCACCCACAAAGCTCTCCACAGTTCTGCACCGCCTTATATCTCCTCTCTCATCTCTGTTTATCGCCCTACACGTGCCCTTCGTTCTACAAATGACCTAAGACTAACATCCCCTGTAATCCGATCCTCGCACCTTATTTATTTTCCCAATCCTGGGCTCTTTGCTGTAATAGTGCCCCCCATCCTATCACAATGTCACCCATCCTGATCCCCTTCCTGTCCCTTCCATGTCCTCTTTCATGGACCCCTGCCTTGTATAATGTCTCCGATAAGTGACTAGCTCTGGGGAGTCTTGCAGGTGTATGGAGTTGTTCACCCAGTTAGAGAACCAATGATCGATTTGGTTGGCGCATTCAGACCCAGGAGAGTGGAGTTACGTCCCTTTAGGGTTTGAAGAGAATCCCTGTTGGATGCCAGATAGCTGTATTGAGATCTGGCTGCCCTGTAGTCTTAAATTGTGGCCCGGTTGTACAATAGACAAGACTTGACTGGCCTGGGTTGAGTACATATTAATATATAGTCGTATTTAAGTAGTTTATTGTATGGTATCCCCACCAATTAATGAAATAAAAGGGCAGAAGTACCCAGCAGAGCATTGTGAGCCTTCAGTTGTGATCATCTCTTTTCGACTGGTTAGCAGTATACTGGCTCCTAGATTTTGAAGCTTCTCTACTGGACTTTCCTTCCAAGGAATGTTGTGAAAACATGATCAGAGCCAAAGGAGCTTGGTGAACACCTGAGTGCTTCTGCCCAATAATATCTGCAACCAGTGGGGGTCTAAACACATAAGCAATTTTTGACATATCAATATAGTTTTGCAAATGTTTAGGCTCATTTGTCACCGGGCTCCTAGAATTTCTTTCGCCCTTGTCTATGGGGTGCTACGGAACATTTCTGAGAACTTGGTCAAGTGGGTCAAGAAAGGTGGCACATGACATTTCCAAATATTGCTTTAATTTTGAACGAATGATCTTTGACGTTTCCAGGCTATAAATTACAGCTTGGTCAAGGTCACCCTTGTAGGATCTTATGTGGCTTAGAAATGATCCTCTGAAACAGGTACAGAAGACAGGACGCTCCCTGGTTGAGACAAAGAATTTGCTATTTTTTCTGTGCTGCCCCTTACTCAATCTTAACTTTTGTTTTCCTAATGTTACAGGGGATTAAATGTAAGCGACACATAACAATGCAATGACTCAGGGAAAGTGACCCGCCCAACCTGTTGATCAGATATAGATGCCTTGCTCAAAGGGAGTATGACTAACGCCACGGCAAGTGCACATTAGTATAGTCACACACATTAATTAGAGGATTAAAAATAAGCAGACACAATTAATGTACAATTTATGTTACCAGAGGGTATAAATACAGGCACCCTAGTGAAGCTCGTAAATTACCCGCCTTAGCGAAAATCACACTATTGTGCATTGTGGGAGTATTCAGGCTCTTTATTATTGCATGAGAGTTTGATGACTACTGTACCTTGGAAAGCTTAGACCTAGTAATATCTTTACTTATGACCAGTGATTACAATAATCTGCAGAATACTCTCAGTTTCCAAGACACTTAAAAATGTGTCTTCTTTATTATGATTTTTACCCAAACCCTTAATGGGGTAAATGGGGTTTCAAGATCCACACACTTGAAGGACAATAGAAGGAGCAAAAGTGCTGCTGGACCAATATTTTTTTTTTTTTGCTTGGCGTTATTCAGATGAAATTTTGTGATTCTTCAAAAGATACCTAACCGATCCCGCCAGTAATTGTGACCCATGTGTAAAGCAGGAGCGCGGATGCAGCAGTGTAGAGAATGAAGAGACAGTGGCAATTTAACCAACACTTACTTGATTAACACAATTAAAAGGGTGCTTGTTGCATGATATCAATGAATTAAAAAAATCAATGAAAATACTGTAAATTTGACTATGCAGAATGTTTACACAATTCTAATGGCACACTTCTATTCCTATTATTACAAATAAACACTGCTATCGGCAAATTCCTGCTGTCTTAACCCTAAGTGCGTCACCAACTCTATTGGGCCCATGACCATCTTCTCTCTCTAGGCAATATAAAATGTGACATAGGTCTTAACTGTAGTCTGATACTCCGCCATTAGGCTGCAAGTCCCTGATCAAAAGTCACTTTGCATGCCTCTCACACTGGCCGCCTAGTCCCCTGCACCAAGGCTCCAGTCCCTTGTTTTTGTATCATACGTCTTCATTGGAGGTTACAGCTCACATGTACGACCTGATGGACTAACTTTCGGCCCTGGTGCTTTCTCACTCGATTTGCGTCTCCCAGCTTTGGTCTCTCATCTCTGGGCCTGGTCACCAGGGTCTGATCTCTCAGTTCCTACACTTGGATCTGGTCTATCGGTTCCTTCACTCTGGACTGGTCTCTAGTAATGGTAGCTATAAACCAACTTTGCGGACTGACTTGTCTATCCTGCTACCAGTCCTGGCGTCGACTCTACCTCTACACTGCCCTCCAGATCCTTTTATTATTATTAACTGCGTCACAGCTACCATCTGACCTAGTGTCTCCTTCAACCTTTTCCTCTCAGGAACCATGTATGTTGTCTTAAAGTTCCTGCTGATGCTGCTCTCGCTACTCTCTCTCTACAATATTTATCTAGAAGATGGCAGTGCTTGCTGGCAGATGCTCCATTAGGCCTCAAACTGCGTGAATCTCTCATTTTGTCCACCTCCTTACACATGTATCATCCATGCCAACTGTCCTGAAATTACTGGGAGCGTCTTGATTTTTTAGAAAAAAAAAACCTCAGAAAAATTGCGCTGTCAAGAGCCAAAAAGGGCTCAGTTTGCATAAACACCACCCTAAAATGGGCATTTCTAGTTGGGATTGGGTTGGGATTGGAGGCTAAACTAAAGTTTCCCTAAATTGCTAACCTTGATTTTGGTATGAATAGATGGGAATCATTAGTGTTGTCCCCTATACATGGTCTAATAGACAGTAGGGTGTGTATTTTTTGTATGGCTCCTCTACAGCCATGTAGGGTAACTACAGTATGTGGTGTAGAAAGCCCCACAATTGTATTGTGTGGTTGCAAAAAAGGTGCAAATGCAATCTCTATATCAAACAGTCTGAACAATTTACTTAGGCTTGACTTTGCCTCTCCTAATGCAGGATTATTTGTGGTGGCCAATTTTACAGTTCCTCCTTTTCCACGAAACACCGCTCCTTTTCAGCTCCTTTTCGATTTGGGAGTGGCAACTCATTCCTAGTATACCAACCAGTCTAACTCCCCTTTTGGCAGGGAAGGTCAACCTTATGTAATCATAAACCCTCTCCATTGCTCCATGTAAGGAGCCCTTTCAGTTACCACCGACCGATCATTGGGTAGTTTACCCCCAATCAGGGCAACAGGATCTGGTGCTCTCAAGAGCCACGTTGGTTAGTAATGGTTAATTGATCTGGCCTTACAAACAGTTATCACATAAATAAAACATGAAATGAGTCACAACTAATGGTACTACTACAATGGGGTGCAACAAAGAAACATGCACTTCTTAAAACGGGCCTGCCACAAGGTCAAAACAGGTTAGACTTTGCTCTTATTTTATTCCCACTCTGCTGAATGTCTTTTTTTTATTCTGCCATACTGTTCTATATGTATCTTTTTAATGCTACTTTTGATGGTCTTCATCAAAGAGGTGAATAACGCTATTGCCGGCGCCCCCTGCATAGTTCTCCTTCCTCCTCCATACTGGGACGCCAGCATACTCACCACTCCGGCTGCGTGGTGTGGTCCCATTTAACACATACCACTATACATTATGTACAGATAAGAAATATAGGTATAGTGCAATGCCAAAGATTTAACTTACTTCTTAAATTACATGAGTGATATTTATTGTAAATTCTACAGTCGCTCAGAAACCGGCGAATTCTCGCAGTGCACCATATATGGAGTGATTGCAGACTTATCATTTTAGACCGCATAATATAGTCTTCCAAAAAGAATTATGAGCACCACATAGTCCTCCATACAGTATTACGGGCCCCATATATTGCTCCATACAGTATAATGGGCCTTATATATTGATCCATACAGTATTATGGGTCCCATATATTACTCCATACAATATAAGGGGAACCACATAGTGCTCCATACAGTATAATGGGCCAAATATTTTGTTCCATACTGTATTATGGGCTCCATACAATGCTCCATACAGTATAATGTCCCCATATAATGCTACATCTAGTATAATGGGCCCCATATAATGCTCCATTCAGTATAATGCCCTCATATAATGCACCATACAGTATATTGCCCCACATATTGCTCCATACAATATATAATGATCCCATATATTGCGCCATACAGTATAAGGGCCCCATATATTGCTCTAAACAGTATAACATGACCCATATATTGATCCATACAGTATAATAGCCCCATATAATTCTCCATACGGAATATTGGCCCCTTATAGTGCTCCATACAGTATAATGGGCCAATATATTACTACATACATTATAATGGCCCCATATATTCCTCCACAGAGTATAATGGATCCCATATATTGCTCCATTCAGTGTATAATGGTCCCCATGTATTGCTCCATACAGTATATAAATGCCCCAAATATTGCTCCATACAGTGTAATGGGCCCCATTTAATGCTCCATACATTATAATAAGCCCCATATATTGCTCCATACAGTATAATGAACCTCATATATTGCACCATACAGTATATAATGGCCATATATTCCTCCATGGAGTATAATGGAAACATATATTGCTCCGTACAGTAAAATAGGCACCATACATTGCTCCATACTGTATAATGGGACCATATAATGCTCCATACAGGATAATGGACCCCTTTAATTGCAGCATTCAATATATAATGGATCCCAAATACTTTTCCATACAGTATAACAGCCCCATATTACCCCATACAGTATATTTGACCCCACACAGTGCACCATGCAGTATTTTAGCCCCATATATTGCTCCATACAGAATAATGGCCCAAGATCGTGCTCTATACAGTATAATGGACCCAATATAATGCTCCATATAGTATAATGACATATTTTGCTCCATAGAGTATAGTGAACCCCATATATTAGGGTCATTGTCTTGTTGGAAGGTGAATCTTCAGCCAACTCTAAGTTCCAGAGCACTCTGGAAGAGGTTTTCATCCAGGATATCTCTGTACTTGGCCGCATTCATGTTTCCTTCAATGACAACCAGTCCTGTCCTGCAGCTGAAAAACACCCCCATAGCATGATGTTGCCACCACCATGTTTCACTGTTGGGATTGTATTGGGCAGGTGATGAGCAGTGCCTGGTTTTCTCCACACATACAGCTTAGAATTATCACCAAAATGGTATAGCTTTGTCTCATCAGACCAGAGAATCTTATTTCTCATAGTCTGGGAGTCCTTCATGTGTTTTTTTTTTAGTAAACTCTATGCGGGCTTTCATATGTCTTGCACTGAGGAGAGGCTTCCGTCGGGCCACTCTGCCATAAATTGCCCGACTGGTGGAGAACTGCAGTGATAGTTGACTTTGTGGAACTTTCTCCCATCTACCTACTGCATCTCTGGAGCTCAGCCACAGTGATCTTTTGGTTCTTCTTTACCCCTCTCACCAAGGCTCGTCTCCCATTATTGCTCAGTTTCGCTGGACGGCCAGGTCTAGGAAGACTTCTGGTGGTCCCAAACGTCTTCCATTTAAGGATTATGGAGGCCACTGTGCTCTTAGGAACCTTGAGTACTGCAGAAATTCTGTTGTAACCTTGGCCAGATCTGTGCCTTGCCACAATTCTGTCTCTGAGCTCCTTGGCCAGTTCCTTTGACCTCATGATTCTCGTTTGGTCTGACATGCACTGTGAGCTGTGAGGTCTTATATAGACAGGTGTGCCCCTTTCCTATTCAAGTCCTATTAGATTAATTAAAGGGACACTGTCACCTGAATTTGGAGGGAACAATCTTCAGCCATGGAGGCGGGGTTTTTGGGTGTTTGATTCACCCTTTCCTTACCCGCTGGCTGCATGCTGGCTGCAATATTGGATTGAAGTTCATTCTCTGTCCTCCGTAGTACATGCCTGCACCAGGCAATCTTGCCTTGCACAGGGACTGCGGTCAGTACAGACACCACTTCCTTCAGAGCTCGTTCCATGTTGCTCCTAAACCACCAGATCATAACACGTGATATTTCAGTTTTTGTCTTTTAATAAATTTGCAAAAATTGCTACATTTCTGTTTTTTTCAGTCAAGATGGGGTGCAAGAGTGTACATTAATGAGAAAAAATGAACTTTTTTTTATTTACCAAATGGCTGCAATGAAACAAAGAGTGAAAAATGTAAAAAGGTCTGAATACTTTCCATACCCACTGTACATATAATTATGAAGGAAATAATGTTTCTTAGCATTTTTCCCCTTAAAAAAATGTTTTTGGTTTGGAAGGTCTTTTTAAAAATCCGTAAAACTAGCACAATAGTCTGACAACATTATTATCAGATACCATATGTGAGTCAGAAAGGCATGCAGGCATCTTCTCAATGCTGTTTCCATTTAGTTTTAGCACTTTCCCATCAATTTCAGCTTTTTTCCTATGCCCCCAGATCTGTTTGTTGGGTCCATCAGAAAAATATTCGGCTTTCCCTTTGATTTGAATTGGACTCGTTATTCGGTACGAATACAGATATTAGAAATTATTCGTGCCCATTTTCCCAAATCCGAATATTTCACTATTCAATCATCACTAGTAACTAGTCTCAACCCACTAGCTTAGTGAGAATAGAAAATTAGAAATATAACCCATTGACTTGCACAGGATACAAGGCAACTAAAAGCCAGAAATCATTTTACTTCTCATGCACATACCCATGACAGATTATTCTGAACATCCACCTGAAATAATAGTTACACTTTAAGAATAAATTACTTCCCCAATAATTTAAATAAGTTATACAAGTCTTTTATAGAATTGCATGTTCTCCAGGTGAGTTATTTCTTTGTAGATTGTAGAGATCTTCATGCTTTTGTTTGCAGGTTGCAGTTGCAGCGCCCCAGAGTCCTGAACGTTGCAGTAATGTCGCTCTGCCACTAAGGGGAGCGATGTTATGTCTGATTGCACTAAAGGAGTTCACTTGACCATGTATCACATTCACACACTACACTTCATACTCCGGCCACCAGGAGGAGCAAAAGGCACTATGTACTAGGCCACTCCTCACACTTTGGTAAAACTGGGGGATGGATAGGAAGTTAGGTCAGAACGCAGCCTGGGAGAGCTCCAGGGAGGACCTGTCAGAACTGGGAATCTGGCAGGTACCTAGCAGAAAGGACAGATTGTTACAGGACCGCGCCTGCACTACCTTGCGGCGGTATCTCAAGGAAGGACACGAAGAGAAGGATATTGTGGAGAAGTGAGAAGTGGAATCATAGTACGAAGGAGATAGAACCAGAAGGAGTCGTGCCCCGTGATCGGCAACATCCTTCTGTGGCGCGTAGCCGGTGGCCGGAGCACCGAGGAAGTAACAGACTACACGCATTACTTCAAACAGCGGCAGGACAGTTAATGACAGGTTGGCTGTCTACCATACATCACCTAAGAAGACATAGGAGGCAATCGTGGGAGAGGGGCATCTCTAGGGTCCCAGAATAACTCCAGGCCTACCTGTCATAAAGGTGCATCCTAGCCATATAATCTGGGGGACGGAGAGAGAGAAGGAACGGATACGACAGTTGTGAGGATTATCCCGTGGTGCTCAGCAGGGAAGGACTACAACACACAGGCGCTAGAAGGTAGACACTGATTCCCACCTGCAAAGGTCTCAGCCAGCCCCATTAGCAGTGCTCTGGACTGCGGACCCCAAAGCCTTCAGTAAAAAGGTAAAGAGACTGCAACCCTGCATCCTCGTTATTCCTTGCACCTTGCACCACGCACCATCACATTTCATTGGACGCCCCTTAGCAGGATCACGGACCGGGTCTAGCCACCGTGACAACCCCGGATCGAGTACCCCGTGGCCCTGTGTCTGGGGGCGCTCCACAGTCATAGTGCAGAAGTATTATTTTTACGCTATTCCTTAATATACTATGTAAAAAAAAACAAGGAAGTTAAAGCCAAATTTTGGTATTTGGCTTTTAAGTTTTGTCTTTGTGGTGTACATTTATAAAACGTTATTTTTTTGCTTTATTTGTCCTCTTAACAACTTGAACCTGCGATATGTCAACTGCTTATACTAAGTGCTGCAATTCCATAGTACTGCAGTATATAATATGAATGGAGGTCTTCTATGGAACTCTGCTTGGGACGGGCCTTCAGTAGACCTCGGCTGCCATGGTAAACCATCAGTGCCCTTGATCCAATTGGAGCTGGCATGCCAACCACACCATTTATATTCCTCAGTTAGAGATTGATAGCAGCATCTAAATGGGTAACAGCAGCAATCAAAGATTAGCTCTGGCCACTGCTGTTAGACACAACACATGTCGGCTATGCAATGTAGATGACGTGTACCGCATGTGGACAGACCTGAGCATCTGAAATCCCTCCACACATGGGCACCCCAGCAATGACGTACCTATATGGGAGTAGTGCTCCATATTAGATAATAATCCCACAACTATACCTAGACGTCACTCCCTAACCATTGTAGCTACTCGGGCATTGGAGCAGTTATGCAGTGTAGTATAGTGTATAGTGACAATAGACTTTAGCATATGGAACAATTTCTTAGCTTTGCCAACTATTACTCTTTGACCACATTTGCATGTTCAGTATTTCATCAGTATTTACATTGGCATTTATAATCCAAAACAAGGAGTGGATGATAAATACAGAAGTGGTGCATATGTTTCTATTATACTTTTCCTCTGATTGTTCAACTACTGGTTTTGGCTTACAAATACTGATGTAAAATACTGTCCAAATAGTGAACGTGTGAACGTGGCCTTTGGTTCAGTTTTGCCCTGCATTTATTTCTCCAGTGAATTCTCTCCCACTGAGAAAACCAGTCATTGCATCGGAGAGTAGTCCATAACTAGGTGGGATCTCGAAGATTGACATACATTTTTCTTAAGTTGCCATTTGCTGTCGTTACTGATATTTTTTTTCTCTTAGACTCAATATTAAACAGTCTAAACTAGGTGGACCTTGTTTTTCTCTAGTTTTAATTCATCATTTTTAGGCAGTGTCCAAAAATTATCATATAAAAAGGCATCTTTGAAATTTTGGTTTAAAATTCTTGATATTTAAGTCCTGATTCAATCTAAACCTGACCCCATTCTTCCTTTGCTTGTGGCAAAGTTGAAAGCAGACGGAAACTGATCACATTACTTACTGAATATTCAGACACAGGACTGTCTCTTAGTTGACCTTTACAAGGTCTTGGGTGATACTGTCATTGGGAAACTTGTGAAACCCAATATGGTGCACTGCAAAGGGCTGCAATAATAGGGTAATAGGTGACGGAAGAGGAGCCCACCTAGAAGCAAGACAGCTACGTAACAATAATTTCTTAAAACATCTCTGTTGTTCTCTAATTATGTTTGATTTGGCCTTTTCGCCCAAGTAAACCATTGACACACCTGAAACTGAGAACTTTACTTACAAATGAAATATCATTTAGTCCCAAATTCATCAGAATCTCATCTCAATTTCAGGGCAAAAAGAAACTTCTGTGGACAAGAGACAATTTGCTTAAACCTCTTTCTAAGCGAGTTAAAAGGTGTGGCTTTTAATCAAACACATAAAACCTAAAGCACCATCGCCTAAAATAGGCCACAGGTTGATTGGCTCTTATGAAATAGTCGAAGTAATAAAAGCTTTAGACTTACAGCTTTATACTTTTCTCAGGGTTCTAGTTTTTCATAAATCTCTGAAAGTCTTATCACTCACCAGTACATTCTGTCGAGGTTCGTTCTTCACCTTGAGTTTAAGGTTCGAAGGATTTTGAAGATATTAGGGATTGTGTTTTTGATTAATCAATTTAATTAAATAGTATTATGTTTCTCAATTCTACTTACAATTTATCTCCCAGACTATAAGAACATCAATGTAACAAATATTGCAAAGAGCCCAAAGAAAATTGATAATTGTCCCATCAAGAGCACTGCAGCCAATCAGTTAGCTCAGCAGCTCTGCCCTACTTGATTGCCTGAGCTGCTAACTTGATTGTTCTGAGCTCGTAAGGTCACTGATTGGCTGCAGCGCTGCCGACATAACATCAGTGCTGCCGACACCAGATAAACAATGTAGACTCAGCGCTGGGCCCGGGGAGGGTGTGTAATGTGGAGTTTGTATATTTAAAACTTGGGTTTTTAGAAACCAGATAACTATTTCAAAAGGAATATGTTGGTATTATTTTTCCATCATACATGATGGCACTACGAGAGAGGGGATCCGCCCATCAAGGACAGGAAACCTTCAAGATAAAAGGGGCGGCTCCTCTCTCCACATCAGTTGGTTTCCTGTCCTTGACGGGGAACCCTCAAGATGGAAGACATCTGATGAAGATTGAAGAGGATGCCGGGATCTGGGTCGGGTGGATTTGGGCAGGCGCTGTCTGCTGCACCCGTCACAAAGGTACCCGTAGTCGCCTCGGGGGTCAATGTATACCATGCCCCCCTGAGCGAAGCATGGCCACAGCCCGCGAGGCGAATGCCCAGGTGACGTTGGAGCCTCGGAGGCCTTTCCTTTTACCAAAAAAAGAAAAATAAATCCACCTGCCAATTGTCCTCGGAGGTCACAAAGGTGCTCCCTCCCTGTTGACTATGGTGGCCATGCAGCCTGTGAGACACATCGGTGCCCAGGCTAGGTAAGGCTCCTTGGAGGTTTTATGCCATCCCTGTTGAGCACTGCAGATGGTCTACGAGAAAGTCCAGCACGCTAATGTCTGTTCTTTTCTCTTATCTCCTCTCTCCCCTCTTTTCTTACATACATTGCGGGGTGGAGTATAGAAGGTCACCAAAAAGTATAAGACGAAGACTAAAAATAGAGAATGTCCCTTATGTAAAAAGCCCTTAATATCATCTTGGGGTAAAAGACTGTGTCAGGACTGTATTAACCAGACTGTGGCGGAGGAAACACCCTCCTTTACGGACAGTCTAAGATCTCTGATTCAGTCTGAAGTCTCTAAGTCCGTAAGAGCATTACAGACGGCTGACACAGATGCCAGATCTAGGGACAGATCCAGCCCCTCTATAGCATCCCAAAGGGATTCCTCGGGGTCAGAGCAGGATTCAGATACGGCCTGCTGTTCTGATAGTAGCTCGGAGGAGGAAGATACTTTTCCAGCTGAGGCTACAGATAAACTTATTAAAGCCGTTCGCTCTACCATGGGGCTGGTAGATGAGAAGGCCAAAAAGACAGCCCAAGAACTCATGTTCAGTGGCCTACAAAAGAAAAAACGGAGGTCATTCCCTGTTAACGATCAAATACAAGAACTGATTAAAAGGGAATGGCAAAAGGCAGAAAAAAGGTCCCAAATAACTACCTCCCTAAAAAGAAGGTATCCCTTTGAAGAGGAAGCATCCTCATCTTGGGATAGAGCCCCAAAAATCGATGTGGCGGTCTCAAAAGTGGCCAGGAAGTCCTCCCTGCCGTTCGAGGACCTAGGTTCTCTTAAAGAACCTCTGGACAGGAAGGTGGACAGTTCCCTGAAGACAGCTTGGGAAGCCTCAGCGGGAGCACTAAGGCCAACTATCGCGGCCACTTGTGTCGCCAGATCCCTTAAAATCTGGATAGACAACCTGGAGGAACAGGTGGAGCAAAAAGTTCCCAGGGAAGCTATTCTAGAGTCACTTCCAACCATGAGGGCAGAGGCTATGTTTCTGGCTGAAGCATCTGCAGACTCTGCTAGGCTGGCAGCAAAATCAGCAGCATTAGCTAACACTGGACGCCGTGCCGTATGGCTTAAATGCTGGCCGGGGAACACTCAGGCAAAAATGAAGCTTTGCTCTTTGCCTTGTGAGGGAAACTTCCTGTTCGGACCGGCATTAGATGAGGTACTGGAGAAGGCTGGTGATAAAAAGAAGAACTTTCCAAAACAGCCATTTCAGCCCTTTCGTCGCTCCTTTCGGAGAGGCCAAAAGTTCCGAAGGCAGCAATACAGAGACCGGGACAGGAGCAACCTGGACAAGCGACCCAGGGGGGGAAAGGGCTTCTATTTCGGCAAGTCCCCCAGAGACACCAAAAAACCCTCCCAGTGACGGTCCTTCTCAGGTGGGAGGGAGGCTCTCTCACTTCCTTCCAGCCTGGGAGAGGATCTCCTCCAGCATATGGATCCGGCAGATCGTAGGATCAGGCCTAAAGCTAAAATTTCACCACTGGCCTCCAAGAAGATATATGCAGACCCCGTACAGTCCTCCCAAGAAAAGCAAGACAGTCTGGAGGGGGAAGTAACATCACTCCTAGACAAGCACGTCTTGGAAGAAGTTCCTATAGACGAAAGGAGGGAAGGATTTTATTCCCCTCTTTTTCTCATAAAAAAACCGGACAACTCTTGGAGGACAATTATAAGTCTAAAAGGCCTCAACAAATTTCTTGTAGTACCATCATTCAAGATGGAAACCATAAAATCGGCGGTGAAACTTCTCTATCCCCAGTGCTACATGTCCGTCCTCGACCTCAAGGACGCTTATTATCACGTCCCAATCAGACAACAAGATCGTCAGTTCCTCAGAGTGGCAGTTCAGATGCAGTCCCAGATGCGTCACTTCCAGTACAGGGCTCTGCCCTTTGGGATAGCAACCGCCTCACGCGTATTTACGAAGCTGATTGCAGAGGTCACAGCACATCTCAGGGAAAAAGACACTCTAATAATTCCCTACTTGGACGACTTCCTGATAGTGGGAAAGAACTTTTCTCACTGTCAGGAGCAGGTCAGGATAGTGATGGACACTCTTCAGACACTGGGATGGCAACTAAATCTCCAGAAGTCCAAGCTAGAGCCGGCAATGATCCAGAATTTCCTGGGGATAATGGTAGACTCCGTGGCACAGGAGTGTCACCTCCCAGAAGAAAAAGAAGGAAAAATCAAACAGATGATTATGGCCACATTAAAAAAAACGGAAATGACTTTAAGAAGGGCCATGTCGGTGTTAGGGTCCCTAACCTCCTGCATACCGGCAGTAAAATGGGCCCAGTTCCATGCAAGAGAACTGCAATGGAGTGTGCTGCAGAACGACCGAGAACTTCAGGGACAGTTAGAGCAGAAGCTCACTCTCCCACTCTCTGTGCTCCAATCTCTCAGATGGTGGTTACAGATAGAGTCATCCCCCAGAGGAGTTCCCTGGACATTCACAGCCTCCATGATAATCACAACGGACACCAGTCCATGGGGATGGGGAGCTCACTCAGACACACTATGGGTTCAAGACCCCTGGGCTCAAGAGGAGAAAGATCTATCCTCAAACGAGTGGGTGCTCCTAGCAATAGAAAGGGCGCTAGAGAGATTACTTCCGCACTTGGCAGGGCATCATGTGAGAGTCCTATCGGACAACCGAACAGCGGTCGCATACGTGAACCACCAGGGAGGCACCCGCTCTCGGGCACTGATGCACATAACCACAAGACTCATGTCTCTAGCCGAAAGGCACTTCCTGTCATTATCGGCCCTGCATATCCGAGGTGTGGACAACATAAAGGCAGACTTTCTAAGCAGGAACCACTTGAGGAAAGGGGAATGGTCCCTAAAAAAGTCCGTTTTTCAACGGATAGTGCACATGTGGGGAAAACCCAGGGTGGACCTCTTTGCCTCAAAAGTCAACAAGAAAGTCCAAAAGTTCTGCTCCCTGAACCCTACAGACAGGCCGTTGGCAGTAGACGCCTTCAGCGTAGAATGGACATCAGGACTCCTGTATGCCTTCCCACCGATATGTCTAATCCCAGCAGTTCTGAGGAAGATCAGGGAAGACAAGGCCAGAGTAATTATGATCGCTCCCTTCTGGCCGAAAAGACCGTGGTTTTACTGGCTGAGAGTGATGTCAGTGACGGACCCGTGGGTTCTCCTGGAAGACCAGGACCTTCTACCTCAGGGTCCCTTCAACCACCCGCAGAACTCCGGGCTTCATTTGACAGCCTGGCATTTGAGCGGTCGTTACTAGAGAAAGAGGGGTTCTCAGCTGGGTTAATATCCACCTTGCTCAGCAGCAGAAAACCAGTAACGACCAAGATCTATGGGAGGATATGGAAGAAATTCCTGTCCAGCTCAGGGCCAATACGGGAAGGGGAGGTCCCGATAGTGGCAATACTGGAGTTCCTGCAGAAGGGCTAGATCTGGGGTTAGCTGTTAGTACCCTCAAAGTACACATTTCAGCCTTAGCAGCCCTATTCAACTGTGACCTGGCAAGTAATAGGTGGGTGGTGAGGTTTATCCGAGCCTGTAGTAGAGCTGACTCTGTTCCATCTCCTACTCCTCCACCATGGGATCTAAATCTGGTGTTAACAGCTCTGACAGAAAGCCCCTTTGAGCCGTTAAATACAACTTCTGATAAAATACTAACATTAAAAACAGCCTTGTTAGTGGCACTTACATCGGCCCGTAGGGTGGGGGATTTACACGCGTTGTCAGCTGACCCCCCTTACACACAAATTTTGGATGATAGGGTTGTATTAAAATTAGATCCGGCATATCTCCCCAAAGTGGTATCGAGATTCCATAGAGCTCAGGATATAACCCTACCCTCTTTCTGTTCCAATCCTAGTAACAAGAAAGAGGAGAGACTCCATTGCTTAGACGTCAGGAGATGTATCCTACAGTATCTAGAGAGTACAAAATCCTGGAGGAAACAGAGGGCTTTATTTGTTTCGTTCCAGGGGTCAAAGAAGGGCCTTAAAGCCTCAAAACAGACTATAGCTAGATGGGTGAGAGAGGCCATTATTCTAGCATATAGTAGTGCAGGCAGGGTTGTTCCACAGGGTCTGAAAGCCCACTCCACGAGGGCCATAGCGACGTCGTGGGCAGAGAGAGCTGATGCTACCATCGACCAAATCTGTAAGGCGGCCACTTGGTCCTCTCCGTCTACATTTTTTAAACATTATAGGCTAGACCTATCTGCTGCCTCTGATCTCACATTTGGGAGAAGAGTGTTACAAGCAGTGATCCCTCCCTAAAGAGAATACAAATCTCTGTAACTCTCTCGTGGTGCCGTCATGTATGATGGAAAAACACGGGTATTACATACCTGCTAATGTGTTTTTTCATGAGACATGACGGCACCCTTATATTCCCACCCTTTTGATCACGTCATTAGTTGGGTGCATTATTAGCATTATTTGTATTATACACTCCCTGGGGTATCGGTGAACAGAACCGTATAGGATGTATTATTTATGTGTACACTAACCAGCGGAGTTCCTCTCGTACTCTGTAAAACAACTGATGTGGAGAGAGGAGCCGCCCCTTTTATCTTGAAGGTTTCCTGTCCTTGATGGGCGGATCCCCTCTCTCGTGGTGCCGTCATGTCTCATGAAAAAACACATTACCAGGTATGTAATACCCGTGTTTCACCCCCCAAACTATTCATATGCCAATGTAGCTCTTTTAAAGACGAGTCCTTTACCTGGCTAGTCTATTCCTCTTTACTTAGAAATCAGTATTTGAATATATATGCAAATGTGGCTGGAGATTTAAAGCCTCTTTCACTCCAGCTCTACTCTCCGTCCAGCGCAGCCTCCTCCAACTTCACTAACAGCCTCAATGCTGTGTAATTTCTGGCAAAAGAGCTGTTAATCAATCAGGAGGAGGCAACACTGGGAGGGGAGTAGAGCTGGAGTCACAGAGGCTTTAGATCTACTATAGTCCCGTAGCCTTTACTTGCATATCAATTACAGTGATGATTTCTCGGAGGAACGGACTGGCCATGGAAAGAGATTGCTGGACCTTTCTTTGAAAGAGTTCTATAAACAATTAGTGAAAAAGTGGGGTGAAATCTGGCTAACAGACTCCCATTAGAGATTTTTTGTCTTTGAGATTTATGATATATTAAATTGACAAGATGTCAAATAGATGTCGATTCGGTTTGTGGAATCTAGGTCAAGAGTGATCTTGGCAAGTTTTGGGACGCGAATAGATATGATTGAAAAATGTTGTGCATGCGCCATTACTTGTCCATTCTTAGTAGCACGAGATGGATCCTGTTTTAGAGAAAGGTGAAGGCCCTTGAGGAGAAGCCCTCTTGTACCAGAAATTTATGACAGGTTCTGTGGACTGGTTTCTAGGAATTTACCGGCTGACAACCAGAATTGTAACTCGAAAAGGGGCACTAATGCAAAATCAGGAATAGGTATACCCCACAAATCATGTACCATATGGAAAAGTGACACAAGCAGCAGGGACATGTGGGGAATGCTGCCTTCACACCACTGTTGCTATGCTCCTTATGACAACTCCATTAAAGACTAGATCTAATAAGTATGTGCAGACAAAGTCTTTTAGATGCTGGTGTACCCACATAATTTTTGAAGAAGACTCTTCAGGATAGTGCCACCACTCTATTCTGTGAAGCATCCTTTCTGACATATTTTTGGATGCCCTTTATACATTAAAATAAGATCACCCCTTAGCCTTCGTTTTTCCAAACTAAGTAGCCCCAAGTATAATAACCTATCTTGGTATTGCAGACCCCCCAGTCCTCTAATAACCTTGGTCGCTCTTCTCTGCACCCGCTCCAGTTCAGCTATGTCTTTCTTATACACCGGAGACCAGAACTGTACTACACAGTATTCTAAGTGTGGTCGAACTAGTGACTTGTATAGAGGTAAAATTATGTTCTCCTCATGAGCATCTATGCCTCTATTAATGCATCCCATTATTTTATTTGCCTTTGTAGCAGCTGCCTGACACTGGCCACTAAATGTGAGTTTGTCATCCACCCATACACCCAGGTGTTTTTCATTGACGGTTTTGCCCAGTGTATTACAATTAAGCACATACTTATACATCTTATTACTTCTACCCAAGTGCATGACCTTACATTTATCCCCATCTCCATTGCCTCCGTATGCGTCATTTTGACAATGCGGTGACCGCACCAAAATGCAACTCGTTGCATTCAGCGCAGGTCGCCGCACCGTCAAAACGACACATGTGGAGGCATCCGCATACATCAGCATGGCCTGCGTACCTAATGGTAAAGATAGGGTATGCACACCACATACCAACATAGGCAGAGCTGACCGGAGGAGGTGCAGCGGTGGGCGGAGCTTCTCGGAGGACGTACGAAGCCCTCCATCCACAAATGTGAAACCAGCCTAAGAAAACCCTCCAGGATTTTACCCACAGTATAGGTTAAGCTTACTGGCCTATAATTTCCGAGTTCAGTTTTTGTCCCCTTTTTGAATATTGGCACCACATTTGCTATACGCCAGTCCTGTGGTACAGACCCTGTTATTATGGAGTCTTTAAAGATTAAAAATAATGGTCTATCAATGACTGTACCTAATTCCTGCAGTACTCGAGGGTGTATCCCATCCGGGCCTGGAGATTTGTCAACTTTAGTGATTTTTAGACGCCGCCGCACTTCCTGCTGGGTTAAGCAGGTGACATTTAATGGGGAATTTTTTATCACTAGTCATTTTGTCTGCCATGGGATTTTCTTATGTAAATACTGATGAAAAAAGTCATTTAGCATATTGGCTTTTTCCTCATCCTCATCCACCATTCACCCATATTTATAAGGGGGCCAACACTATCATTTTTTAGTTTCTTACTATTTACGTAGTTAAAGAATATTTTGGGATTATTTTTACTCTCTCTGGCAATGAGTCTGTCTGTCTCAATCTTTGCTGCCTTGATTTGCGTTTTACAGACTTTATTTAACCCCTTCATGACCCAGCCTATTTTGACCTTAAAGACCTTGCCGTTTTTTGCAATTCTGACCAGTGTCCCTTTATGAGGTAATAACTCAGGAACGCTTCAACGGATCCTAGCGGTTCTGAGATTGTTTTTTCGTGACATATTGGGCTTCATGTTAGTGGTAAATTTAGGTCAATAAATTCTGCATTTATTTGTGATAAACACGGAAATTTGGCGAAAATTTTGAAAATTTCGCAATTTTCACATTTTGAATTTTTATTCTGTTAAACCAGAGAGATATGTGACACAAAATAGTTAATAAATAACATTTCCCACATGTTTACTTTACATCAGCACAATTTTGGAAACAAAATTTTTTTTTGTTAGGAAGTTATAAGGGTTAAAATTTGACCAGCGATTTGTCATTTTTACAACGAAATTTACAAAACCATTTTTTTTAGGGACCACCTCACATTTGAAGTCAGTTTGAGGGGTCTATATGGCTGAAAATACCCAAAAGTGACACCATTCTAAAAACTGCACCCCTCAAGGTACTCAAAACCACATTCAAGAAGTTTATTAACCCTTCAGGTGCTTCACAGCAGCAGAAGCAACATGGAAGGAAAAAATGAACATTTAACTTTTTAGTCACAAAAATTATCTTTTAGCAACAATTTTTTTATTTTCCCAATGGTAAAAGGAGAAACTGAACCACGAAAGTTGTTGTCCTGAGTACGCTGATACCTCATATGTGGGGGTAAACCACTGTTTGGGCGCACGGCAGGGCTTGGAAGGGAAGGAGCGCCATTTGACTTTTTGAATCAAAAATTGGCTCCACTCTTTAGCGGACACCATGTCACGTTTGGAGAGCCCCCGTGTGCCTAAAAATTGGAGCTCCCCCACAAATGACCCCATTTTGGAAACTAGACGCCCCAAGGAACTTATCTAGATGCATAGTGAGCACTTTGAACCCCCAGGTGCTTCACAAATTGATCCGTAAAAATGAAAAAGTACTTTTTTTTCACAAAAAAATTCTTTTAGCCTCAATTTTTTCATTTTCACATGGGCAACAGGATAAAATGGATCCTAAAATGTGTTGGGCAATTTCTCCTGAGTACACCAATACCTCACATGTGGGGGTAAACCACTGTTTGGGCACATGGTAAGGCTCGGAAGGGAAGGAGCGCCATTTGACTTTTTGAATGAAAAATTATTTCCATCGTTAGCGGACACCATGTCGCGTTTGGATAGCTCCTGTGTGCCTAAACATTGGCGCTCCCCCACAAGTGACCCCATTTTGGAAACTAGACCCCCCAAGGAACTTATTTAGATGCCTAGTGAGCACTTTAAACCCTCAGGTGCTTCACAAATTGATCTGTAAAAATGAAAAAGTACTTTTTTTTCACAAAAAAATTATTTTCGCCTCAATTTTTTCATTTTCACATGGGCAGTAGGATAAAATGGATCATAAAATTTGTTGGGCAATTTCTCCCGAGTACGCCGATACCTCATATGTGGGGGTAAACCACTGTTTGGGCACACGGCAGGGCTCGGAAGGGAAGGCGCGCCATTTGACTTTTTGAATGGAAAATTAGCTCCAATTGTTAGCGGACACCATGTCGCGTTTGGAGAGCCCCCTGTGTGCCTAAACATTGGAGCTCCCCCACAAGTGACCCCATTTTGGAAACTAGACCCCCCAAGGAACTTATCTAGATACATATTGAGCACTTTAAACCCCCAGGTGCTTCACAGAAGTTTATAACGCAGAGCCATGAAAATAAAAAATAATTTTTCTTTCCTCAAAAATGATTTTTTAGCCTGGAATTTCCTATTTTGCCAAGGATAATGGGAGAAATTGGACCCCAAATATTGTTGTCCAGTTTGTCCTGAGTACGCTGATACCCCATATGTGGGGGTAAACCACTGTTTGGGCGCACGGCAGGGCTCGGAAGGGATGGCACGCCATTTGGCTTTTTAAATGGAAAATTAGCTCCAATCATTAGCGGACACCATGTCACGTTTGGAGAGCCCCTGTGTGCTTAAACATTGGAGATCCCCCAGAAATGACACCATTTTGGAAACTAGACCCCCAAAGGAACTAATCTAGATGTGTGTTGAGGACTTTGAACCCCCAAGTGCTTCACAGAAGTTTATAACGCAGAGCCATGAAAATAAAAAAAAAAATTATTTTCTCAAAAATGATCTTTTAGCCTGCAATTTTTTATTTTCCCAAGGGTAACAGGAGAAATTTGACCCCAAAAGTTGTTGTCCAGTTTCTCCTGAGTACGCTGATACCCCATATGTGGGGGTAAATCACTGTTTGGGCACATGCCGGGGCTCGGAAGTGAAGTAGTGACGTTTTGAAATGCAGACTTTGATGGAATGCTCTGTGGGCGTCACGTTGCGTTTGCAGAGCCCCTGATGTGGCTTAACAGTAGAAACCCCCCACAAGTGACCCCATTTTGGAAACTAGACCCCCAAAGGAACTTATCTAGATGTGTGGTGAGCACTTTGAACCCCCAAGTGCTTCATAGAAGTTTATAATGCAGAGCCGTGAAAATAATAAATACGTTTTCTTTCCTCAAAAATAATTATTTGGCCCAGAATTTTTTAATTTTCCCAAGGGTAACAGGAGAAATTTGACCCCAAAAGTTGTTGTCCAGTTTCTCCTGAGTACGGTGATACCCCATATGTGGGGGTAAACTACTGTTTGGGCACATGCCGGGGCTTGGAATTGAAGTAGTGACGTTTTGAAATGCAGACTTTGATGGAATGCTCTGCGGGCGTCACGTTGCGTTTGCAGAGCCCCTGATGTGCCTAAACAGTAGAAACCCCCCACAAGTGACCCCATTTTGGAAACTAGACCCTGAAAGGAACTTATCTAGATGTGTGGTGAGCACTTTGAACCCCCAAGTGCTTCATAGAAGTTTATAATGCAGAGCCGTGAAAATAATAAATACGTTTTCTTTCCTCAAAAATAATTATTTAGCCCAGAATTTTTTATTTTCCCAAGGGTTACAGGAGAAATTGGACCCCAAAAGTTGTTGTCCAGTTTCTCCTGAGTACGCTGATACCCCATATGTGGGGGTAAACCACTGTTTGGGCACACGTCGGGGCTCAGAAGGGAAGTAGTGACTTTTGAAATGCAGACTTTGATGGAATGGTCTGCGGGTGTCACGTTGCGTTTGCAGAGCCCCTGGTGTGCCTAAACAGTAGAGACCCCCCACAAGTGACCCCATTTTAGAAACTAGACCCCCCAAGGAACTTATCTAGATATGTGGTGAGCACTTTGAACCCCCAAGTGCTTCACAGACGTTTACAACGCAGAGCCGTGAAAATAAAAAATCATTTTTCTTTCCTCAAAAAATATGTTTTAGCAAGCATTTTTTTAGATTCACAAGGGTAACAGGAGAAATTGGACCCCAGTAATTGTTGCGCAGTTTGTCCTGAGTATGCTGGTACCCCATATGTGGGGGTAAACCACTGTTTGGGCACACGTCAGGGTTCGGAAGTGAGGGAGCACCATTTGACTTTTTGAATACGAGATTGGCTGGAATCAATGGTGGCGCCATGTTGCGTTTGGAGACCCCTGATGTGCCTAAACAGTGGTAACCCCTCAATTCTAACTCCAACACTAACCCCAACACACCCCTAACCCTAATCCCAACTGTAGCCATAATCCTAATCACAACCCTAACCCCAACACACCCCTAACCCCAACACACCCCTAACCCTAACCCCAACCCTAATTCCAACCCTAACCCTAAGGCCATGTGCCCACGTTGCGGATTCGTGTGAGATATTTCCGCACCATTTTTGAAAAATCTGCGGGTAAAAGGCACTGTGTTTTACCTGCGGATTTTCCGCGGATTTCCAGTGTTTTTTGTGCGGATTTCACCTGCGGATTCCTATTGAGGAACAGGTGTAAAACGCTGCGGAATCCGCACAAAGAATTGACATGCTGCGGAAAATACAACGCAGCGTTCCCGCGCGGTATTTTCCGCACCATGGGCACAGCGGATTTGGTTTTTCATATGTTTACATGGTACTGTAAACCTGATGGAACACTGCTGCGGATCCGCAGCCAAATCCGCACCGTGTGCACATAGCCTAATTCTAAAGGTATGTGCACACGCTGCGGATCCGCAGCAGTTTCCCATGAGTGTACAGTTCAATGTAAACCTATGGGAAACAAAAATCGCTGTACACATGCTGCGGAAAAACTGCACGGAAACGCAGCGGTTTACATTCCGCAGCATGTCGCTTCTTTCTGCGGATTCCGCAGCGGTTTTACAACTGCTCCAATAGAAAATCGCAATTGTAAAACCGCAGTGAAATGCGCAGAAAAAAACGCGGTAAATCCGCCATAAATCCGCAGCGGTTTAGCACTGCGGATTTATCAAATCCGCAGCGGAAAAATCCGCAGAGGACCAGAATACGTGTGCACATTCCTAACCCTAACCCTAGCCCTAACCCTACCCCTAACCCTACCCCTAACCCTACCCCTAACCCTAACCCTAACCCTACCCCTAGCCCTAACCCTAACCCTAACCCTAACCCTACCCCTAACCCTAACCCTATTCTAACATTAGTGGAAAAAAAAAAATTTCTTTATTTTTTTATTGTCCCTACCTATGGGGGTGACAAAGGGGGGGGTCATTTATTATTTTTTTTATTTTGATCACTGAGATAGATTATATCTCAGTGATCAAAATGCACTTTGGAACGAATCTGCCGGCCGGCAGATTCGGCGGGCGCACTGCGCATGCGCCCGCCATTTTGGAAGATGGCGGCGCCCGGGAGAAGATGGACGGGACCACGGCTGGATCGGTAAGTATGATAGGGTGGGGGGGGACCACGGGTGGGGGGATCGGAGCACGGGGGGGGGGAATCGGAGCGCGGGAGGGGTGGAACGGAGCGCGGGGGGCGTGGAACGGAGCACGGGGGGGCTGGAATGGAGCACGGGGGGGTGGAACGGAGCACGGGGGGGGGTGGATCGGAGTGCAGGGGGGGTGATTGGAGCACGGGGGGGTGATTGGAGCACGGGGGGAGCGGACACGAGCACGGGGGGGGGAGCGGAGCACTGGACGGAGGGGAGCCGGAGCAGTGTACCGGCCAGATCGGAGGGCTGGGGGGGCGATCGGAGGGGTGGGGTGGGGGCACACTAGTATTTCCAGCCATGGCCGATGATATTTCAGCATCGGCCATGGCTGGATTGTAATATTTCACCCGTTATAATGGGTGAAATATTACAAATCGCTCTGATTGGCAGTTTCACTTTCAACAGCCAATCAGAGCGATCGTAGCCACGAGGGGGTGAAGCCACCCCCCCTGGGCTAAACTACCACTCCCCCTGTCCCTGCAGATCGGGTGAAATGGGAGTTAACCCTTTCACCCGATCTGCAGGGACGCGATCTTTCCATGACGCCGCATAGGCGTCATGGGTCGGAATGGCACCGACTTTCATGACGCCTACGTGGCGTCATGGGTCGGGAAGGGGTTAATTTTCTGTATTTATTTAATGCCTCCTCACTACCTACTTGCTTTAATTCTCTAAATGCTTTCTTTTTGTCACTTATCGCGCCCCTTACAGCTCTATTTAGCCATATTGGTCTCCTCCTATTGCTAGTATGTTTATTCCTATAGGGTATAAGAAGGAAGAAGAAAAGAAAATCTGCTCGTCAGCAGCCACATTCTCATCTCACTTCGTGATATTAATCAGATTTTGCTAAATATAGATCCTGGATAGGTGGAGAACTTCTTGAATAAACAATATAAATGAGACTCTTTGAAGGAAACAATTGCTGAGAATTTCGCCTACACAGTCCCAGGTCACTGAGTCAATGTGCAGATAACAGATTTACGTCCAATTTCACAGTGTGTTAGTATAACAGAGCTAGATGGGAAATGTACTGGAAGGCATACAATAGATATCTCAGTGTTTGCTTCCAGGTATAGTCTACACATATGTTTGCAAAGTCACTGTTATCTTTTAAGGTCTTTCCAGGGTATTTTATTGTATTTTGTCTTAGGTTCTTTTTATCGACCATAGCAGCATGAACCATTTTTTTCCCATTTCGTAATGCCATCAGAAGATTTGTCTAGACCCCAGTTTATCAGTGAAAGCTCGGCGTGTTCTTTTCAGGTCGGGACTCATCTCCTCCCAGTAACCTTTTCTACAACCTCTCAGTATCATTTGAGTAATCTTTTTAAAATCAAGTAGGCTGCGTATGGCTATAAATCAGTTCTAACAAGTCTCTAAATTATGTAATCAAATATCCAAGCACTAAACTATGACCGGAAAACTTGACATTCTCTTGTTATGTTTTCGTCAGATAAGTGGTGTCCAACCTGTCCCTTTCCAGTAGTTTCAAACCTACGGCTCAAAACAGGAGTGGACTTTAAAAAAAAACTATAACTATTAAAAACGCAATGTCTGTTTTAACTCGTTACCCAAGAACTAATAAATTATAATCAGAATCATCAGAAACATTTGCAAAATTGTCTGTATCCTTCTGTTTAAGTAAGAAAAACCCACAAAGGTCACCGAAAGAACGTGAAACTTTTTTTGCTTTTGAATTGTGGTTGAAATGAAAAATGTAAAAAACAACAACAACAAAAAAACTAATGAAAATTGCCTGGTACACCTTACTCAAAATTTTGTTTCACAGCCTTTTGATGCAACCACTGCAAACAAATTATTTCTGTAACTCTCAATGAGACTTCTGCATCTGTCCACAGCTATGTTGGTCGATACCTTATGAACAAACTGCTCCTTGTGTCTAAGGAGTGAAGGCACCTTCTCCACACTAGAGATCTCAGCTTGTTCCTTAGATGATCAATAGTTTTTAGATAAGGGCTTATTGAAGCTACTTCAGAATAGTCCAATGCTTTGTTCTTAGCCAATTCTTGGATGCTTTTAGCTCTGTTTTGTGTAAGTATCCTGTAGGAAGACCCATGAGCTGCAATTCAGAACAAGCGATCTGACAGTGAGCAGCACATTTTGCTACACAATTTCTTGATATTCTTGAAATGTCATCATACTCTACACAGATTCTAGAAACGTTATGCCAGATGTAGCAAAGCAGCCCCAAAAACATAAACAAGCCTCCTCCATGTTTCACAGCAGGTACAATGTTCTTTTCTTTGTAGGCTTCATTTTTGCGTCTGTGAACATGAAGCTGATGTGACGCCAAAAAGCTCCAGTTATATCTTATCTATTCAAACAAAATTCTCACAGAAGCTTTGTGGCTTGTCAGTATGCAGTTTCTTTTTTATGATTTGCTCTCAATAATGTTTTTTTCCCTGGTTCTCATCCATGAATTCTGCTTCAGCCATGACAGCGACGGATGGTGCGATCTGACACTGATGGAACTTGACCTTGGAGTTCACCTCTAATCTCTTTGGAAGTTGTCCTTGGGTCTTTGGTTACCATTTGTATTTTCTGTCTCTTCAATTTGTCATCAGTTTTTCTTTTGCAGCCTTGTCCATGGAGATAGGCTGCAGTCCCATAGACCTTAAACTTCGGAATAATATGTGCATCTGTAGTAACAGGAACATCAAGCTGCTTGGAGACATTCTTATAATAATAATAATAATTTTTATTTATATAGCGCCAACATATTCCGCAGCGCTTTACAAATTATAGAGGGGTCTTATAGCTTTTAACTTGTGTGTCTATAATAAGACAACTCTCTCTTTAGGTTTCTTTGCTCCATGTTCAGTGTGGTACACACCATGACACCAAACAGCACAGTGACTACTTTTCAGCCCTCAAGTTTATAGACATTTGTGACGCTAATTACAGGAAAACTTAACTTTAAAATGTCTTTATGGTCAAATCATTTTGTATCTTTTTAAGCATTATGATCATTTTCTAGAAGCCATCCTTTTTTTGTTCTTTATTTGGGGATTTTTAAAAAATATTTTTACACTTTTTAGCATTTTTTAAACTTTTATTACATTGTCCCAGGATGGGACATCACTGTATAGTCAGATCACTGATCTCATACTCTGCAATGCCTCTGCACTGCAGTATATCAGAGCACCGTCTGACAGGCAGAGGTGTGTCAGCTCCTGCTCTTAGCAGGCGCTCACAGGCCACCTTCCCTGCAGGACTCAAAAGGACCTTGTGTGTGTTGTGGTGATGGAAGCAGAGAGGGGGCTCACTCCCTCTGCGATGCTCCTAGATGTTGCTGCTACTGTTGACAGTGGCATCAGAGTGCTGAACGTTTGCGATCGGTGCTGACACTCGCACTCGATCGCGGCGACGCTCAGCATGAGCCCAAGTGATCACGGCACCGTATCTTTGCAGTAGTTTGCAGTAACGCATGTCGGGAAGGGTTTAATATGATCCCTCATTGAGGTTGCAGTCCGTCGTTTCTGGACCAAGATGGATTTTAGCTGTTTTTTTCTGATTGAATGATGACATCAGAACTTGGGGAGTGAGAAAGCGTCTGATAAGTGGAGAAAGAAGCACATTTTACTAATAAGAGTCTTAAATTTGCTTGTAATATTTATTTAGGCAAAGTTTGATTAACCCCTTTCTGCCATTGGATGCAATAGTAGGTCCGATGGCAGATCCCCTGCTTTGATGCGGGCTCCAGCGGTGAGCGTGCATCAAAGCCGGGACATGTCAGCTGTTTTGTACAGCTGACATGTGCCCTGTTGTGAATTCTGTGGCAGAGCTCCCTCCTGTGGTCACAAGTGGTACTTCGGCTGATTATCTCTGTGAGCTTCCGTTGGTGGAGGAGAGTGGTACTGCGGCTTCTGAGTTTCCTTCCTCAGGTAATGTGGTGAAGTCGTTAGGTGCTGCTCTATTTAACTCCACCTAGTGCTTTGATCCTGGCCTCCAGTCAATGTTCTAGTATTGGACCTGTTTCCTCCTGGATCGTTCCTGTGGCCTGCTGCTCTGCATAGCTAAGTTCCGCTTTTGCTATTTTGTTTGCTGTTTTTTTCTGTCCAGCTTGCTTTTTGTTTTTTCTTGCTTGCTGGAAGCTCTGGGATGCAGAGGGTGTACCTCCGTGCCGTTAGTTCGGTACGGAGGGTCTTTTTGCCCCCTTTGCGTGGTTGTTTGTAGGGTTTTGTGTTGACCGCAAAGTTACCTTTCCTATCCTCGCTCTGTTCAGAAAGTCGGGCCTCACTTTGCTAAATCTATTTCATCTCTACGTTTGTCTTTTCATCTTAACTCACAGTCATTATATGTGGGGGCTGCCTTTTCCTTTGGGGTGTTTCTCTGAGGCAAGGTAGGCTTATTTTCTATCTTCAGGCTAGCTAGTTTCTCAGGCTGTGCCGAGTTGCATAGGGAGCGTTAGGCGCAATCCACGGCTGCCTCTAGTGTGGTTGGAGAGGATTAGGGATTGCGGTCAGCAGAGTTCCCACGTCTCAGAGCTCGTTCTATGTTTTTGGGTTATTGTCAGGTCACTGTATGTGCTCTGACTTCTATGTCCATTGTGGTACTGAATTACCAGATCATAACAGTGCCCGCAGTAGGCAGTATTAACTAGTATTAACTAGTTAAATGCCGCTGTCTAACTCTGACAGCGGCATTTAAGTAGCGCTTCCGGCAATCGGGCCGGAAATGCGCGCATCGCTGACCCCCGTCACGTGATCGGGGTAAGCGATGCGTCGGCATGACAACCAGAGGTCTATTGAAGACCTCTATGGTTGTCGATGCCGGATTTCTGTGAGTGCCACCCTGTGGTCGGCACTCATAGCAATGCTGTAATTCAGCTACATAGGAGCGATCTGAGCATTGCCCCTATGTAGCAGAGCTGATCAGGCTATGCCAACTTCTAACCTCCCATGGAGACTTTTGAAGCATGGCAAAAGTAAAAAAAAAAGTTTTAAAAAATATGAAAAAAATAAAAAAAAATAAAAGTTCAAATCGCCCCCCTTTCCGCACCATTCAAAATAAAACAAAAAAAAAAATCAAACCTACACATATTTGGTATTGCAGCGTTCAGAATCGCCTGACCTATCAATGAAAAAATTAACCTGATCGCTAAACGACATAGCGAGAAAAAATTCCAAACGCCAGAATTACATTTTTTGGTCGCCACGACATTGCATTAAAATGCAATAACGGGCGATCAAAAGAACGTATCTGCACCAAAATGGTATCATGAAAAACATCAGCTCAGCACGCAAAAAATAAGCCCTTCCCCGACCTGAGGAGACGCTACGGGTATCGTAAAATGGCACAATTGGTTTTTTTTTTTTAGAAAAGCTTGGAATTTTTTTTCACCACTTACACAAAAAATAACCTAGACATATTTGGCGTCTATGAACTCATAATAACCTGGAGAATCATAATGGCAGGTCAGCTTTAGCATTTAGTGAACTTAGCAAAAATGCCAAACAAAAAACAAGTGTGGGACTGCACTTTTTTTTTGCAATTTCTCCGGACTTGGAATTTGTTTTCCCATTTTCTAGTACACGACATGATGAAACCAATTGTGTCGGTCAAAAGTACAACGCGTCCCGCAAAAAAATAAGCCATCACATGGCCATATTGATGCAAAAATAAAAAAAAAGTTATGGCTCTGGGAAGGAGGGGAGAAAAAAAAACGATAACTCAAAGCTGAAAAAAGCTCCTGTCATTAAGGGGTTAAAGTAGAGTATCCAACTAAATTATTCAACGTATCTACCGATAATGTTGTAAACCCTTTCAAGAATTTATCTTGCTATCACCATTTCCTAAAATAATGCATAATGTGTAATTTCTGTTAGTATTGTATACTACTGTATGCATTGCTTTTTTTTGCATGATCTTTTACCCAAGTATCTGATCATTCTGTAACGCGTTGAGCATTTACTTTTACCACCATGTGGTTTACCGTGAATTGTTGCTGTCCTTAGCAACCCAAAGTCATTAATTGCCAAAGTATTTATAGCCTTTATCATAACCACATATTTACTTTATTTTCTTTTAAAAGGCAATAATATGTTTTTTAAAAAAAATAAATAAAACTGGGTCTTGAAAGAAACGGTGCGACACTTGTAGACCCATAGACCAGAAGAAAACTCCCTTTGTCAATAATACTTTTATCTCATCTAAGAGAAACATGAAAAACCTGGCCAACTGGCTTTCTTTTCCACTGAAAGGGTTATGATCATACAAAACTATTATGAAACGTAAAATGGATCATTTACTTTGACTCAGAAAAGCAGTCATGAAAAAAAAAAACACCTAAAGACAAAAATGCAAAAGTTTTACACCTTTACTTTACCACCTTAACCAAACAAGAAAGTTGGAGAACAGCACAGGTAAAGGCTAGAATGATCGAGCGCTGAAATTCTTGGGTGTTCGTTGCTCGCACCAAGCAATTCTTAATACTCGCGTGCTCGTTTCGAGTAACGAGCATAATTGGAGTCAATGGGAAAGCCGAGCTTTTTTCCGGAAGACCCTACAAAAACGTCTGGGGAGCAGTGAAAATGTTCAAATGGAGGGGACAAGTGGTAAATGGAAGGAGAACAGCATGGGGAAGACTCCTGGAAGCATCTCTGACTCCCAGATCACTGCTGAGAACAATGGTATCAAACTTTTAAGGCTCATACCCATCACCGTAAAAAAAAAAACTGTCCAATTTCGGTCCTGAAAAATGGAATGAATGTCATGCAAATGTCATGTGATTTTCATGCGAGTACAATGTGATTTTTCAACAGATCATCCGTATTACATCCGTTTTTTTTTCTCTGCAACTACTATCCTACAATCATTTACATTGTTCTATGCTACAGAATGGCAATATGTCAGTAAAAATCAGGCGGCATACGAATGGTCCGTATGCCACCCGTTTTTTTTTTCTCTCGCACCAATTGACTTGCATTGGCGAGTCTCATCTGATATACAAGGGCAATCACACGCGCCGCATGCTAGAAAAAAAAATCACAGATGAATAAGAACTCATAGATTAACATTGGTCCGAGGGCAATCCAATTTTTTATCCGATGGCAGTCATCCGTTTTTCTCACAGATGAGTATGAGCAGGCTCGGACTGGCCCACCGGAGAACCGGAGGATTCTCCGGTGGGCCCAGCCGCCCAGGTACTGACACAGGGCCCCCACTGCTCCAGGGCCCCCCCGCGCTCGCCTGCCTCCCTCCCACCCACCCTCCTTGAAGACGATACCTGACCCTGCTCCAGTGATGCCTGGTCTCGGCGTCTGCAGCTTCTCCTGAATGAGCAGTCAAGTGGTACTGCTCATTAAGGTCATGAATATGCGCATATTCATGACCTTAATGAGCGGTATCACATGACCGCTCATGCAGGAAGAAGGTGCTTCGCCGAAAGTCGGGACAGAGCCAGAGCTGTCGGCGTGGCCGCGCGGTGTGTGGGACATGTGACGGTCAGGTGAGTATGAGGGACAGGGGGATGGGGGGATGAAGGAGGACATAAGCCGGCGCGCCATGCAAGATGGGAGCAGGAGCGGGAGCGTGGGGGTGGAGAGAAGCCATGCATACAGGAGGGGGGAATATGAGCCATGCATTCGGGGGGGGGGGGAATATGAGCCATGCATACAGGAGGGGGGAACATGAGCCATGCATTCGGGGGGGGGGGAATATGAGCCATGCATACAGGAGGGGGGAACATGAGCCATGCATACAGGAGGGGGGAATATGAGCCATGCATTCAGGGGGGAATATGAGCCATGCATACAGGAGGGGGGGATATGAGCCGTCATGCATACAGGAGGGGGGGGCAGGTCATTATACAGTATTGAGCATCATGTGGGATCATTATACAGTATGGAGAACTGTGTGTGGCCATTATACAGCATTGAGCATCATGTGTGGCCGTTATACAGTATGGAGCATCATGTGTGGCCAATGGACATTATACAGTATGGAGCATCATGTGTGGCCATTATACAGTATGGAGCATCATGTGTGGCTATTATGTGTGGCCATATTTTTTTTGTTTATAATTATTGTATATAAAACAGTGTGATCAGCAGTGCTAAATGGCTGTGGTTGGGACGTGGATATGGGTGTGACTAGTTGTGAAATGGGTGTGGTCAGAGGCATGGCCTAAAATTTGCCGCGGTGCACTACGCGCGCCGCAAACTTTATACCTCCTTCCCTTCTTCAAAAGTTGGGAGGTATGGTACCACATTTGCCAGATCACGGCAAGTGCCACAAATCCCATGGGGAATGAATGAGACCGAATGCAGTGTTGCTGTAAGTGATCCGTTACGCAGCAGATGCAGAAAAACTGCCCGATCTGCTGCAAAAGGCGACTTTCACAACAGCGATTCTTGCCAAAGTCACTGCCAATAGTGTCATACTCACCAAAGGGGGAGGCAGCACTAAAAGTGCCTAGGGCAGCAGAAACTCTAAATACAGCCCTGGGGGGCTACATTATATTCTGTGGGGGGACTGCATTATACTCAGGGTACTACATTATATTATGGGGGCTACATCATACTATATGAGGGGGCTACAGTATACTCTATGGGGGGCTGCATTATCTTCTGTGGTGGAACTGCATTCTCTCAGGGGACTACATTATATTCTGTGGTGGGTTGCATTTATATGAGGGGGGCTGCATTATACCCTATGGGGGTGCTACATTATATTCTATGGTGGGGACTAGGGTTGAGCGAAACGGGTCGAACATTTTCAAAAGTCGGCGACTTTTGGCGAAGTCGAGTTTCATGAAACCCGATCCGACCCCTGTGCGTGGTCGGCCATGCGGTACGCGACTTTCGCGCCAAAGTCGCGTTTCAATGACGCGAAAAGCGCCATTTCTCAGCCAATGAAGGTAAACGCAGAGTGTGGGCAGCGTGATGACATAGGTCCTGGTCCCCACCATCTTAGAGAAGGGCATTGCAGTGATTGGCTTGCTGTCTGCGGCGTCACAGGGGCTATAAAGGCGAGTTCCCGCCGACCGCCATGTTACTGCTGCTGATCTGAGCTTAGGGAGAGGTTGCTGCCGCTTCGTCAGAAGCAGGGATAGCGTTAGGCAGGGTCCATTAACCACCAAACCGCTTGTGCTGTAGCGATTTCCACTGCCCAACACCACCTTCGGTGTGCAGGACAGTGGAAGCTCCTTTTTTTTTTTTTTCCTCAGCGCTGTAGCTCATTGGGCTGCCCTAGAAGGCTCCCTGATAGCTGCATTGCTGTGTGTACGCCGCTGTGCAAACCAACTGCTTTTTTCAAAGCACAAATCCTCTTGTTCCTTCCTTTCTGCACAGCTATCTTGTTTGTTTGTCCACACTTTTTATTTAATTTGTGCATCAGTCCACTCCTTATTGCTGCCTGCCATACCTGGCTGAGATTACTGCAGGGAGATAGTAATTGAAGGACAGTTCCTTTTTTTTTTTTTTGTGGGAGATTAAGATTGACATTTCTGCTAGAGTGCCATCTCTGTCTGTGTCATCTCTCACTCAGTGGGCCATAGAAAGCCTATTTATTTTTTTGCTTGATTTGGGTTCCAAAATCTACCAGAAAAAATCACAACATCAATCAGTGGGAGAAAAATATTGGCCTCAGGGCTTGTGTGCCACTCCTTACTCCTGTGTGTGCCATCTCTCACTCAGTGGGCCATAGAAAGCCTATTAATTTTTTTGCTTGATTTGGGTTCTAAATTCTACCTGAAAAAATCAATAAATCAATCAGTGGGAGATTAATATTGGCCTTTGGGCTTGTGTGCCAGTCCTAAGCGTGCCATCTCTCTCTCTCTCAGATAGTGGGCCATAGAAAGCCTATTTTTTTATTATTTTATTGGGTTTATAAATTTTCCCTGGAAAAAAAAAAAAAGTGGGAGATTAATATTGGCCTCTGGGCTTGTGCGCCAGTCCTGAGCGTGCCATCTCTCTCACAAATAGTGGGCCATAGAAAGCCTATTTATTATTATTTTTTTTATTGGGTTTATAAATTTTCCCTGGAAAAAAAAAAAAATGGGAGATTAATATTGGCCTCTGGGCTTGTGTGCCAGTCCTGAGCGTGCCATCTCTCTCACAAATAGTGGGCCATAGAAAGCCTATTAATTTTTTTGCTTGATTTGGGTTCCAAAATCTACCAAAAAAAATCACTAAATCAATCAGTGGGAGATTAATATTGGCCTCTGGGCTTGTGTGCCACTCCTGACTCCTGTGAGCGTCATCTGTCACTCAGTGGGCCCTAGAAAGCCTATTTTTTGTTTTATTTGTTTTCTAAATTCTCCCTGAAAAAATCATTTTATTTTCTTTGGTTTCTAAATTATTCCTGAAAAAAATCATTTTTTTTGTATTTTTTTTTCTCTCAAGTCTCCCTGAAAAAAAAAAAAAAAAAAAAAATCTGTGGGAGATTCATATTGCCCCTTCTGCTTGTGTGCCAGTCTTGACTCCTGGGTGTGCCATCTCTCTCTCTCTCCCCAATTGTGGGCCATAGAAAGCCTATTAATTTTTTTGCTTGATTTGGGTTCCAAAATCTACCAAAAAAAATAACTAAATCAATCGGTGGGAGATTAATATTGGCCTCTGGGCTTGTGTGCCACTCCTGACTCCTGTGTGCGTCCTCTCTCACTCAGTGGGCCCTACAAAGCCTTTTTTTTTTTTTTTTTCCTAAATTCTCCCTGAAACAATCATTTCATTTTATTTGTTTTATAAATTCTTCTGTAAAAAATAATTTTTTTTTAATTTTTTTTTTTTCTGAAGTCTCCCTTTTAAAAAAAACAAACACAAATCAGTGGGAGATAAATATTTACATTTGCGCTTCAGTGACAGTCCTGCGTGTGTGCCATCTCATTTGTTGCCAACAACAACAGAGTGTGTAACATTGTGGCTGATTTTCGTTGTGGTCTCACCCACCTGTAAAGGGGTAGCTAAATCATACTGAAGTTATAGCTCACCGTGTAAGTTGTGTGACAGCAACAAATACCGTTCGTTTGGTAACGTTTTTAAAACAATGAGGAAGTCTGGTGGAAGAGGTCGTGGCCGGGGGCGTTCATTGTCAGCTGGTAATGAGGGTAGTGGTAGTGGTGGAGCATCAGGTGGTCGTGGGAAAAAAAATATTGCACCTAAGTCTGGAGCTGTGGAGCCAGGTTCGTCGTCTGGCTACACAAGGCCTCGAACCCTCCCTTTTCTGGGAGTAGGAAAACCGCTTTTAAAGCCGGAGCATCAAGAGCAAGTTTTGGCTTATCTTGCTGACTCAGCCTCTAGCTCTTTTGCCTCCTCTCGTGAAACTGGTAAAAGTAAAAGCAGCGCGTCGTTAGTGGATGTTCACGGTCAGGGACAAGTCGCTTCCTTGTCCTCTTCAGCAAAAACAACAACAGAGAAGAATGCAGCAGGCGACACAACGGGTTACTCCATGGAGCTCTTTACACATACCGTCCCTGGCTTAGAAAGTGAAGCAGTTAACAGTCCATGCCCATTACAAGTTGAATCTGACATGGAGTGCACTGATGCACAGCCACAGCCAGACTACTATGCTGGTCCTTTGACTCAGACCACAACATTGCCCTCGCAGGGTGCTGATCAAGAATCAGACCCTGATGAGACTATGTTGCCCCATCACGAACGCTATACCACCGACCGACACGGTGACACAGACGAAGTTGCACACGAGCTACAAGAAGAGGTAATAGATGACCCAGTTCTTGACCCGGATTGGCAGCCATTGGGGGAACAGGGTGCAGGCGGCAGCAGTTCTGAAGCGGAGGAGGAGGGGCCGCAGCAGGCATCAACATCGCAACAGAGTCCATCTGCCGGGCCCGTATCTTGGCCAAAACGCGTGGCAAAGTCAAAACCTGTTGGAGGACAGCGTGGCCATCCGGTTAAAGCTCAGTCTGCAATGCCTGAAAAGGTATCCGATGCTAGAAAGAGTGCAGTCTGGCATTTTTTTAAACAACATCCAATTGATCAGCACAAAGTAATCTGTCAAAAATGTTCAACTACCTTAAGCAGAGGGCAGAATCTGAAAAGTCTCAATACAAGTTGCATGCATAGACATTTAACCACCATGCATTTGCAAGCTTGGACTAACTACCAAACGTCCCTTAAGGTTGTAGCACCCTCGGCCAATGAAGCTACTCATCAACGCAACATCCCTTCCGGCAGTGTAGGGCCACCATTTTCTGCACCACCTGCAGTATCTGTGCAGGTTTCTTTGCCAGGCCAAAGCAGTCAGGGTCAGGGAATCTCCAGTTTCGTAGTAGGAAACACTGCATCTAGGGCACCGGCGGCAACAATACCATCTCCCACCGTCTCTCAGTCTGCCATGTCCACCGGCACCCCCGCTAGTTCCACGATCTCCAGCTCTCCAGTCCAGCTCACCCTACATGAGACTATGGTTAGAAAAAGGAAGTACTTAGCCTCGCATCCGTGTACACAGGGTTTGAACGCCCACATAGCTAGACTAATCTCGTTAGAGATGATGCCCTACCGGTTAGTTGAAAGCGAAGCTTTCAAAGACCTGATGGACTACGCTGTACCACGCTACGAGCTACCCAGTCGACACTTTTTTTCCAGAAAAGCCATCCCAGCCCTCCACCAGCATGTTAAAGAGCGCATCATCCATGCACTCAGGCAATCTGTGAGCACAAAGGTGCACCTGACAACAGATGCATGGACCAGTAGGCATGGCCAGGGACGTTACGTGTCCATCACGGCACACTGGGTAAATGTGGTGGATTCAGGGTCCACAGGGGACAGCAAGTTTGGGACAGTTCTGCCTAGCCCACGGTCTAGGAAACAGTTGGCTGTAGCCGTTCGCACCCCCTCCTCCTCCTCCTCCTCCTCGTCCTCCTGCAGAAGCGAGAGCTCGTCCACAGACCGCAGTCGCACAACCACTCCATCCGCAGCTGCCACTGTTGCACACCAGGTCTCCCATTGTGGGGCAGCTACTGGCAAACGTCAGCAGGCTGTATTGGCTATGAAGTGTTTGGGCGACAACAGACACACCGCGGAAGTTCTGTCCGAGTTCTTGCAGCAAGAAACGCAGTCGTGGCTGGGCACTGTAGATCTTGAGGCAGGCAAGGTAGTGAGTGATAACGGAAGGAATTTCATGGCTGCCATCTCCTTTCCCAACTGAAACACATTCCTTGCCTGGCTCACACCTTAAACCTGGTGGTGCAGTGCTTCCTGAAAAGTTATCCGGGGTTATCCGACCTGCTCCTCAAAGTGCGTGGACTTTGCGCACATATCCGCCGTTCGCCTGTACACTCCAGCCATATGCAGACCTATCAGCGTTCTTTGAACCTTCCCCAGCATCGCCTAATCATAGACGTTGTTACAAGGTGGAACTCAACACTGCACATGCTTCAGAGACTGTGCGAACAGATGCGGGCTGTTATGTTTTTGTGGGAGGATACACATACACGGGCAGGCAGTAGGATGGCAGACATGGAGTTGTCAGGTGTGCAGTGGTCGAAGATTCAAGACATGTGTCAAGTCCTTCAGTGTTTTGAGGAATGCACACGGCTGGTTAGTGCAGACAATGCCATAATAAGCATGAGCATCCCCCTAATGTGTCTGCTGATGCAAAGTTTGACGCACATAAAGGATCAGGCGTCTGCACCAGAGGAAGAGGAAAGCCTTGATGACAGTCAGCCATTGTCTGGTCAGGGCAGTGTACAGGACGAGGTAGCGGGCGAAGAGGAGGTGGAGGATGAGGAGGATGATGGGGATGAGTATATTTTTAATGAGGAAGCTTTCCCGGGGTCATTGGAAATTGGTGGCGTGGCAAGGGCGGGTTCTGGTTTTTTGAGGGACACAAGTGACGTAGATTTGCCTGCAACTGCCCCTCAACCAAGCACAACCGCAGATTTGACAACTGGAACTTTGGCCCACATGGCGGATTATGCCTTGCGTATCCTCAAAAGGGACACACGCATTACAAAAATGATGAACGATGACGATTACTGGTTGGCCTGCCTCCTTGATCCTCGCTATAAAGGCAAATTGCAAAATATTATGCCACATGAGAACTTGGAACTAATATTAGCAACAAAACAATCAACTCTTGTTGACCGTTTGCTTCTGGCATTCCCTGCACACAGCGCCCGTGATCGTTCTCACACGAGCTCCAGGGACCAGCAGACCAGAGGTGTTAGAGGGGCAGAAATCAGAAGTGGCGTTGGCCAGAGGGGTTTTCTGACCAGGTTGTGGAGTGATTTTGCTATGACCGCAGACAGGACAGGTACTGCAGCATCAATTCAAAGTGACAGGAGACAACATTTGTCCAGTACGGTTACAAACTATTTTTCATCCCTTATCGACGTTCTCCCTCAACCGTCATTCCCATTTGATTACTGGGCATCAAAATTAGACACCTGGCCAGAATTGGCAGAATATGCATTGCAGGAGCTTGCTTGCCCGGCAGCTAGTGTCCTATCAGAAAGAGTATTCAGTGCTGCAGGTTCAATACTAACTGAAAAAAGGACTCGTCTGGCTACCCAAAATGTAGATGATCTAACCTTCATTAAAATGAACCACAACTGGATTTCGAAATCTTTTGCCCCACCTTGCCCGGCTGACACCTAACTTTCCTATGAAAAGGTCTTGCCTGTGGACTCTTCTGAATGACTTTTCCAATCTCGTAATTTTCTGCACCTGATTGTCCAGCATACGACATGTTTACTCCTAACAAAATGGCCAAACTCCCCACACGGGGCCGTGGTATCTGTTATGGCTGGCAATCAGGCAACACAGCGTGCAGTAATCAGCGCACATACAGAGATCTGGCAATAACCAAAAACAATAGGACGAGCTCTGAGACGTGGAATCTCTGTAGACTGCAGTACCTGATCTATCCTCACACAACTATAAGCAGCAGTGGATTGCGCCTATCACTACCTATGCAACTCGGCACTGCCTGAGGAGCTGACTAGCCTGAAGATAGAAATACAAGCCTGACTTACCTCAGAGAAATACCCCAAAGGAATAGGCAGCCCCCCACATATAATGACTGTTAGCAAGATGAAAAGACAAACGTAGGAATGAAATAGATTCAGCAAAGTGAGGCCCGATATTCTAGACAGAGCGAGGATAGCAAAGAGAACTATGCAGTCTACAAAAAACCCTAAAACGAAAACCACGCAAAGGGGCAAAAAGACCCACCGTGCCGAACTAACAGCACGGCGGTGCACCCCTTTGCTTCTCAGAGCTTCCAGCAAAAGTTAATAGCAAGCTGGACAGAAAAAACAGAAAACAAACTAGAAGCACTTATTGCACCCCTTTGCTTCTCAGAGCTTCCAGCAAAAGTTAATAGCAAGCTGGACAGAAAAAACAGAAAACAAACTAGAAGCACTTATCTAGCAGAGCAGCAGGCCCAAGGAAAGATGCAGTAGCTCAGATCCAACACTGGAACATTGACAAGGAGCAAGGAAGACAGACTCAGGTGGAGCTAAATAGCAAGGCAGCCAACGAGCTCACCAAAACACCTGAGGGAGGAAGCCCAGAGACTGCAATACCACTTGTGACCACAGAAGTGAACTCAGCCACAGAATTCACAACAGTACCCCCCCTTGAGGAGGGGTCACCGAACCCTCACCAGAACCCCCAGGCCGACCAGGATGAGCCACATGAAAGGCACGAACAAGATCTGGGGCATGGACATCAGAGGCAAAAACCCAGGAATTATCTTCCTGAGCATAACCCTTCCATTTGACCAGATACTGGAGTTTCCGTCTAGAGATACGAGAATCCAAAATCTTCTCCACAATATACTCCAATTTCCCCTCCACCAAAACAGGGGCAGGAGGCTCCACAGATGGAACCATAGGTGCCACGTATCTCCTCAACAACGACCTATGGAATACATTATGTATGGAAAAGGAGTCTGGGAGGGTCAGACGAAAAGACACCGGATTGAGAATCTCAGAAATCCTATACGGACCAATAAAACGAGGTTTAAATTTAGGAGAGGAAACCTTCATAGGAATATGACGAGAAGATAACCAAACCAGATCCCCAACACGAAGTCGGGGTCCCACACGGCGTCTGCGATTAGCGAAAAGCTGAGCCTTCTCCTGGGACAAGGTCAAATTGTCCACTACCTGAGTCCAGATCTGCTGCAACCTGTCCACCACAGAATCCACACCAGGACAGTCCAAAGACTCAACCTGTCCTGAAGAGAAACGAGGATGGAACCCAGAATTGCAGAAAAATGGAGAGACCAAGGTAGCCGAGCTGGCCTGATTATTAAGGGCGAACTCAGCCAACGGCAAAAATGACACCCAATCATCCTGGTCAGCGGAAACAAAACATCTCAGATATGTCTCCAAGGTCTGATTGGTTCGTTCGGTCTGGCCATTAGTCTGAGGATGGAAGGCCGAGGAGAAAGATAGGTCAATGCCCATCCTACCACAAAAGGCTCGCCAGAACCTCGAGACAAACTGGGAACCTCTGTCAGAAACAATATTCTCAGGAATGCCATGTAAACGAACCACATGCTGGAAGAACAAAGGCACCAAATCAGAGGAGGAAGGCAATTTAACCAAGGGCACCAGATGGACCATTTTAGAAAAGCGATCACAGACCACCCAAATGACCGACATTTTTTGAGAAACGGGAAGGTCAGAAATGAAATCCATCGAAATATGTGTCCAAGGCCTCTTCGGGACCGGCAAGGGCAAAAGCAACCCACTGGCACGTGAACAGCAGGGCTTAGCCCTAGCACAAATTCCACAGGACTGCACAAAAGCACGCACATCCCGTGACAGAGACGGCCACCAGAAGGATCTAGCAACCAACTCCCTGGTACCAAAGATTCCTGGATGACCGGCCAGCACCGAACAATGAAGTTCAGAGATAACTTTACTAGTCCACCTATCAGGGACGAACAGTTTCTCGGCCGGACAACGATCAGGTTTATTAGCCTGAAATTTCTGCAACACTCTCCGCAAATCAGGGGAGATGGCAGACACAATGACTCCTTCCTTGAGGATACTCGCCGGCTCAGATAACCCCGGAGAGTCGGGCACAAAACTCCTAGACAGAGCATCCGCCTTCACATTTTTAGAGCCCGGAAGGTATGAAATCACAAAATCAAAACGAGCAAAAAATAACGACCAACGGGCCTGTCTAGGATTCAAGCGCTTGGCAGACTCAAGATAAGTAAGGTTCTTATGATCAGTCAAAACCACCACGCGATGCTTAGCACCCTCAAGCCAATGACGCCACTCCTCGAATGCCCACTTCATGGCCAGCAACTCTCGGTTGCCCACATCATAATTACGCTCAGCAGCAGAAAATTTCCTGGAAAAGAAAGCACATGGTTTGAACACTGAGCAACCAGAACCTCTCTGTGACAAAACCGCCCCTGCACCAATCTCAGAAGCATCAACCTCGACCTGGAACGGAAGAGAAACATCAGGTTGACACAACACAGGGGCACAGCAAAAACGACGCTTCAACTCCTGAAAAGCTTCCACGGCAGCAGAAGACCAATTAACCAAATCAGCACCCTTCTTGGTCAAATCGGTCAATGGTCTGGCAATGCTAGAAAAATTACAGATGAAGCGACGATAAAAATTAGCAAAGCCCAGGAATTTCTGCAGACTTTTTAGAGATGTCGGCTGAGTCCAATCCTGGATGGCCTGAACCTTAACCGGATCCATCTCGATAGTAGAAGGGGAAAAGATGAACCCCAAAAATGAAACTTTCTGCACACCGAAGAGACACTTTGATCCCTTCACGAACAAGGAATTAGCACGCAGTACCTGGAAAACCATTCTGACTTGCTTCACATGAGACTCCCAATCATCTGAGAAGATCAAAATGTCATCCAAGTAAACAATCAAGAATTTATCCAGATACTCACGGAAAATGTCATGCATAAAAGACTGAAAAACAGATGGAGCATTGGCAAGTCCGAACGGCATCACCAGATACTCAAAATGACCCTCGGGCGTATTAAATGCCGTTTTCCATTCATCTCCCTGCCTGATTCTCACCAGATTATACGCACCACGAAGATCAATCTTAGTAAACCAACTAGCCCCCTTAATCCGAGCAAACAAGTCAGAAATCAATGGCAAGGGATACTGAAACTTAACAGTGATCTTATTAAGAAGGCGGTAATCATTACACGGTCTTAGCGAACCATCCTTCTTGGCTACAAAAAAGAACCCTGCTCCCAATGGTGACGACGATGGGCGAATATGTCCCTTCTCCAGGGACTCCTTCACATAACTGCGCATAGCGGTGTGTTCAGGTACGGACAAATTAAATAAACGACCCTTAGGGAATTTACTACCAGGAATCAAATCGATAGCACAATCACAATTCCTATGCGGAGGTAGGGCATCAGACTTGGACTCTTCAAATACATCCTGAAAGTCCGACAAGAACTCTGGGATGTCAGAAGGAATGGATGACGAAATAGACAAAAATGGAACATCACCATGTACTCCCTGACAACCCCAGCTGGTTACCGACATAGAGTTCCAATCCAATACTGGATTATGGGTTTGTAGCCATGGCAACCCCAACACGACCACATCATGCAAATTATGCAGTACCAGAAAGCGAATAACTTCCTGATGTGCAGGAGCCATGCACATGGTCAGCTGGGCCCAGTACTGAGGCTTATTCTTGGCCAAAGGTGTAGCATCAATTCCTCTCAACGGAATAGGACACCGCAAAGGCTCCAAGAAAAATCCACAACGTTTAGCATAATCCAAATCCATCAGATTCAGGGCAGCGCCTGAATCCACAAACGCCATGACAGAATACGATGACAAAGAGCACATTAAGGTAATGGACAAAAGGAATTTGGACTGTACAGTACCAATAACGGCAGAGCTATCGAACCGCCTAGTGCGTTTAGGACAATTAGAAATAGCATGAGTAGAATCACCACAATAGAAACACAGTCTGTTCAGACGTCTGTGTTCTTGCCGTTCTACTTTAGTCATAGTCCTGTCGCACTGCATAGGCTCAGGTTTACTCTCAGACAATACCGCCAGATGGTGCACAGATTTACGCTCGCGCAAGCGACGACCGATCTGAATGGCCAAAGACATGGACTCATTCAAACCAGCAGGCATAGGAAATCCCACCATTACATCCTTAAGAGCTTCAGAGAGACCCTTTCTGAACAAAGCCGCTAGTGCAGATTCATTCCACAGAGTGAGTACTGACCACTTCCTAAATTTCTGACAATATACTTCTACATCATCCTGACCCTGGCATAAAGCCAGCAGATTTTTCTCAGCCTGATCCACTGAATTAGGCTCATCGTAAAGCAATCCCAGCGCCTGGAAAAATGCATCAACATTACTCAATGCAGAATCTCCTGGTGCAAGAGAAAACGCCCAGTCCTGTGGGTCGCCGCGCAAAAAAGAAATAATAATCAAAACCTGTTGAATAGGATTACCAGAAGAATGAGGTTTCAAGGCCAAAAATAGCTTACAATTATTTCTGAAGCTCAGGAACTTAGTTCTGTCACCAAAAAACAAATCAGGAATCAGAATTCTTGGTTCTAGCATCGATTTCTGATCAATAGTATCTTGAATCTTTTGTACATTTACAACGAGATTATCCATTGAGGAGCACAGAGCCTGAATATCCATGTCCACAGCTGTGTCCTGAAGCACTCTAATGTCTAGGGGAAAAAAAAGACTGAAGACAGAGCTAAGAAAAAAAAATGATGTCAGGATTTCTTTTTTCCCTCTTTTGGGAATCATTGGTGGGGCTCCTTGTACTGTTATGGCTGGCAATCAGGCAACACAGCGTGCAGTAATCAGCGCACATACAGAGATCTGGCAATAACCAAAAACAATAGGACGAGCTCTGAGACGTGGAATCTCTGTAGACTGCAGTACCTGATCTATCCTCACACAACTATAAGCAGCAGTGGATTGCGCCTATCACTACCTATGCAACTCGGCACTGCCTGAGGAGCTGACTAGCCTGAAGATAGAAATACAAGCCTGACTTACCTCAGAGAAATACCCCAAAGGAATAGGCAGCCCCCCACATATAATGACTGTTAGCAAGATGAAAAGACAAACGTAGGAATGAAATAGATTCAGCAAAGTGAGGCCCGATATTCTAGACAGAGCGAGGATAGCAAAGAGAACTATGCAGTCTACAAAAAACCCTAAAACGAAAACCACGCAAAGGGGTAAAAAGACCCACCGTGCCGAACTAACAGCACGGCGGTGCACCCCTTTGCTTCTCAGAGCTTCCAGCAAAAGTTAATAGCAAGCTGGACAGGAAAAATAGAAAACAAACTAGAAGCACTTATTGCACCCCTTTGCTTCTCAGAGCTTCCAGCAAAAGTTAATAGCAAGCTGGACAGAAAAAACAGAAAACAAACTAGAAGCACTTATCTAGCAGAGCAGCAGGCCCAAGGAAAGATGCAGTAGCTCAGATCCAACACTGGAACATTGACAAGGAGCAAGGAAGACAGACTCAGGTGGAGCTAAATAGCAAGGCAGCCAACGAGCTCACCAAAACACCTGAGGGAGGAAGCCCAGAGACTGCAATACCACTTGTGACCACAGAAGTGAACTCAGCCACAGAATTCACAACAGGTATCGCCACTTTGCGCCAGCACCCGTGAGAGTGCTGTTTGTCTGAAGAGGTGGGTGTGCCCGCTTTTGGTCGACGGCACTGCCACTGGGTCCCTCATAGTACAATAAAGTGTCTCTGGCGGTGGTGGTGCGCACCCAACGTCAGACACACCATTGTAATATGAGGGGCCCTGGGCCTGTACCGCCGGCCACAAGACAGTTCCCCCCCCCAGCTCAAACAGTGCTCTACCACTAGCAAAATTATTTCTCACAGCTTCACCAATGTTTAGTCTATGCGCTGACATCCTTCAATGTCTGGCACTGACAATACCATTGTTTTGACATTTTTGTTATGTTAGGCCTTCGAAGCCTGTCTGCGGTCCGTTCTTTCTACAACTACTACACTGACCAGGCCACTGCTGGCCGTGTTCCCCTGGAACCAATTTAAACTTGCCTACAGCCAGCCCAATTTTGTTATGTTAGGCCTTCTTAGCCTGTCTGCCGTCACTCCTTCCACTAGACTTCCACTGACCAGACCACTGTTGCCCGTGTACCCCTGGAACCAATTTTAAATTGCCAACAGCCAAATGTTATTATGTTAGGCCTTTGATGCCTGTCTGCCGTCACTCCTTCCACTAGACTTCCACTGACCAGACCACTGTTGCCCGTGTACCCCTGGAACCAATTTTAAATTGCCAACAGCCCAATGTTATGATGTTAGGCCTTTGATGCCTGTCTGCCGTCACTCCTTCCACTAGGCCTCCACTGACCTGTCTACTGCTGCCCGTGTTCCCATGGAACCAATTGTAAATTGCCTACAGCCAGCCCATTTTATTACGTTAGGCCTTCGAAGCCTGTCTGCGGTCCCTCCTTCCACTAGGCCTCCACTTACCTGTCTACTGCTGCCCGTGTTCCCCTGGAACCAATTTTAAATTGCCTACAGGCAGCCCAATTTATTATGTTAGGCCTTCGAAGCCTGTCTGCGGTCCCTCCTTCCACTAGGCCTCCACTGACCTGTCTACTGCTGCCCGTGTTCCCCTGGAACCAATTTTAAATTGCCTACAGGCAGCCCAATTTATTATGTTAGGGCTTCGAAGCCTGTCTGCGGTCCCTCCTTCCACTAGGCCTCCACTGACCTGTCCACTGCTGCCCGTGTTCCCCTGGAACCAATTTTAAATTGCCTACAGGCAGCCCAATTTATTATGTTAGGGCTTCGAAGCCTGTCTGCTGTCCCTCCTTCCACTAGGCCTCCACTGACCTGTCTACTGCTGCCCGTGTTCCCCTGGAACCAATTTTAAACTGCCTACAGGCAGCCCAATTTATTATGTTAGGGCTTCGAAGCCTGTCTGCGGTCCCTCCTTCCACTAGGCCTCCACTGACCTGTCTACTGCTGCCCGTGTACCCCTTGAACCAACATCATAAAATAAAAAAAAAAGTATTTTGCTTATAAAAAAGAAAATACTGGTGAGATATCAAATGCAGACATTTTAACATTAAAAACAAACACACAACTAAAATCTGGTACAGTACTAAAAATGGCCACCAGCTACAATTACTTTCTCCTGCAAGTAGTTAACTGAAAGGTTTTTTAAATTGAAAACACAGATATGGCATCCACCGAGTGTTGTCCTGTCGCGTCTTCTTTATATTATTGCCGAGAAGATGCAAAACAATGAAAATAATAAAATCATTAATTACCAAAATAATAGAGAAAGTCAACACCACATTGCAAATAAACATTCATTCCAAATAAAGAAGCAGGGCGCGTCCGAGGGTGAGTATATACCTAATAAGAATATAATCACCCTCGGACGCGCAATGCTTATTTCCAACAGCCTTCCTTCCTAAGAATCAGCCCTTCCGTGGTGTAGAGAGACGTTGTGTTACACTCCAAGGTGTTCCCCAGGTTGCCTTTCCTGAGCTTCGATCTTCCGGCTCTCGTTTAGTAGTTGTTGGAAACTACGCTGCATTAGGCCTTCAAATTGGGTATGGGGTGTAGAGAGATGGTGTGTTCCACTCCAAGGTGTTCCCCAGGTTGCCTTTCCTGAGCTTCGATCTTCCGGCTCTCGTTTAGTAGTTCTTGGAAACTACACTGCATTAGGCCTTCAAATTGGGTATGGGGTGTAGAGAGAGGGTGTGTTACACTCCAAGGTGTTCCCCAGGTTGCCTTTCCTGAGCTTCGATCTTCATGCTCTCGTTTAGTAGTTGTCGGAAACTACGCTGCATTAGGCCTACAAATTGGGTATGGGGTGTAGAGAGAGGGTTTGTTACACTCCAAGGTGTTCCCCAGGTTGCCTTTCCTGAGCTTCGATCTTCCGGCTCTCGTTTAGTAGTTGTTGGAAACTACGCTGCATTAGGCCTTCAAATTGGGTATGGGGTGTAGAGAGAGGGTGTGTTACACTCCAAGGTGTTCCCCAGGTTGCCTTTCCTGAGCTTCGATCTTCCGGCTCTCGTTTAGTAGTTCTTGGAAACTACACTGCATTAGGCCTTCAAATTGGGTATGGGGTGTAGAGAGAGGGTGTGTTACACTCCAAGGTGTTCCCCAGGTTGCCTTTCCTGAGCTTCGATCTTCCGGCTCTCGTTTAGTAGTTCTTGGAAACTACACTGCATTAGGCCTACAAATTGGGTATGGGGTGGAGAGAGATGGTGTGTTACACTCCAAGGTGTTCCCCAGGTTTCCTTGCCATTGCTTCGGTCTTCCGACTCTCGTTTAGTAGTTGTAGAAAAGTACACTGCATTAGGCCTACAAAATGGGTATGGGGTGGAGAGAGATGGTGTGTTACACTCCAAGGTGTTCCCCAGGTTGCCTTTCCTGAGCTTCTATCTTCAGGCTCTCATTAAATTGTGGTTAAATGGAACAACTGCATTTGGCGTACTAGTTGGTTTGGGGCCTACTATCGGTGTCTGCCACTCCTTGCTGTTCTCCTGGTTTCCTGTCCTGAAATTCCATTTTCAGGCTCTCGTTAAGTAGTTGTTAATGTTAGACTGCATTTGGCCTACTAGTTGGGTTGGGGCCTACTATCGGTGTCTGCCACTCCTTGCTGTTCTCCTCCACTGAACAAAGCTGTGCCGCCTGTTTACTACGGTTGCCAATTTTGAACTGCATTTCGACTACTTACTGATTTGGCCCTACTCTCTGTGTCAGCCTCTCATTCCAGTTGTCCTCCACTGCAATGCCCCCTGGTTATTCCTGTGTTACCAATTTTGAACTGCATTTAGCCCACTTTATTCTTTGGGCCTATATCTGTGTTTCCACTTCATCGTGCCCATTGCCCAGCCAGTGATAGATGAGTCTGCTGGTACATTGACCCATAACGCAACATTCCCCGTGCATGCTACACAACAACATTGTGACCCTGCTGAAAGTCAGGTTGCTCTTCCCGCATACCATACCACCTTACACGGGGACAAAGAGGAAGGTGCAGATGAAAGTGCAGGTTCCTTCATCAGGTGGGGGGAGGAATACTAGTTGGCGACGTCACTGGCACAGGGCCTCTCATAGTACGCAAAAGTGTTGCTGCCGGTGGGAGGCGCCCCCGCCGTGCAAACACACCGCTGTACTTTGAGGGGCCCTGTGCCAGTGCCAATGCCAACAAGTGGGCCCCCCCTGCTTGCTCAGGATCACAGCACTTGCAAAGTTGAAATACTTACCTCTCCCTGCTCCACTGCCGTGACGTGGTCCAGTTTTCCTGGGCCCACTAATTACTTGAACCAGCCCTACCCCACACAACTTTAGCCAAATGACCCCCAATTTCAAATGCCTTCCAATTATTATAAGGTAAATTACGCTTGACAAGCTTCATTAAGAAGAATGGATGGTTTTGACATTAAAATGGGCACTCTAGGTGTTTTCCTGGCCCCCACTCACTGCCGACTATGCTGCCCCATTGACTTGCATTGGGTTTCGTGTTTCGGTCGATCCCGACTTTTCGCCATAATCGGCCGATTTCACTCGACCCGACTTTTGAGATAGTCGGGTTTCGCGAAACCCGGCTCGACTCTAAAAAGGTCAAGGTCGCTCAACTCTAGTGGGGACTGTGTCATACCAGAAGGGGTTGCATTATATTTTGTGGGGTGCTGCATTATATTCTATGAGAGGTCCCCGCATTATATTTTATGAGGGGCTACATTATATTCTGTGAGGGGGCTACCCCAACCCTTGCTACATTATTAAGACGTGAATTACCTTATATTATACCCTGATATTAGCGCTTTTTACCGCACAATTGGTGGTCTTGTATCTATTTCTATGTAGCTACATTGTGGGCCCCAAGAATGATTTTCTCTGGTGGGCCCAAGGTGCTCCAGTCCGACGCTGAGTATGAGCCATTACTCCACTTTAAGGACAGACAATAAAACATTCCAATCAAATGAGAAATTGCATTTTACAGGAAAAAAATGTTAAGAAAGATTTTTTCCTGTATAATGACTTCTATTTAAAAATATATAATTTAAGTAATCCAAAATAATTTTTTTCTAATAAAAATTGGAAATTTCAGTTTCACTTATGAAGGAAGCAAGAACTGCCAAAAATAAGGGACTCAGATCCACCCTGTATTAGACATACAGTAAAGGAGGGCCTCATATTGATTCTGTTCACATTGTTATATATTGGTCTCTGAGACTCATAATGGCCAAGGAAATGTCCTCCAGTCCATGGAATAATCTATGGGTGAGAAATATAATGCCGATAAGGGTATATGCACCCGTGGAATCAAATTTCTGTATCTCTTGGCAGGAAAAACGCTACAAAAACACACCAAATCTGCAATGTGTGCACACAGATGACTTCATTTACATTTTTAACAAGTTTTTGAGGGTTATATACCAACAATATGTACCCAAGAATATGTAATACCCTATGGGTGAGAAATATGATACCAATAAATTTGGAACAAGTTTCTGAGAGGCTTATATAGCAACGAAATGTGGCCAGGAAGATATAATATCCTATATGTGAGCAATAAATTTGGAACAAGATTTTGGAGGCTTATGTAGCAACTAAATCTACTCCAGACCACGGAAAAGTCTATAGGTGAGCATCATAATACTGCGATGAACTGCACCCAAAATGATGTAATACCCATGGGTGAGCAATAAGATACTGATATATTTGGAACACGTTTTTGGAGGCTTAAACAGCAGCAAAACTTAAACAAGATGTGATACCCTATGGATGAGCAATAAATTTGGAAGTTTTTTGAGGGTTATATATTAATGAAATGTACTCTAGACCACAGAATAGTCTATGGGTGGTCAATATAATAACGACTAAATTTGGAACACGTTTTTTGAGGGTTATATACCAAGGACATGTACCTAAGAATATGTATTACTGTATGGCTGAGAAATATAACCCAGCAGAAATTTTGAATGTTTTTTTAAGTATTATATATCACTAAATTATACTCCAGAACATGAAATAGTGTATAAGTAAGATATGTGAAGAAGCAAGCAAAATTTTAAAAAACTTTTTTTCTACTGTTAATACCACCAAAATGTGACAAAGCATGTAATACTGTATGGATAAGTAATCTAATCCTAAACTATTTTTATACCCTTTTTGTAAGGTTTACATACCCCCGTAATGCAATAATAACTGTGTTAAAGTGTATGGATGAGCTTTTGAATCCATAAAGGTTTTTTTAATGAAAATATTTTGAAAGTGTAATTGATGTACTTATACAGTCAAATATACTGTCTGCAAAGCCAGACAGAAATTATAATTAGGGTCACCCATAGACCCTTGAAAGGCAACAACTGTTGGGCTTAATTAAAATATTGAAATTCGCAAACACTTTATGTGCTGCTGTCATCTAGTGGTGTGGAAAAGTGTGGGCTAATCCAAGCTTTGTTCATTTTTATGAGAGTGAGCCTGTCTGTATTCACTGTTAACACGCGAAAGCAATTGTCTATTATGACGACCACGTCATAAATGCAATATAGCCAAATAAATAAAATAAAAAACTGGTATAAAACACTGATATATGATATGGAGATGTGTCAATGTAATTTCCTGTTTAAACACTATATAAAACACCCTAGGTCTAGGACGTACAACATACCATGATTAAGAACAAGTAGTTCGAAACATGTCAGTCTGGTGCATTCCCATTTTTACTAACATGAGACAAAAAAATGTTTAAAGGAGAAAAATATATATATTTTTGGTTTTAACACTTGCATCTCCAGATCTGTTGCTGGACGTCTTCCCTACCAAGTTGACACCACACAACAATGTATGTCTGAGAAATGGAAGCCTACAAAATGTTTAGAAGATTTTGTTCACTTTTAGAGATTACAGAAATGTTCACAAACCATGTAACACTGTATGTCTGAGAAATTGAAGCCTATACAATTATGAAAGGCTTTTGTTCACTTTTAGAGATCGCCAAAATGTTCACAATCCAGGTAACACTGTAATGGCTGAGAAATGTAAGCTTACAAAATTTTTAAACGCTTTTTCTCAGTTTTAGATATGACAGAAATTGACTCCACACTATGGAATAGTGTATGACTGAGAAATGTATCCCAGGAAAATGTTTCAACGATTTTTGGGTGTATTATATAACACAATAAAGGACCTCAAAGCATGTAATACTCAATGGATCAAAATATATTAACTTTTTTCAGCCTCCACAAAAAAATTTCAGCTGTATATTTACCAACTGGCTGCACAGGGCTAATCCTTGTCTACAGACTAGATTCTTTCACTCTTCCCGCCCTCCTTAGGCTCAATGCAGATTGTATGTGATACAAACGATTAAGCCCTTCGAAGGACTTACCGTTAGTATGGTGGCTTGGCTTTAGCACCAGTATCAACACTCCAGTAACCAAGTTATTTTCAAGATGTTGAAGAAGTTCCTTCCCATAAACCTCTCCCAGTGAAATTATCTGAATAGACCTGCTGCCCTCTTCACCAAAATTTACCATGACCAATGTACAAATCTGAACTAGTGCTTCCTGTGCCAGACCCAATGGACGTGGTTCCTCTGGAGATATACTTCAACATGGATGAGTTACAGCACACTGTAAACTCGCCTCTCAAATTCAGCGATGACCTTGATGTTGTACGTGATGGAATACACTGACATCCATCTCTACTCCTCTTTGATCCCTTGGCTTTCATGGCTTTGAACAATATTTCAAAAACACAACTTGAAATGTTTACAGATGACACTAAACAGATTACTACAAGTGATGCACTTCAGACAGCTGACTCACTGGAGGGATCTACTGGACATAGTCAAATCCAGTCTGAGGGGACCTCTCTACAAAACTAGCTAAAGATGATGTCTTGGCATCAGTGCCATCAACAGACAATGGAAAACACAGATGGCGACTCAAGCAGCTAAATTCTGTGATAGAAGGTTGTCCGATTGGCTCTAGTTGATGCAGCTTTCATCTTGGGCTGGCTGGCATTTTTGTCCTTGGGGTGGTTGCTGATGGTGGGGGTTGTGGTCGGGCCAGCCCCTCAACCTTCCCAATGGGGTGTTTTGTAGTCAGGGGAGAGGGAGCTGGTGAGCTTGTTTGGTCGCGAGCTCTTCCATTGGCAGTTATTTTGTGGGAAGGATTGCTGTTCGGTTAGTGGTAGAGGGGTCTTTGCTGTTGAGAGAGGGTGACCAACCCTTCTAGTATTATATTTCCCTGATGATATTCTACTCACTTTCATTGACTAAATTTGATCCCTTTGACACGCCATATGAGATTACTAAAATTGTTTAAAATGAATCTGTCATCTCAGGAAATACTACATACCTGCAGGTATACAATGCTAACCGGCCTCGTTATTGAAAGCACGGCTGCGAGTAGAAAATTAACTTATATTCTCCTGGGAGCTTATGGCTTTTAGTCAAAGGGGCGTGCACAGGAAGACTCGAGTCACCTCACACAGCACCGCTCACTATACCTTTACGCATGCCCTGATTCTTTGAATGACAGCTGGATCTACAGTGCTCCTGTGCACAGCAAGTTGTCAAAGTGGCACGCTTTCAGCTTAAAAACTGGACCTGACGTTAGATCTCCAGATGATTGACGCAAAACCCCTCAATCAGCTGCAACATTTGGATTACTTTTTCATTGGGAAGACAAAAAAACCCCAACAATGGCCTTAGTGTCAATTTAAAACCCCAGGAATGATAGTGTTACACCAGCCAGTAGTTTATTCCTTACATATGTGATGTCCAAAACTGCATTAAAAATATGTTAATTGCCTAGTGAGTGCTTACCAAAACAGAACACAGAGGAGCAACAAATAGACATTTGTCCTGGTTATTTTATAATGGAGATACAGCCAGTCTCATGTTGCACTACCCACTCCAGGAATGAACTAAAAAACTCAAGGCTATCGTCATAATCATAACTGTCCCGACTTGGAGAGCAGTGAATATTCTGGCAGCTCTCCGCTGTCTGTAAGCAGAGCATGACGTCCCTGCCATGTGCGGCTTAAAAGCATAAATCAGCTGCTGGCATCGGAACAAGGAGGGAGCGCAGGAAGGTAAATATAATGGTTTATTTTTTTAATGTTTTTCTGATAAGGGCCATGCATATCAGGATGGAGATGGGGGCCATGCGTACCAGGATAGGGATGAGGGGGCCATGCATACCAGGATAGGGATGAGGGAACCATGTATATCAGGACGGAGATGGGGGCCATGCATACCAGGTTAGGGATGAGGGGGCCATGCATACCAGGATAGGGATGAGGGAACCATGTATATCAGGACGGAGATGGGGGCCATGCATACCAGGATAGGGATGAGGGGACAATGTATATCAGGATAGGGATGAGGGGCCATGTATGCCAGGATAGGGATGAGGGGACCATGTATACCAGGATAGGGATAAGGGGGCCATGCATACCAGGATGGGGATGAGGAAGCCATGTATGCCAGGATAGGGACGAGGGGCCATGTATGCCAGGATAGGGATGAGGGGACCATGAAAACCAGGATAGGATTGAGGGGGCCATGCATACCAGGATGGGGATGAGGGGAGCCATGCACACCAGGATAGGGATGAGGAGGCCATGCACACCAGGATAGGGATGAGGGGGCCATGCACACCAGGATAGGGATGAGGGGTCCATGCACACCACGATAGGGATGAGGGGGGCCATGCACACCAGGATAGGGATGAGGGGGCCATGCATACCCGGATAGGGATGAGGGGGGCCATGCACACCAGGATAGGGATAAGAAAGCCATGCATACCAGGATAGGGATAAGGAAGCCATGCATACCAGGATAGGGATGAGGGGCCATGCATACCAGGATAGGGATGAGGGAGCCATGTATACCAGGATAGGGATGAGGGGGCCATGGACACCAGGATAGGGATGAGGGAGCCATGCACACCATGATTGGGATGAGAGGCCATGCATACCAGGATAGGGATGAGGGGGCCAAGCACACCAGGATAGCGATGAGGGGGCTATGCACACCAAGATAGGGATGAGGGGGGAATTCATACCAGGATAGGGATGAGGGGGCCATGCATACCAGGGTAGGGGATATTAGTACAGAATTGACCACTTTTTTTGCTTACATTTTTTTTCTAATTTCCTCCTCTAAAACCTAGGGGCGTCTTATGGTCTGAAACATACGGCAACCTCTCCAAACATGAGCTTAGAGAAAAGCAAGCTAAAACATGAAGCATGCAAGAAAAACATACACTGGACTTTTGACTTACGCACAGTTTATTGAAAGTTTAGATATGCTTTAAGAAGTACTTGCCTTAATCCTGTTTTCCTGTTCAGGGATGAGTGCAGGGTTGCAGGCATTCCTTATCAGTGCCTCTTTGCTCTGATCTGTAGAGGAGGAGCGTTACTACTGAGCATGTACATGAAGTGCAGCACAGATTCATCTAAACTAACAGCCAAGATCCTTAGATCAGGAATAGAACAGACATTTATAGGACGTTTCATAGCTTTCCCAAATTTTTCAGAAAAAATATTCAGCACATACAGTATTTAAATACTGTACCCAATTTATTATATATTTTAGGAGCCAGAGATGGTTGATTTTATACCAACTCTGACTCCACCAAAATGGACACCGACTCCATGACTCCGACTCCACAACCCTGGGAAAAACAATATAACATTGCCAATGGTGGATACTTATTCTCCATGAATTCAGAGTCCCTAGGTGGGTGCAATGGATCATTGTGCTCCTCTCATAGTTTGGGCCTAGAGATACAATACAGAACAGCCAGTTCCATGTTTATTTAGATGTAGTCAGTGACAAACAGTGTTGGTTGTATTAAGAGATGTTCTTAGGCAGAACTGATTCTAGGTTTTCTTGCACCTGTGGCAAAATTTTGTTTGAATAGTGGTCATGAGACCACTCGTGTGATTTGCATGCTTAGTCACATACTAACTAGCTGCTTTTCCTAATTCTCTCACTGCTCAGTGAAAAAACTAAAACCCCTGATCAATTGGGAGAAACAGGAAAAGAAGCTAGTTGGCTGCACATGACCGTAAATCTGAAAAATACCTATAAATGGTCATGTCTTGATTGCTGGAACCTGCAAGCAGAAAGGAATCCTGACAATTAGTATATTACACTCTGTTAGGATTTGGCATGCTACAGTGCTTAATTTTAACATGACTCCTCCGTGCATAAATTCAGATTTAATAATCCTTAACTTGTCAGAAGTCACAATACTTTACTAACATAGCCACATACAAAGTTATCTGACAAGTTATAGATTGCTACATGTGTATAGGATCAGAACCAAGAACCATGTAGGAGTACAGTACCAAAACCACCGACAATACATTAATACATCACGAGAACCACTAACAGTACAGAAAGATACACCATAACGACTAGCGGAACAGAAATACAATATAAAACCCAGCATTAGTACAGAAATACATAATCAAAACCCAGATTTGTACAGGAATATATCACCAAACCATTAACATTACAAAAGCACAGCATCAAAACCAACTTCAGTACAGGAATCAGTCACCAAAACCATCATCAGCACATTAATATATCACTAAAACCACCATCACTACCACCATCACTACATAAATACATCACCAGGACTCAATCAGTACATGAATACATCACCAGAATGACCTTCAGTACATGAATACATCACCCAAACCACCAACATTACAGCAATACCTCCTCTTAGGCGCAGGAGTGATGTCAACAGTGTGATCAGCTGACCTGATCACGCTAATGAAATCGCCTTGTTTCAGAAGTGCTGGCAGCTAGAGCTTCAATTGTACTCATCATCACTAAAAGGCATGAGTGCAATTGAGCGTAGGGAGTCGACCTTTAACATGTTCTCTGAGCTGGCTCTTAGTTTGACATCTAGCTTGGAAAACATCTGAATCAAACTTTTGGAGGGATTGGAAAATATTGCCCCTGAAAGAGACATTTAATCACCACATTAGGTAACCCAATGGTGCACGTTGCTGGCTACGCCTGTGGCAAATGTCCTGCCTACACCCCTAGGTATGCCCCTGACTTGGGGATCAAGAAAACTATATTGACATTTTATTTTTTACCTTTTCTCAGAATGTTAATATTATTGACAAGAATATTCATTGCCTTTGGCATGTAAGAGATAAAAAAAAGTTCAATGGATTTTTTGCATATTATCTTAGATCCCTTAACCCAGACGTTGTTTGACTGCATTTTAGAGCAAGCTGGGAGTGCCCTGAGATAGCACACCAAGTCAAGCTGTTCTTTTAATACCTAGAAAAGGAGCAACATCCAAATGAATCTTCACTATTTGACTGTAGCACTTGTACGGGGTAGGCCATTTATATGGATACACCTAAATAAAATGGGAATGGTTGGTGATATCTTCACTATTTGACTGTAGTACTTGTACAGGGTGGGCCATTTATATGGATACACCTAAATAAAATGGGAATGGTTGGTGATATCAACTTCCTGTTTGTGGCACATTAGTATATGGGAGGAGGAAAACTTTTCAAGCTGGGTGGTGACCATGGTGGCCATTTTGAAGTCGGCCATTTTGGATCCAACTTTATTTTTTTCAATGGGAAGAGGGTCATGTGACACATCAAGCCTATAGAGAATTTCACAAGAAAAGCAATAGTGTGCTTGGTTTTAATGTAACTTTATTCTTTCATGAGTTATGGGTGCCAGGTCCAAGCATTCCTACATCAACAGTTTACTGGAAAGTGGATTGGTCATCGTGGGCCAGTTGAATGGCCACCAAGGTCTCCTGATCTGACCCCCTTAGACTTTTATATTTTGGGTCTTTTGAAGGCAATTGTCTATGCTGTGAAGATATGAGATGTGCAGCATCTGAAAGTATGGATACTAGAAGCCTGTGCTAGCATTTCTTCTGCAGTGTTGCTATCAGTGTGTCGAGAGTGGGAGAAGAGAGTTGCATTGACAATCCAACACAATGGGCAGTACTTTGAACACATTTTATAAGTGGTCATAAACTTGTAAATAACTCATGAAAGAATAAAGCTAGGTTAAAACCAAGCACACCATTGTTTTTCTTGTGAAATTCTCAATAAGTTTGATGTGTCACATGACCCTCTTCCCATTGAAAAAATAAAGTTGGATCCAAAATGGCTGACTTCAAAATGGCCGCCATGGTCACCACCCATCTTGAAAAGTTTTCCCCCTCCCATATACTAGTGTGCCACAAACAGGAAGTTGATATCACCAACCATTCCCATTTTATTTAGGTGTATCCATATAAATGGCCCTCCATGTATAATGAGCTATGAATGAGACTTGGTCATGGCTGCTAGAGCAGTGATGGTCAAAGTAGCACATCACAATGTACTACAATACAATGCTTCATCGAAGAGCAGCACATTCACGTGAATGTTCTGTGTCCTTAGTTTGAGGCAGAGGAACTCTCATATGCTTGATCACTCTCTTTAACCCCTTCACCCCAAAGCCTGTTTTCACCTAAGTGACAGGGCCAATTTTTACAATTCTGGCCACTGTCACTTTATGAGGTCATAACTCTGAAACGCTTCAACGGATCCTGGTGATTCTGACACTGTTTTCTCGTGACATATTGTACTTCATGAAAGTGGTAAAACTTCTTCGATATGACTTGCATTTATTTGTGAAAAAAACAAAAATGTGTCAGAAATTATGAAATATTAGCAATTTTGAAACTTTTAGTTTTTATGCCCTTAAATTAGAGAGTTATATCACACAATATAGTTAATAAACAACATTTCCCACATGTCTACTTTACATCAGCACAATTTTGGAAACATAATTTTTTTTTGTTAGGGAGTTATAAGGGTTAAAAGTTGACCAGCGATTTCTCATTTTTGCAACAAAATTTGCACAACCATTTTTTTTACGGACCACCTCACACTTGAAGTGACTTTGAGGGGTCTATATGACAGAAAATGCCCAAAAGTGACACCATTCTAAAAACTGCACCCCTCAAGGTACTCAAAACCACATTCAAAAAGTTTATTAACCCTTCAGGTGCTTCACAGGAATTTTTTGAATGTTAAATTTTTTTTTAACATTTAACTTTTTTTTCACAAAATTTTTACTTCAGGTCCAATTTGTTTCATTTTACCAAGGGTAACAGGAGAAATTGGACCACAAAAGTCGTTGTACAATTTGTCCTGAGTACGCCGATACCCCATATGTGGGGGTAAACCACTGTTTGGGCACATGGCAGAGCTCGGAAGGGAAGGAGCGCCATTTGACTTTCCACTGCAAGATTTGCTGGAATTGAGATTGGAGCCCATGTCACGATTGGAGAGCCCCTGATGTGCCTAAACATTGGAAACCCCCACAAGTGACACCATTTTGGAAAGTAGACCCTCTAAGGAACTAATCTAGATGTGTGGTGAGCACTTTAAACCTCCACGTGCTTCACAGAAGTTTATAATGTAGAGCCGTAAAAAAAAATTCTTATTAATTTTCACAAAAAATGATCTTTTTGCCCCCAATTTTTTTTCCCCAAGGGTAACAGGATAAATTGGACCCCAAAAGTTGTTGTGCAATTTGTCCTGAGTACGCCGATACTTCATATATGATATGTATATGGATAAACCACTGTTTGAGCGCATGGCAGAGCTCGGAAGGGAAGGAGCGCCATTTGACTTTTCAATGCAAAATTGGCTGGAATTGAGATCGGAACCCATGTCGCATTTGGAGAGCCCCTGACGTGCCTTAACAGTGGAAACCCCTTACAAGTGACCCCATTTTGGAAAGAAGACCCCCTAAGGAACTTACAGTTAGGGACAGAAATATTTGGACAGTGACACAAGTTTTGTTATTTTAGCTGTTTACAAAAACATGTTCAGAAATACAATTATATATATAATATGGGCTGAAAGTGCACACTCCCAGCTGCAATATGATAGTTTCCACATCCAAATCGGAGAAAGGGTTTAGGAATCATAGCTCTGTAATGCATAGCGTCCTCTTTTTCAAGGGACCAAAAGTAATTGGACAATGGACTCTAAGGGCTGCAATTAACTCTGAAGGCGTCTCCCTCGTTAACCTGTAATCAATGAAGTAGTTAAAAGGTCAGGGGTGGATTCCAGGTGTGTGGTTTTGCATTTGGAAGCTGTTGCTGTGAGCAGACAACATGCGGTCAAAGGAACTCTCAATTGAGGTGAAGCAGAACATCCTGAGGCTGAAAAAAAAGAAAAAATCCATCAGAGAGATAGCAGACATGCTTGGAGTAGCAAAATCAACAGTTGGGTACATTCTGAGAAAAAAGGAATTGACTGGTGAGCTTGGGAACTCAAAAAGGCCTGGGCGTCCACGGATGACAACAGTGGTGGATGATCGCCGCATACTTAATTTGGTGAAGAAGAACCTGTTCACAACATCAACTGAAGTCCAGAACACTCTCAGTGAAGTAGGTGTATCTGTCTCTAAGTCAACAGTAAAGAGAAGACTCCATGACAGTAAATACAAAGGGTTCACATCTAGATGCAAACCATTCATCAATACCAAAAATAGACAGGCCAGAGTTAAATTTGCAGAAAAACACCTCAAGAAGCCAGCTCAGTTCTGGAAAAGTATTCTATGGACAGATGAGACAAAGATCAACCTGTACCAGAATGATGGGAAGAAAAAAGTTTGGAGAAGAAAGGGAACGGCACATGATCCAAGGCACACCACATCCTCTGTAAAACATGGTGGAGGCAACGTGATGGCATGGGCATGCATGGCTTTCAATGGCACTGGGTCACTTGTGTTTATTGATGACATAAGAGCAGACAAGAGTAGCCGGATGAATTCTGAAGTGTACCGGGATATACTTTCAGCCCAGATTCAGCCAAATGCTGCAAAGTTGATTGGACGGCGCTTCATAGTACAGATGGACAATGACCCCAAGCATACATCCAAAGCTACCCAGGAGTTCATGAGTGCCAAAAAGTGGAACATTCTGCAATGGCCAAGTCAATCTCCAGATCTAAACCCAATTGAGCATGCATTTCACTTGCTCAAATCCAGACTTAAGACGGAAAGACCCACAAACAAGCAAGACCTGAAGGCTGCGGCTGTAAAGGCCTGGCAAAGCATTAAGAAGGAGGAAACCCAGCGTTTGGTGATGTCCATGGGTTCCAGACTTAAGGCAGTGATTGCCTCCAAAGGATTTGCAACAAAATATTGAAAATAAAAATATTTTGTTTGGGTTATGTTTATTTGTCCAATTACTTTTGACCTCCTAAAATGTGGAGTGTTTGTAAAGAAATGTGTACAATTCCTACATTTTCTATCAGATATTTTTGTTCAACCCTTCAAATTAAACGTTACAATCTGCACTTGAATTCTGTTGTAGAGGTTTCATTTCAAATCCAATGTGGTGGCATGCAGAGCCCAACTCGCGAAAATTGTGTCACTGTCCAAATATTTCTGGCCCTAACTGTATCTAGATGTGTGGTGAGCACTTTTAACCCCCAATTGTTTCACTAAAGTTTAGAATGTAGCGGTGTGAAAATTAAAAAATCATTTTTTCTTTCCACAAAATGATGTTTTAGCCCGCAATTTTTTTTTTCGCCAAGGGTAACAGGAGAAATTGGACCACAAAAGTTATTGTCCAATTTGTCCTGAGTACGCTGATACCCCATATGTTGGGGGGAACCACCGTTTGAGTGCATGGCAGAGCTCGGAAGGGAAGGAGCGCCGTTTGAAATGCAGACTTACAGTGGGGCAAAAAAGTATTTAGTCAGTCAGCAATAGTGCAAGTTCCACCACTTAAAAAGATGAGAGGCGTCTGTAATTTACATCATAGGTAGACCTCAACTATGGGAGACAAACTAAGAAAAAAAAATCCAGAAAATCACATTGTCTGTTTTTTTTATCATTTTATTTGCATATTATGGTGGAAAATAAGTATTTGGTCAGAAACAAACAATCAAGATTTCTGTCTCTCACAGACCTGTAACTTCTTCTTTAAGAGTCTCCTCTTTCCTCCACTCATTACCTGTAGTAATGGCACCTGTTTAAACTTGTTATCAGTATAAAAAGACACCTGTGCACACCCTCAAACAGTTTGACTCCAAACTCCACTATGGTGAAGACCAAAGAGCTGTCAAAGGACACCAGAAACAAAATTGTAGCCCTGCACCAGGCTGGGAAGACTGAATCTGCAATAGCCAACCAGCTTGGAGTGAAGAAATCAACAGTGGGAGCAATAATTAGAAAATGGAAGACATACAAGACCACTGATAATCTCCCTTGATCTGGGGCGACACGCAAAATCCCACCCTGTGGGGTCAGAATGATCACAAGAACGGTGAGCAAAAATCCCAGAACCACGCGGGGGGACCTAGTGAATGAACTGCAGAGAGCTGGGACCAATGTAACAAGGCCTACCATAAGTAACACACTACGCCACCATGGACTCAGATCCTGCAGTGCCAGACGTGTCCCACTGCTTAAGCCAGTACATGTCCGGGCCCGTCTGAAGTTTGCTAGAGAGCATTTGGATGATCCAGAGGAGTTTTGGGAGAATGTCCTATGGTCTGATGAAACCAAACTGGAACTGTTTGGTAGAAACACAACTTGTCGTGTTTGGAGGAAAAAGAATACTGAGTTGCATCCATCAAACACCATACCTACTGTAAAGCATGGTGGTGGAAACATCATGCTTTGGGGCTGTTTCTCTGCAAAGGGGCCAGGACGACTGATCCGGGTACATGAAAGAATGAATGGGGCCATGTATCGTGAGATTTTGAGTGCAAACCTCCTTCCATCAGCAAGGGCATTGAAGATGAAACGTGGCTGGGTCTTTCAACATGACAATGATCCAAAGCACACCGCCAGGGCAACGAAGGAGTGGCTTCGTAAGAAGCATTTCAAGGTCCTGGAGTGGCCTAGCCAGTCTCCAGATCTCAACCCTATAGAAAACCTTTGGAGGGAGTTGAAAGTCCGTGTTGCCAAGCGAAAAGCCAAAAACATCACTGCTCTAGAGGAGATCTGCATGGAGGAATGGGCCAACATACCAACAACAGTGTGTGGCAACCTTGTGAAGACTTACAGAAAACGTTTGACCTCTGTCATTGCCAACAAAGGATATATTACAAAGTATTGAGATGAAATTTTGTTTCTGACCAAATACTTATTTTCCATCATAATATGCAAATAAATTGTTAAAAAAACAGACAATGTGATTTTATGGATTTTTTTTCTCAGTTTGTCTCCCATAGTTGAGGTCTACCTATGATGTAAATTACAGACGCCTCTCATCTTTTTAAGTGGTGGAACTTGCACTATTGCTGACTGACTAAATACTTTTTTGCCCCACTGTAGATGGATTGGTCTGCAGGTGTCATGTTGCATTTGCAGAGCCCCTGATGTACCTAAACAGTAGAAACCCACCACAAGTGACCCCATATTGGAAACTAGACCCCCCAAGGAACTTATCTAGATGTGTTGTGAGAGCTTTGAACCAACACGTGTTTCACTACAGTTTATAACGCAGAGCCGTGAAAATAAAAAATATTTTTTTTTCCACGAAAATGATATTTTAGCCCCCACATTTTTATTTTCCCAAGGGTAACAGGACAAATTAGACCCCAAAAGTTGTTGTCAAACTTGTCCTGAGAATGCTGATACCCCATATGTTGGGGGGAACCACTGTTTGGGTGCACGGCAGAGCTCGGAAGGGAAGGAGCGCCATTTGAAATGCAGACTTAGATGGATTGGTCTGCAGGCGTCATGTTGATTTGCAGAGCCCCTGATGTACCTAAACAGTAGAAACCCCCCACAAGTGACCCCATATTGGAAACTAGACCCCCAAGGAACTTATCTAGATGTGTTGTGAGAGCTTTGAACCAACAAGTGTTTCACTACAGTTTATAACGCAGAGCCGTGAAAATAAAAAACATATTTTTTTTCCACGAAAATGATATTTTAGCCCCCAGGTTTTTTTTTCCCAAGGGTAACAGGACAAATTGGACCCCAAAAGTTGTTGTCCAACTTGTCCTGAGAACGCTGATACCCCATATGTTGGGGGGAACCACTGTTTGGGCGCACAGGAGAACTCGGAAGGGAAGAAGCACTGTTTTACTTTTTCAAAGCAGAATTGGCTGGAATTGAGATCGGACGCCATGTCGCGTTTGGAGAGCCCCTGATGTGCCTAAACAGTGGAAACCCCCCAATTCTAACTGAAACCCTAATCCAACAACACCCCTAACCCTAATCCCAATGGTAACCCTAACCCTAGCCCCAACCCCAACCCTAACCCTAGCCCTAACCCTAACCCTAACCCTAGTCCTAACCCTAGCCCTAACCCTAACGGGAAAATGGAAATAAATACATTTTTTTTACATTTTATTATTTTTCCCTAACTAAGGGGGTGATGAAGGGGGGTTTGATTTACTTTTATAGCGTTTTTTTTGGCGGATTTTTAGGGTTGGCAGCCGTCACACACTAAAAGACGCTTTTTATTGCAAAAAATAGTTTTTGCATCACCACATTTTGAGAGCTATAATTTATCCATATTTTGGCCCACAGAGTCATGTGAGATCTTGTTTTTTGCGGGACGAGTTGACGTTTTTATTGGTAACATTTTCGGGCAGATGACATTTTTTGATCGCTTTTTATTCCGATTTTTATGAGGCGGAATGAACAAAAACCAGCAATTCCTGAAATTCTTTTAGGGGGGGCGTTTATACCGTTCCACGTGTGGTAAAATTGATAAAGAAGCTTTATTCTTCAGGTCAGTACGATTACAGCGATACCTCATTTATATCATTTTTTTATGTTTTGGCGCTTTTACACAATAAAAACTATTTTATAAAAAAAAATAATTGTTTTTGCATCGCTTTATTCTGAGAGCTATAACTTTTTTATTTTTCTGCTGATGATGCTGTATGGCGGCTTTTTTTTTGTGGGACAAGATGACGTTTTCAGCGGTACCATGGTTATTTATATCCGTCGTTTTGATCGCGTGTTATTCCACTTTTTGTTCGCCTGTATGATAATAAAGCAATGTTTTTTGCCTTGGTTTTTTTTTTTTTTGCGGTGTTCACTGAAGGGGTTAACAAGTGGGATAGTTTTATAGAGCGGGTCGTTACGGACGCGGTGATACCAAATATGTGTACTTTTATTGTTTTTTTTTAATTTACATAAATAAATGGATTTACTGGGAATTTTTTTTTTTCTTTATTTGGCGATTTTTTTTATTTTTTTTTTATACATTCTATTTTTTTTTTTTTACTTTGTACCATTGTCCCAGGGTGGGACATCACTGTATTAGATCAGATCGTTGATCTGACAGTGTGCATAGCACTTTGTCAGATCAACGATCTGACAGGCAGCTTAGCTGGCTTTCCGGCGCCTGCTCTCAGCAAGCGCCGGCTAGCCAGGTCATTTCATGACCCGGAAGGAGTCCGGCGGCCATCTTGGATCCGGGGACTCCTTCCGGGTCACCGGAGCAACGCGATCTCATCGCGTTTCTCCGGTGGGAGAGCGCAGGGAGCCCCCGTCCCTGCGCGATCCCCCTCTATGCCGCTGTCACTACTGACAGCGGCATCAGAGGGGTTAAATGCCCGTGATCGGCGCTACCGCCGATCGTGGGCATTGCTGCGGGGTGTCAGCTGTCATATACAGCTGACACCCGCACCCGATCACCGCGGCGCTCAGCGCGAGACCGCGGTGATCGGTGCGCCGTACTAGTACTGCTGCTGGCACAAATGCAGTGCCGGCAGCGCAGTACTAGTACGGTGCATGTCGCGAAGGGGTTAATAGTCAATGAAAGTTACGGGACAGCCAAGTTAAGCCTTGTTCCCATCATGTTTGAGTTTTGCTTAATTCTAGAAAAAATATATATCACTGTATAGGCATAACTCTGATTAATCAAAGTGCTTTTACTAGAAATGTGGCATAAAACAATTGATAAGTTTCAAAAGTTTTGCACAACTTGAGGTGGGTAGATCAGAGATGGGATGGGTGCTTTACGCCACAGCTCGTCTAAGTCATGATGACCTGCGGCATTCCTTATGCCAGAAATCTTACTTTGTGGCCAGTGGCCTCGGTGCAAGATTTGACCCCCACCCATCCTGGTATATACAGTATAAACTGAATATATGTCCTCCATCCTGGCATATATATCCCTCATCCTGGCCGAAGACGCACATCCAGTTGAAGTTTGCGTCGATGCCGGCGGGTCTCTCGCCTGCACGGGTCCGATCGTGGTCGCGACCATTGTCCTTATGCCCCTGTTTTATGCAAAATGCACATCATCATTTGTCGAATGCTCTTAATTCATAAAGAGGGAAGAGATTGTGAACCAGATGGGGTATAAGAATTCCCAAAGGCACAGGCTTAGGGGCTCATGCAGATGAGAGTATAAATCGGATGTGTGCTATACAATATTTATTTGGACAACACACTGACCCAGGTTATTCAATAGCGATGTTGATTTTTTTTGTCCGACTGCCTGTGAGCAAAAATCAGAGCATGCACTACCTTCATCTGAGTCTCGGATAAGACTCACCCATCTAAGTCTATGAGTGCGAGAAAAGATTTCTATTATAAACGTAGAGAACTGTATGTGACCATGACCATGTACATGTTTTATTGTATTTGTATAACAATGGATCAAAATGGATCACACACAGACGTTACATGGATGTCATGCGAACATAAAAAACGGACACACAAATGGCACATGGATGAAAATGTGATGAAAATTAGAAAAATAATTGTCTGAGTTTTCTGAATGAAACTCAATTGTATTATTATTATTATTTATTTATGTATGTAGCACCATGGATTTCATGGTGCTGTACATAAGGGGTAACATACAAAATACAAATATCATTTACAGTGAACAAGCTATCAATAATAGACTGGTATAGAGGGAAGAGGACCCTGCCCTTGCGGGCTCACATTCTACAGGATGGTGGGGAATGTGGCAGTAGGTCGGGGGGCTGCAGCAGCTCCGATGGTGTTGAGGAGGCATCGTGGTCAGTGCAGGCTGTAGGCTTTCCTGAAGAGATGGATTTTCAGGTTCCGTCTGAAGGATCCAAATGTGGTTGATAGTCGGATATGTTGGGAATCAGAATTCCAGAGGATGGGGGATATTTGGGAGAAGTCTTGAAGGTGATTGAGTGAGGAGCGAATAAGTGTGGAGGAGAGTAGGAGGTCTTGGGAGGACTGGAGATCACGTGAGGGAAGATATCGGGAGATGAGTTCAGAGATATACGGAGGAGAAAGGTTATGGATGGCTTTGTAGGTCAGTGTTAGTAGTTTGAACCGGATACGTTGGGGAATTGTGAGCCAGTGAAGGAGTTTGAAAGTGAATGGGAGCAGCGATAAGGGGACATAGCGTTTGGGTCGAGGGATGGCTTTTTTCATATTGTCTGCTGGTTCCCTTTGTAAGAACCGCCCCAACAAAACAGTATATGCAATATACTGTATACAGATGGTTGAGTAAAAAATTGTAATATACATAGTCATATATGATAAATCATATCAGTGTCAAATTGTTCATATTACAGAAAACTATATTCCCAGTTATACATGTTTTGAATAATTAACAAACAAAATTAGAAGAAAATAACTCTTAAGATGAAGAATTGGCATAAAATTAATTTTTTAACATTTGATATCGGATATAAAGTGATGTGCAGATAGTTTCAACTCAGACGGCACCTTGTATATAAAAATGTAGAAAATTCTTAGAATATACAGTATCCCTCTTTCTGTTTTTAAAAGTCAAGAGATAAATAAGGGGCTGTTGTCCTGGATGTTTTTATACTTAGTTCACTAGAGATCTGTGTGGTTGAAATATGGGATAGTGGGAATGGCAGAATAAGAATGGAATGAGGGGGAATAAACCGAAATGGAAAGGTTGATAATATTGTCTAAAATTCCAATACAGTCTCCAAGTCTTGTGAACACCCGCATGCTATGGATTTGTTCCTATTTTCAGTCCTAAAACTTTAAAGGGAACCTGTCACCTGAATTTGGCGGCAAGATTGCCTTGCACAGGTGTGTACTTTGGAGGACACAACATGAACTTCAACCCAATATTGCGGCCAGCATGCAGCCAGCGGGTAAGGAAAGGGTGAATCAAACACCCGAAAACCCCGTCCATATAACCGCAAACCTGTCCCGCCAAATTCAGGTGACAGGTTCACTTTAAGCTTAAATAAACTAAGTTTTAGCAATAAAATACAAAGGTTGCCTAGAACCTATTTAGGAGGATATTGACATTTCTGGTTTATTAAAAAAAAAAATAAGAGTTATTTCTAAATGATTATTTTTGCCAGAAAAGTTAATGGTCTTAAAGGGGTTATCAGCTACTTAGCTCTTAGGCCCATGGTAAAAAAAAATATCAAGCAGGAAGTTGCTCACAACCTGCCTGTGGTGCCTGGTGCCGATTTCTGCAGGTACTGGGTGGCCACAGAATGGTGGTTCAGCAGCTTCCGCTGAAGTCACACCGCCGGGGCTAAATCGCCAGCCGGAGCGGGGCAAGACACAGTGGGTGCAAGACATAGTGGGTGCAAGACACTGTGGCTTGTACGCCTCTCTAGGTCTCCATCTAACCACTAGATGACCAGGTGTTGATCTGGGGATGCTTCAGCAAAAATAAAAAATGCTTTGCCTCTCGGAAGAAGCGGATTAACAAAATGAATGCGAAAACAAAAATTGGCAAAGGGTTTATTATACAGTCCTAAAAACGTCAATTTATTATAAGAAATTATTAACAATATTTTAATGATTTACGATATTACTTAGGCTACGTTCAGATTTGCGTTGTGCGCCGCTGCGTCGGCGATGCAACGCACAACGCAAATAAAAGCGCACCAAAATGCACGCAAAAACACTGCGTTTTGCGACGCATGCATCCTTTTTTGCCGAAATTTGGATGCAAGAAAAATGCAACTTGTTGCATTTTCTGCGCCCAACGCTTGCGGCAAAAAAAATGCATGCGTCGCACAACGCAGCACAACGCATGTCCATGCGTCCCCCATGTTAAATATAGGGGCGCATGATGCATGCGTTGCCGCAGCGTTTCCCGACGCAGCGTCGGGAAACGCTAATGTGAACGTTGTCTTACCTACTCAGCTTCAACAAGTCAACAGAGAATATAATTTTCCTGTCCATTATACAGGTCAACAAAAAAAAAATTTTTTTCTGGTGTCCAAAATATTTTAATGAATTTGGGGTATTTTTGGGGTGCTGATTCTGAATATGCTATCAGTTTTGCCAGATTGGCTCAAGTTTTTGAGATTTTTGTTATCTTATTTATAGCACTTGTTGGTAAATGCGACGCATCATCTCATTAATTTCTTTGGATTAGTACTTGAACTGAGCAGTTCTCAATATAGTTTTGTGTTAATTGGTGTTCTAAAAGTTTGTTCATAGCTTGATTTTTGCACTAACTTTATGTTGTTGTCTGTTTTCCAGTGAAAAGCATGAACTCATCAAGAAGAAGTTGTCTTAACGATCCAGACTCATTCTGTTACATTTGTGGTGAATACACACTGCCAAAACATAGAAGAAACATAACAGACTTCGTAAAAAAAGTGTATTTTGCCTATTTTGGGGTTATGCTTGGGGACCAAGACAAGTTTTGGGCACCACACATAGTGTGCAAAGCATGTATCGAATTATTACGAAAATGGAGCAAAGGACAAAGAAAAAGCTTCAAATTTGGTGTTCCAATGGTGTGGAGAGAGCAAAAAAATCATCATGATGACTGTTATTTCTGTGCAGTGCAAGTGCAAGGATTCAATAAGCATAAGAAACGAAAATGGGAGTATCCTAACATGGAATCTGCAAGAAGGCCTGTCCCTCATTGTGAAGATGTGCCTGTACCTGTGTTTACCATGTTACCTGACCTTCCCCCACCTGATGATGATGAAATGCAGGGTATGGAGCTAAACATCAGTTCTGGAAGTGAACTAGAATATGAAGGAAGTTTCAGAACACCTACGCAATTTACCCAAGGAGAGCTCAACGATCTAATAAGAGACCTCAACCTCTCAAAAAGTGCATCCGAACTTTTAGCTTCAAGGCTAAGTGAAAAAAATTGTCTGACGCCTGGAACTAAAATTACATCTTACCGGACCAGAGAAGAAGCACTTCTTCAATTTTTCTGTGAAGATGACCTACTTGTATATTGTAAGGATATTCCTGGCCTGATGCTGCAAATGGGTTTACAAGTATATCGTCCTGAAGACTGGAGGCTTTTCATAGATAGTTCTAAAAGGAGTTTGAAATGTGTTTTGTTGAACAATGGCAATCAGTGTGCATCTCTTCCAGTAGCTCACTCAACTAAACTTGCAGAACAATACAAAAATGTCAAAATGGTCTTGGAGAAACTGTGCTACCATGAACATTCGTGGCTGATATGTGTTGATTTAAAAATGGTCAACTTTTTACTTGGACAGCAAAGTGGATACACAAAGTATCCTTGCTTCATCTGCATGTGGGATAGTAGAGCAAAACATCAGCACTGGGAGAAACTGAATTGGCCTTCAAGGGATACCTTGACAGTAGGAGCATCAAACATAGTGAATGAACCTTTGGTGGACAGGGAAAAAATCATTCTACCACCACTTCACATAAAGTTAGGATTAATGAAGCAGTTCGTCAAGGCATTAGACAAAGATGGTAATTGCTTCATGTACATCTGCAGATCTTTCCCTGGTCTTAGTAGCGAAAAACTGAAGGCAGGAATCTTTGATGGTCCTCAAATTCGGAAACTCATTAAAGATTCAAATTTTCCTAAGGAAATGAATGACATTGAAGCTGCTGCATGGTGTAGTTTTGTGTTGGTAGTGAAGAACTTCTTGGGAAATCAAAAGGCAGACAATTATGAAGAACTGGTACAAAACATGCTATTGAGATTTAGAAATCTGGGTGTACACATGAGCATTAAATTGCATTATCTTCACAGTCACTTGGACAGATTTCCAGAAAACCTTGGAGATTTTAGCGAAGAACAAGGGGAGAGATTTCATCAGGATATTATGGTGATGGAGGAAAGGTACCAAGGCAGATGGGACAGACATATGATGGCTGATTACTGCTGGAATCTACAGCGTGGCTGCCCGAATAGCTCACATAGAAGAAAATCATATAAAAAGCGCTTTTCCAGCGATTAAATGTCTCCTATCTTTCATGTCTTGTTCATTTTTGAAGATTACTTTCTAAAACTAGTTAAAATAAACTAAAATCAACATTTACTTTGTTAAATTTATTGTATTCATGACAATATCAATAAAGTTAATGCGCGTGTAGCAAATTACGTCTTTTTTTTACACATTTTACGAAAAATCTCAAAAACTTGAGCCAATCTGGCAAAACTGATGACATATTCAGAATCAGCACCCCAAAGTTACCCTAAGTTCGATGAAATATCTTTGGCACCAAAAATGCTGTTGACCAGTCAACCATGGTCTCTCCGCACTGGAGGAAATGGACAGAATTGGTCTCCTGTGCAAGACCAATATATGGGCCCACTGCAGTCCAATAGTTCATCATAACGTACAATTCCACTTGATTGGGAGAGGCAATGGGCCAACTTACCTCCTGGGCCCATCCTTGCAGCCCTGATATGTTTGACACTGTAACTTCACATATCTCTTGTGATGAAGGAGTCAGTGATTGTCAGTAAAGGCATTTCTGGTTCTTAGACATGTGACCAAAGTGAAGCCAATGGATGTCAGAAAAGCACTTGGAATGGGAGCTTTCTGGTGATCAGTGATGGTGAGTTAAAATTACAATCTCATTGTTAGGATTTCACATTTGATAGAGAGATTCTGTAAAATCCTGGTTGTTATTATGAATGGGGAAGAAGTTGGTTCAATAAAGTATTACACAAAAGTATTGATTTGTCACTAAAGGAATGTGATGGAAGCCGGTGGTCCAGTAAGTTAGTCATGTATAAAATAGGAGTAAGTACAGATGAGATAATTTAGATGTGAATCCAACTGATCTCGAATTTCACAAATAAAAATAGATTCAATAGAATCCAAAGCTATTGTGATTCAATTCGTGCGAATTCAAGCAAAATGAATGGATAAAACCACCAATTTGGTCTTCACTGTGCCATCTTTGGAATCTTCCAATGGCTGCCATCTTTGGTACCTCTTGCACTGAACAGGCGGTGACATCATGATGCCATTCAATGTTATGATGAGCATCATGACATCATAACATCATGACCTAGCCAGAGCAAAAAAATGGTGAATCATAGACACTGGATGATGCCAATGATGCTGGGCACCAAAGATGCCCCAGTGAAGACTACATTACTGACCAGAATGAAGAAGATGGCTGGAAAAGAACTGCTTAATATTTTCTGCAATTGGGAGAGGCCTCAGGCCATAATAATGTAGATTTGATTTGCATTGAATGAAATCAACTCAAATCAAATTTCCTGGCTTAATTTGAACAAGTTTCAACTAATGGTAAGGGGAAAAATATAAAAAAAATCTGAGAAAGGAATACCGGAGTTCTCTAGATCTTCTAGAAAGACTCAGAAGATGCAATTAGTTAGGCAATATTGTTGTACCAACGGTAACTTTCCATTACATTTATGAGTGTGACCGAACACCACACGCAGTGACTCACACAATTGTAGAGAACAATGTAATTCTTCAGCCAACTTTTCACAACAATGCTTAATTGCGATATCAGCTCACTGAATGAACATTGTAACTTCCTTAGGACCATTTGTAATCAAGAGTTGAAATTCTTGGCTCCAGCATCCGGTATTTGTGGTAATAGATACCAGATCTCATTTTATTGTTATAAGAAATTTTATAGCTCCAAATGAAAGGTGGCAGAACTATTGTTTAAGTTTTAAGTTATTGATAGGTTTGTGCCCTTAGGAGCTATAATGACTGTTTAGTGTTTAGTCTTTGTGTTGAGTAGATTGGTTGCTTGGAGGAAGGTATTTGGTGCCAAAGAGAAACTCTACATTTGTTAATACACCTTAGATAATGGTTGCCCTAATATGTATACCTATACAGTAGGGAAAGAGACATAGCCATACATGTACAGTGCCTTGCGAAAGTATTCATACTTTACATTCTCTGACCCTGGTCCCTAAATTAGCCAGAAATTGAAGGTGCATACTCAGAAAAATGAAGCTTGTACCAAAATCGGGATATCAGTCATGAGTTGTAAATAGAATACTGTCAAGATGCAATAAATCGAAGGATACAACAGAACTGAAGTCAAGAAAGAGATAGGAATCAATACCAGAGAAAAAAATCTCTTGGGAGTAGATGGATGAGACTGAACAACAAACCTTCAAGTAGGCTGAGGTCAAGGGTTGTAATCAGGAGAGTTTAACAGGAGTCAAAATACAAGAACAATACATCAGACAAAGGAAGGTCAACAAGTCATCAAGACAAGACAAGGTTCCTTAAAATAGGATGGCTGAATGTTTGAAGGAAGCGTCAACTGACATAAAAGCATACACTTCCCCACCAGTGATCATGGTCAGCACCACTGGCCACCAGGCATGTTGAGTGATGTCTACATAGAGTTTTTGGGAGATTATCCTCTCCAAAATCCTCATTAAAGACTGCTTCATAAACCATTGGAAAACTCTTCCCACTCATTCGAATCCACTTTCTTTTTTATATGAGCAGATTGTTTAGCTTTTTTTTTCTGAATCGATTTTGAAAAACATCTGATTGAAGAAATAACATGCACTTTCTTTTTTCAAAGTGTATCCTGGAGGAAAAACTCTCCAACTTAGACACTGCATAATGAAAAGGCTGCAAAAAAAAAGCTTCAGGAAAAAAGATTTTTCCAATTCAAAACTACTTAAAAAAAATAAAATAAACTCCTCCAAAAAAAGAGTGTTTCTTGAAGCTGTTTTTGCTTGAAAAACTTGTCATTTTTGATTACTTCAAAAATCTCTTTGATATCACAGCCTGTTAGTGACCACGATGAATGACTGATAATGTCAGTATCTGGATGCTGAATATTTGCTTGAATAATGATTGTTCACCCATGGACTATACTAATGAATAAGTAACATTCTCGATATTATAGTACAATTACATATTATAAAAATATTCTGTGAGAACCTGGCTCTGATTATGATCATCGGGGGCACAAGTTGGTTTAATCAAATGTCATACAAAAATATTGATTTGTCAAACAGTGAGGTGTGTGCTGTGATCTGGTGACTCGGTATGTAAGTCATGTATGAAATTGTAGTAGAAACTATGGTAATAGGTAAACAAATGATAAAAGACCCTGAGGAAGGAAAGGTGGCGTCCTTCAGGTCCAGCATAAATACTTAGAAAATGCAATTAGTTGTGAAATATTGTTCTACCTCCAATAATTTAACATTTTTTTTATTAGTGTGACTGAATACCACACGCAGTGACTCTTTTATTTTATACAATTACGTGCAACAATGTCATTTTTCTGGCCAACTTTTGACAACCATGCTTGATACTAACGTGAACTCATTGAATTAACATTGTGAAATTCTTGGAAACACTTGTAATCAAAAGGTGAAATTCTGGGCCGCAGCATAGACATCAGTATGTGTGATAACAGATACCTGATCTCATTGTATTGTTATAAGAAAGTACATAGCTCTGCAGGGAGCTTGATTCGGTCATGGAAAGGTGGTGGAACTAATGTTTTATTTGTATGCTATTGATGAGCCTGTGCCATTAGGAGCTATAATAGCTATAGAGTGTTTGATCCCTGTGTTGAAATGGATGGTTTGCTTGGATGAAGGTATTGATGCAAACAGGAAACTCCACGTGTTCATACATCTTAGAAAATGTTTTCCCTAATGTACATGTATTTTGAATGGGGAGAGGGCCTAACCATTGCCCGACATCTATCTAGATGGCTTATTTCATAGGGAAACAAAAGGATCGGGTATTGAAAGTCAATGTCTGGTGGCCTTAAAACACTATAAATGGTCATCCCATGCTCCAAAATCTGAAAGTTTGACTGACCATAACCTAATCTGTCAGGGGCCCCTAAGAGAAGAGTCAGGCATTACCAACTAAATAAATTTTTGATTTTCCAAAAATATCAAGGACCAAATTAGTCAGATTTAACAATCTTTTCTCAATGTGTTCATAATTTCTATGGTCATTACCGTTTATCTTGTTGTTGGTCAGCTTTGTCTTCTTTCATTTCCAATTTATCAAGACCCGACAGGGGGAGTGCGCCGCGGCATGTAAGTATGAGCAGAGAGAGCAGCGGTGGTCCCGGCAGCAGGCACGGCCGCAGAAGGAGTGGCCATGACAATTCCGCCATTGTATTCTTTGTTTTTTGGGGTTTCATTTATATGGCACTTATTGTACAGTAAAAATGACCTGACAACATGAATTTTCAGGTAAGTATGATTAGGGTGATGCCAAACTTATATGGGTTTTATGTACATTTTAGTGGTTAAAAAAATCTAAAGTTTTGTAAAAAAAAAATTGGTTTGGATTCCCTTTTTCTCATACGTTTTCTCTTTTTTCATTGATAGATTTGTAATATGGCTTGTTTTTTTGGCATGGTGAACCAAGATTTTTACTGATATCAATTTGAGATACAAGCGATGTTTTGATTGCTTTTTCTCGAAAAAATTTTTGGGATGTGCTGAAACAGAAAAACACCAATTGTGGCATTTCATTTTTTTTGTCGCTCAGTTTAAATTATTTAACATTTTGATAGATCAGCGTTCTGCAAACATGACACTGTCATATATAGGTGCTTCTCATGATATTAGAATATAACCAAAAAGTTAATTTAGTTCAGTTCTTCAATACAAAAAGTGAAACTCATGTATTATATAGAGACATTACAAACAGAGTGATCTATTTCATGTGTTTATTTCTGTTAATATTGATGATTATGGCTTGCAGCCAATGAAAACCTGAAAGTCATTATCTCAGTAAATTAGAATATTTAACCCCTTAACGACCGCCGATACGCCTTTTAACGGCGGCAGTTAAGGGTACTTAAACCACAGCGCCGTTAATTAACGGCGCTGTGGAAAAAGTAAATAGCGCCACCCAGAGTCCAATTTTCTCTGGGGTCTCGGCTGCCGGGGGTAGCTGAGACCCCAGAGAACATGATTCGGGTTTTTTTTTATTGCTATTGCGATCGTCGGTAATTAACCGTTTACCGGCGATCGCAAAAAAAACCGCGATTTCCCTTTTAATTTCTCTGTCCTCCGATGTGATCGCACATCAGAGGACAGAGAAAAGGGGTCCCAGATAGCCCCCCGATACTCACCTGTCTCCCCCGGTGCTCCTTGTGGCTCCCGATGGGTGCTGCCATCTTTTTCCGGCAAAAAAGATCCCCCAGGATCTTTAGGGTCTCGGCTGTGATTGCCGAAATAGGGGATTCGGGGACCCTATTATACTTACCGGTGTCCCTGGGTCCTTCTGCGTCCTCTCCTGCCCGCCGGCGTCTTCATGGGGAAAGAAAATGGTGGGCGCATGCGCAGTGCGCCTGCCATCTGTCGCCATCTGCCGGCCGGCAGGAGAAGAGCAGTTGGGGCTAAAATTAGGGCTAGGGTTAGGGTTAGGGCTAGGGTTAGGGCTAGGGTTAAGGTTAGGGTTAGGGCTAGGGTTAGGGTTAGGGCTAGGGTTAGGGTTGGGGCTAAATTTAGGGTTAGGGTTGGGGCTAAATTTAGGGTTGGGGTTGGGGCTAAATTTAGGGTTAGGGTTGGGGTTAAATTTAGGGTTAGGCTTCTTTCACACTTACGTCGGTACGGGGCCGTCGCAATGCGTCGGCCCAACATATCAACGCACGTTGTGAAAATTGTGCACAACGTGATCAGCGGATGTATTTTTTTAACGCATCCGCTGCCCAATCTATGTCCTGTGGAGGAGGGGGCGGAGTTACGGCCACGCATGTGCTGTCAGAAATGGCGGACGCGACGTACAAAAAAACATTACATTGAACGTTTTTTTGTGCCGACGCTCCGCCAAAACACAACTGATCCAGTGCACGACGGATGCGACGTGTGGCCATCCGTCGCGATCCGTCAGGAATACAACTCTATGGGCAAAAAACGCATCCTGCGGGGACATTTGCAGGATCCGTTTTTTGTCCAAAATGACGGATTGCGACGGATGGCAAACGACGCAAGTGTGAAAGTAGCCTTAGGGCTAGGGTTAGGGTTGGGGCTAAAGTTAGGGTTAGAGTTGGGATTAGGGTTGGTATTAGGGTTAGGGTTGGCATTAGGGTTACGCTTGGGATTAGTGTTAGGTTTGGGATTAGGGTTAAGGTTAGGGTTGTGATTAGCGGTGTATTGGGATTAGGGTTAGGTTTGAGGTTAGGGTTGAGATTAGGATTAGGGGTGTGTTGGATTTAGGGCTTTGATTAGGGTTAGGGTTGACATTAGGTTTGTTTTGGGGTAAGGGTTGTGATTATCGTTAGGGTTAGTGATTAGGATTATGGATTGGGCTGGGATTAGGGTTAGGGGTGTGTTGGGGTTAGGGTTGGAGCTAGAATTGGGGGGTTTCCACTGTTTAGGTACATCAGGGGGTCTCCAAACACGACAGCCAATTTTGCGCTCAAAATGTCAAATGGTGCTCCCTCCCTTCTGAGCTCTGCTGTGTGCCCAAACAGTGGGTTACCCCCACATATGGGGCATCAGAGTACTCGGGATAAATTGGACAACAATGTTTGGGGTCCAATTTCTCCTGTTACCCTTGTGAAAATAAAAACTTGGGGGCTACAAAATCTTTTTTGTGGAAAAAAAAATATTTTTTATTTTCATGACCCTGTATTATAAACTTCTGTGAAGCACTTGGGCATTCAAAGTTCTCACCACACATCGAGATAAGTTCCTTTGGGGGTCTAGTTTCCAAAATGGAGTCACTTGTGGGGGTTACTACTGTTTAGGTACATCAGGGACTCTGCAATCGCAACATAACGCCCACAGACCATTCTATCAAAGTCTGCATTCCAAAACGGCGCTCCTTCCCTTCCGAGCTCTGCCGTGCGCCCAAACAGTGGTTTACCCCCACATATGGCACATCAGCGTACTCGGGATAAATTGTACAACAACTATTGCGGTCCAATTTCTCCTGTTACCCTTGTGAAAATAAAAACTTGGGGACTAAAAAATCTTTTTTGTGGAAAAAAAAATATTTTTTATTTTCACGACTCTGCATTCTAAACTTCTGTGAAGCACTTGGGCATTCAAAGTTCTCACCACACATCTAGATAAGTTCCATGGGGGGTCTAGTTTCCAAAATGGGGTCACTTGTGGGGGGTTTCTACTGTTTAGGCACATCAGGGGCTCTCCAAACGCGACATGGCATCCGATCTCAATTCCAGCCAATTCTACATTGAAAAAGTAAAACGGCGCTCCTTCACTTCCAAGTTCTGTGGTGCGCCCAAAAAGTGGTTTACCCCCACATATGGGGTATTGGCGTATTCAGGAAAAATTGTATAACAAAATTTATGGTTACATTTCTGTTTTTACACTTGTGAAAATAAAAAAAATGGTTCTGAATTAAAATGTTTGCAAAAAAAAGTTAAATGTTCATTTTTTCCTTCCACATTGTTTCAGTTCCTGTGAAGCACATAAAGAGTTAATAAACTTCTTGAATGTGGTTTTGAGAACCTTGAGGGGTGTAGTTTTTAGAATGGAGTCACACTTCATTATTTTCTATCATATAGACCCCTCAAAATGACTTCAAATGTGTCCCTAAAAAAAAATGGTGTTGTAAAAATGAGAAATTGCTGGTCAACTTTTAACCCTTATAACTCCCTAACAAAAAAACAATTTTGTTTCCAAAATTGTGCTGATGTAAAGTAGACATGTGGGAAATGTTATTTATTAACTATTTTTTTGTGACATATCTCTCTGATTTAAGGGCATAAAAATACAAAGTTTGAAAATTGCAAAATTATAAAAATTTTCGCCATATTTCCATTTTTTTCATAAATAATCGCAAGAAATATCGAAGAAATGTTACCACGAACATGAAGTACAATATGGCACGAAAAAACAATCTCAGAATCAGCGGGATCCGTTGAAGCGTTCCAGAGTTATAACCTCATAAAGTGACAGTGGTCAGAATTGTAAAAATTGGCTTGGTCATTAAGTACCAAATTGGCTCTGTCACTAAGGAGTTAACAAAAACGGTCCCTTAGTCTGTTTCAGTACGCTGCACAATCATGGGGAAGACTGCTGACTTGACACATGTCCAGAAGGCAGTCATTGACACACTCCACAAGGAAGGTAAGCCACAAAAGGCCATTGCTAAAGAAGCTGGCTGTTCTCAGACTGCTGTATCCAAGCAAATTAATGGAAAGTTGAGTTTAAGGAAAAAGTGTGGTAGAAAAAGGTGCACAAGCAACCGAGATAACTGCAGCCTTGACAGCATTAAGAAAAGGCCATTCAAAAATTTGGGGGAGATTCACAAGGAGTGGACTGCTGCTGGAGTCATTGCTTCAAGAGCCACCACACACAGACGTCTCCAGGACATGGGCGACAAGTGTCACATTCCTTGTGTCAGCCACTCATGACCAATAGACAACGCCAGAAGTGTCTTACCTGGGCCAAGGAGAAAGAACTGGCTGTTGTCAGTGGTCCAAGGTGTTGTTTTGAGATGAAAGTAAATTTTGCATTTCATTTGGAAATCAAGGTCCCGGAGTCTGGAGGAAGAGTGGAGAGGCCACAATCCAAGCTGCTTGAGGTCTAGTGTGAAGTTTCCACAATCAGTGATGGTTTGGGGAGCCATGTCATCTGCTGGTGTAGGTCCACTGTGTTTTATCATGACCAAAGTCAGCGCAGCCGTCTACCAGGAAATTTTAGAGCACTTCATGCTTCCCTCAGCCGGCAAGCTGGCAAATTTAATTCTCCAGCAGGACTTGGCACCTGTCCACACTGCCAAAAGTACCAAAGCCTGGTTTACAAACAACAGTATCACTGTGCTAGATTTGCCAGAAAACTCACCTGACTTGAACCCCATAGAGAATCTATGGAGTATTGCCAAGAGGAAGATGAGAGACACCAGACCCAACAATGCAGACGAGCTGAAGGCTGCTATCAAAGCAACCTGGGCTTCCATAACCCCTCAGCAGTGCCACAGGCTGATCACCTCCATGCCACGCTGCATTGATGCAGTAATTGGTGCAAAAGGAGCCCCGACCAAGTATTGAGTACATTTACTGATCACACATTTCAGTAGACCAACATTTCAGATTTTAAAATCACTTTTCAAGCTGGTGTCATAAAGTATTCTAATGTAGTGAACTAAATAGCAAAGCCACTAGAGACTCAAGGTCTACAAAAATTCAATTTTCAACAGCAGAAAAAAAAAAAAAAAAAAGCAGCAACCCTTACCTGCCCAGATCTTAGAACCCTGCAGTGCATTTGTTCTAAGATCTGGGCAGGTAAGGGTTGCTGCCTTTTTTTTTTTTTCTGCTGTTGAAAATTGAATTTTTGTAGACCTTGAGTCTCTAGTGGCTTTGCTATTTAGTTTAGTGTAGGACTCGTAAGCGTGGGGACCCTTGGCGTGGGTTACGAGCTTACGTATTTTGGCCAAAATATCAACCAATACCTCACTATTTTTGAATATTTTTTGCACTATATTTTTCGGGGTGCAGCCAAGCCCAAACACGTTCGGTCTCGCATGAGGGGTGTTCGCACTGGGATGCATTGAGAGTGTACTGGCCAGCCCACCTAATCGAAAAGTAGGGGCGTGACTAATAGGCTGTGAACCAGACACTATGCAGTACCATTGTGTGAACTACGCCCTATGTGGGCCTTTATTGTGTAATTGTATACTGGGCAGTCACCCCCTCCAGGAGTGGGGATGTGGAGAGTGGCTGTTGATCTGGTATTTTGCACCTGTGTTGCTAACATCTTGCTTTATGGGCTGGCTGCACCCTGCAGTGCATTTGTTCTAAGATCTGGGCAGGTAAGGGTTGCTGCCTTTTTTTTTTCTGCTGTTGAAAATATTCTAATGTACTGAGATAATGACTTTTGGGTTTTCAGTGGCTGAAAACCGTAATCTTAATCATAACTGATTTTGTGAGGAGCACCTGTATGTATATCAGAAAATAAATGCAAAATTTATTGCTTGGAACTTTGGAGACATGTTGTCAGCAGTTTATAGAATAAAAGAACAATTTACATTTTACTCAAAAATATACCTATAAAGAGGAAAATCAGAGAAACTGAAAATGTTGCAGTGGTCTCTTAATTGTTGTTAGAGCTGTATATATATATATATATATATATATATATATATATATATATATATGTATATATATATATATATATATATATATGTATATATATGTATATATGTATATATATATGTATATATATGTATATGTATATATATATATATGTATATATATATATATATATATATGTGTGTGTATACAGTTAGGGCCAGAAATATTTGGACAGTGACACAATTTTCGCGAGTTGGGCTCTGCATGCCACCACATTGGATTTGAAATGAAACCTCTACAACAGAATTCAAGTGCAGATTGTAACGTTTAATTTGAAGGGTTGAACAAAAATATCTGATAGAAAATGTAGGAATTGTACACATTTCTTTACAAACACTCCACATTTTAGGAGGTCAAAAGTAATTGGACAAATAAACATAACCCAAACAAAATATTTTTATTTTCAATATTTTGTTGCAAATCCTTTGGAGGCAATCACTGCCTTAAGTCTGGAACCCATGGACATCACCAAACGCTGGGTTTCCTCCTTCTTAATGCTTTGCCAGGCCTTTACAGCCGCAGCCTTCAGGTCTTGCTTGTTTGTGGGTCTTTCCGTCTTAAGTCTGGATTTGAGCAAGTGAAATGCATGCTCAATTGGGTTTAGATCTGGAGATTGACTTGGCCATTGCAGAATGTTCCACTTTTTGGCACTCATGAACTCCTGGGTAGCTTTGGATGTATGCTTGGGGTCATTGTCCATCTGTACTATGAAGCGCCGTCCAATCAACTTTGCAGCATTTGGCTGAATCTGGGCTGAAAGTATATCCCGGTACACTTCAGAATTCATCCGGCTACTCTTGTCTGCTCTTATCTCATCAATAAACACAAGTGACCCAGTGCCATTGAAAGCCATGCATGCCCATGCCATCACGTTGCCTCCACCATGTTTTACAGAGGATGTGGTGTGCCTTGGATCATGTGCCGTTCCCTTTCTTCTCCAAACTTTTTTCTTCCCATCATTCTGGTACAGGTTGATCTTTGTCTCATCTGTCCATAGAATACTTTTCCAGAACTGAGCTGGCTTCTTGAGGTGTTTTTCTGCAAATTTAACTCTGGCCTGTCTATTTTTGGTATTGATGAATGGTTTGCATCTAGATGTGAACCCTTTGTATTTACTGTCATGGAGTCTTCTCTTTACTGTTGACTTAGAGACAGATACACCTACTTCACTGAGAGTGTTCTGGACTTCAGTTGATGTTGTGAACGGGTTCTTCTTCACCAAATTAAGTATGCGGCGATCATCCACCACTGTTGTCATCCGTGGACGCCCAGGCCTTTTTGAGTTCCCAAGCTCACCAGTCAATTCCTTTTTTCTCAGAATGTACCCAACTGTTGATTTTGCTACTCCAAGCATGTCTGCTATCTCTCTGATGGATTTTTTCTTTTTTTTCAGCCTCAGGATGTTCTGCTTCACCTCAATTGAGAGTTCCTTTGACCGCATGTTGTCTGCTCACAGCAACAGCTTCCAAATGCAAAACCACACACCTGGAATCCACCCCTGACCTTTTAACTAGAGTTGAGCGACCTTGACCTTTTTAGAGTCGAGCCGGGTTTTGCGAAACCCGACTATGTCCAAAGTCGGGTCGAGTGAAATCGGCCGATTATGACGTAAAGTCGGGATCGACCGAAACACGAAACCCAATGCAAGTCAATGGGGCAGCATAGTCGGCAGTGAGTGGGGGCCAGGAAAACACCTAGAGTGGCCATTTTAATGTCAAAACCATCCATTCTTCTTAATGAAGCTTGTCAAGCGTAATTTACCTTATAATAATTGGAAGGCATTTGAAATTGGGGGTCATTTGGCTAAAGTTGTGGGGGGTAGGGCTGGTTCAAGTAATTAGTGGGCCCAGGAAATCTGGACCACGTCACGGCAGTGGAGCAGGGAGAGGTAAGTATTTCAACTTTGCAAGTGCTGTGAACCTGAGCAAGCAGGGGGGGCCCACTCGTTGGCATTGGCACTGGCACAGGGCCCCTCAAAGTACAGCGGTGTGTTTGCACGGCGGGGGCGCCTCCCACCGGCAGCAACACTTTTGCGTACTATGAGAGGCCCTGTGCCAGTGACGTCGCCAACTAGTATTCCTCCCCCCACCTGATGAAGGAACCTGCACTTTCATCTGCACCTTCCTCTTTGTCCCCGTGTAAGGTGGTATGGTATGCGGGAAGAGCAACCTGACTTTCAGCAGGGTCACAATGTTGTTGTGTAGCGTGCACGGGGAATGTTGCGTTATGGGTCAATGTACCAGCAGACTCATCTATCACTGGCTGGGCAATGGGCACGATGAAGTGGAAACACAGATATAGGCCCAAAGAAGAAAGTGGGCTAAATGCAGTTCAAAATTGGTAACACAGGAATAACCAGGGGGCATTGCAGTGGAGGACAACTGGAATGAGAGGCTGACACAGAGAGTAGGGCCAAATCAGTAAGTAGTCGAAATGCAGTTCAAAATTGGCAACCGTAGTAAACAGGCGGCACAGCTTTGTTCAGTGGAGGAGAACAGCAAGGAGTGGCAGACACCGATAGTAGGCCCCAAACCAACTAGTACGCCAAATGCAGTTGTTCCATTTAACCACAATTTAATGAGAGCCTGAAGATAGAAGCTCAGGAAAGGCAACCTGGGGAACACCTTGGAGTGTAACACACCATCTCTCTCCACCCCATACCCATTTTGTATGGCCTAATGCAGTGTACTTTTCTACAACTACTAAACGAGAGTCGGAAGACCGAAGCAATGGCAAGGAAACCTGGGGAACACCTTAGAGTGTAACACACCCTCTCTCTACACCCCATACCCAATTTGAAGGCCTAATGCAGTGTAGTTTCCAAGAACTACTAAACGAGAGCCGGAAGATCGAAGCTCAGGAAAGGCAACCTGGGGAACACCTTGGAGTGTAACACACCCTCTCGCTACACCCCATACCCAATTTGAAGGCCTAATGCAGCGTAGTTTCCAACAACTACTAAACGAGAGCCGGAAGATCGAAGCTCAGGAAAGGCAACCTGGGGAACACCTTGGAGTGTAACACACCCTCTCTCTACACCCCATACCCAATTTGAAGGCCTAATGCAGTGTAGTTTCCAAGAACTACTAAACGAGAGCCGGAAGATCGAAGCTCAGGAAAGGCAACCTGGGGAACACCTTGGAGTGTAACACACCCTCTCGCTACACCCCATACCCAATTTGAAGGCCTAATGCAGCGTAGTTTCCAACAACTACTAAACGAGAGCCGGAAGATCGAAGCTCAGGAAAGGCAACCTGGGGAACACCTTGGAGTGGAACACACCATCTCTCTACACCCCATACCCAATTTGAAGGCCTAATGCAGAGTAGTTTCCAAGAACTACTAAACGAGAGCCGGAAGATCGAAGCTCAGGAAAGGCAACCTGGGGAACACCTTGGAGTGTAACACAACGTCTCTCTACACGACGGAAGGGCTGATTCTTAGGAAGGAAGGCTGTTGGAAATAAGCATTGCGCGTCCGAGGGTGATTATATTCTTATTAGGTATATACTCACCCTCGGACGCGCCCTGCTTCTTTATTTGGAATGAATGTTTATTTGCAATGTGGTGTTGACTTTCTCTATTATTTTGGTAATTAATGATTTTATTATTTTCATTATTTTGCATCTTCTCGGCAATAATATAAAGAAGACGCGACAGGACAACACTCGGTGGATGCCATATGTGTGTTTTCAATTTAAAAAAACTTTCAGTTAACTACTTGCAGGAGAAAGTAATTGTAGCTGGTGGCCATTTTTAGTACTGTACCAGATTAGAGTTGTGTGTTTGTTTTTAATGTTAAAATGTCTGCATTTGATATCTCACCAGTATTTTCTTTTTTATAAGCAAAATACTTATTTTTATATTTTCTGATGTTGGTTCCAGGGGTACACGGCCAGCAGTGCCCTGGTCAGTGTAGTAGTAGTTGAAAGAATGGACCGCAGACAGGCATCGAAGGCCTAAAATAATAACACATGGCTGTAGGCAATTTTAAATTGGTTCCAGGGGTACACGGGCAGCAGTGGTGTGGTCAGTGGAGGCCTAGTGGAAGGAGTGACCGCAGACAGGCATCGAAGGCCTAACATAACAAACTTGGGCTGGCTGTAGGCACTTTTAAATTGGTTCCAGGGGTACACGGGCAGCAGTGGTCTGGTCAGTGGAAGTCTAGTGGAAGGAGTGACCGCAGACAGGCATCGAAGGCCTAAAATAATAACACATGGCTGTAGGCAATTTTAAATTGGTTCCAGGGGTACACGGACAGCAGTGGTGTGGTCAGTGGAGGCCTAGTGGAAGGAGTGACCGCAGACAGGCATCGAAGGCCTAAAATAATAACACATGGCTGTAGGCAATTTTAAATTGGTTCCAGGGGTACACGGACAGCAGTGGTGTGGTCAGTGGAGGCCTAGTGGAAGGAGTGACCGCAGACAGGCATCGAAGGCCTAAAATAATAACACATGGCTGTAGGCAATTTTAAATTGGTTCCAGGGGTACACGGGCAGCAGTGACCTGGTCAGTGTAGTAGTAGTTGAAAGAATGGACCGCAGACAGGCATCGAAGGCCTAAAATAAAAAAATTGGGCTGGCTGTAGGCAATTTTAAATTGGTTCCAGGGGTACACGGGCAGCAGTGACCTGGTCAGTGTAGTAGTAGTTGAAAGAATGGACCGCAGACAGGCATCGAAGGCCTAAAATAAAAAAATTGGGCTGGCTGTAGGCAATTTTAAATTGGTTCCAGGGGTACACGGGCAGCAGTGGTGTGGTCAGTGGAGGCCTAGTGGAAGGAGTGACCGCAGACAGGCATCGAAGGCCTAACATAACAAACTTGGGCTGGCTGTAGGCACTTTTAAATTGGTTCCAGGGGTACACGGGCAGCAGTGGTCTGGTCAGTGGAAGTCTAGTGGAAGGAGTGACCGCAGACAGGCATCGAAGGCCTAAAATAATAACACATGGCTGTAGGCAATTTTAAATTGGTTCCAGGGGTACACGGACAGCAGTGGTGTGGTCAGTGGAGGCCTAGTGGAAGGAGTGACCGCAGACAGGCATCGAAGGCCTAAAATAATAACACATGGCTGTAGGCAATTTTAAATTGGTTCCAGGGGTACACGGGCAGCAGTGACCTGGTCAGTGTAGTAGTAGTTGAAAGAATGGACCGCAGACAGGCATCGAAGGCCTAAAATAAAAAAATTGGGCTGGCTGTAGGCAATTTTAAATTGGTTCCAGGGGTACACGGGCAGCAGTGACCTGGTCAGTGTAGTAGTAGTTGAAAGAATGGACCGCAGACAGGCATCGAAGGCCTAACATAACAAACTTGGGCTGGCTGTAGGCACTTTTAAATTGGTTCCAGGGGTACACGGGCAGCAGTGGTCTGGTCAGTGGAAGTCTAGTGGAAGGAGTGACCGCAGACAGGCATCGAAGGCCTAAAATAATAACACATGGCTGTAGGCACTTTTAAATTGGTTCCAGGGGTACACGGGCAGCAGTGGTCTGGTCAGTGGAAGTCTAGTGGAAGGAGTGACCGCAGACAGGCTTCGAAGGCCTAACATAACAAAATTGGGCTGGCTGTAGGCACTTTAAATTGGTTCCAGGGGTACATGGGCAGCAGTGTATGGTCAGTGGAAGTCTAGTGGAAGGAGTGACGGCAGACAGTCTTCGAAGGCCTAACATAACAAAATTGGGCTGACTGTAGGCACTTTTAAATTGGTTCCAGGGTAACACGGCCAGCAGTGGCCTGGTCAGTGTAGTAGTTGTAGAAAGAAGGGACCGCAGACAGGCTTCGAAGGCCTAACATAACAAAAATGTCAAAACAATGGTATTGTCAGTGCCAGGCATTGAAGGATGTCAGCGGCTAGACTACACATTGGTGAAGCTGTGAGAGATAATTTTGCTAGTGGTACAGCACTGTTTGAGCTGGGGGGGGGAACTGTCTTGTGGCCGGCGGTACAGGCACAGGGCCCCTCATATTACAACGGTGTGTCTGACGTTGGGTGCGCACCACCACCGCCAGAGACACTTTATTGTACTATGAGGGACCCAGTGGCAGTGCCGTCGACCAAAAGCGGCCACACCCACCTCTTCAGACAAACAGCACTCTCAAGGGTCCAAGCGCAAAGTGGCGATAGCACGGCCCCGTGTGGGGAGTTTGGCCATTTCGTGAGGTGGAAACATGTCGTATGCTGGACAATCAGGTGAAGAAAATTACGAGATTGGAAAAGTCATTCAGAATAGTCCACAGGCAAGACCTTTTCATAGGAAAGCTAGGTGTCAGCCGGGCAGGGTGGGGCAAAAGATTTTGAAATCCAGTTGTGGTTCATTTTAATGAAGGTTAGATCATCTACATTTTGGGTAGCCAGACGAGTCCTTTTTTCTGTTAGTATTGAACCTGCAGCACTGAATACTCTTTCTGATAGGACACTAGCTGCCGGGCAAGCAAGCTCCTGCAATGCATATTCTGCCAATTCTGGCCAGGTGTCTAATTTGGATGCCCAGTAATCAAATGGGAATGACGGTTGAGGGAGAACGTCGATAAGGGATGAAAAATAGTTTGTAACCATACTGGACAAATGTTGTCTCCTGTCACTTTGAATTGATGCTGCAGTACCTGTCCTGTCTGCGGTCATAGAAAAATCACTCCACAACCTGGTCAGAAAACCCCTCTGTCCAACGCCACTTCTGATTTCTGCCCCTCTAACACCTCTGGTCTGCTGGCCCCTGGAGCTCGTGTGAGAACGATCACGGGCGCTGTGTGCAGGGAATGCCAGAAGCAAACGGTCAACAAGAGTTGATTGTTTTGTTGCTAATATTAGTTCCAAGTTCTCATGTGGCATAATATTTTGCAATTTGCCTTTATAGCGAGGATCAAGGAGGCAGGCCAACCAGTAATCGTCATCGTTCATCATTTTTGTAATGCGTGTGTCCCTTTTGAGGATACGCAAGGCATAATCCGCCATGTGGGCCAAAGTTCCCGTTGTCAAATCTGCGGTTGTGCTTGGTTGAGGGGCAGTTGCAGGCAAATCTACGTCACTTGTGTCCCTCAAAAAACCAGAACCCGGCCTTGCCACGCCACCAATTTCCCGTGCCCCCGGGAAAGCTTCCTCATTAAAAATATACTCATCCCCATCATCCTCCTCATCCTCCACCTCCTCTTCGCCCGGTACCTCGTCATGTACACTGCCCTGACCAGACAATCGCTGACTGTCATCAAGGCTTTCCTCTTCCTCTGGTGCAGACGCCTGATCCTTTATGTGCGTCAAACTTTGCATCAGCAGACGCATTAGGGGGATGCTCATGCTTATTATGGCGTTGTCTGCACTAACCAGCCGTGTGCATTCCTCAAAACACTGAAGGACTTGACACATGTCTTGAATCTTCGACCACTGCACACCTGACAACTCCATGTCTGCCATCCTACTGCCTGCCCGTGTATGTGTATCCTCCCACAAAAACATAACAGCCCGCCTCTGTTCGCACAGTCTCTGAAGCATGTGCAGTGTTGAGTTCCACCTTGTTGCAACGTCTATGATTAGGCGATGCTGGGGAAGGTTCAAAGAACGCTGATAGGTCTGCATACGGCTGGAGTGTACAGGCGAACGGCGGATATGTGCGCAAAGTCCACGCACTTTGAGGAGCAGGTCGGATAACCCCGGATAACTTTTCAGGAAGCACTGCACCACCAGGTTTAAGGTGTGAGCCAGGCAAGGAATGTGTTTCAGTTGGGAAAGGGAGATGGCAGCCATGAAATTCCTTCCGTTATCACTCACTACCTTGCCTGCCTCAAGATCTACAGTGCCCAGCCACGACTGCGTTTCTTGCTGCAAGAACTCGGACAGAACTTCCGCGGTGTGTCTATTGTCGCCCAAACACTTCATAGCCAATACAGCCTGCTGACGTATGCCAGTAGCTGCCCCATAATGGGAGACCTGGTGTGCAACAGTGGCAGGTGCGGATGGAGTGTTTGTGCGACTGCGGTCTGTGGACGAGCTCTTGCTTCTGCAGGAGGACGAGGAGGAGGAGGAGGAGGGGGTGCGAACGGCTACAGACAACTGTTTACTAGACCGTGGGCTAGGCAGAACTGTCCCAAACTTGCTGTCCCCTGTGGACCCTGAATCCACCACATTTACCCAGTGTGCCGTGATGGACACGTAACGTCCCTGGCCATGCCTACTGGTCCATGCATCTGTTGTCAGGTGCACCTTTGTGCTCACAGATTGCCTGAGTGCATGGACGATGCGCTCTTTAACATGCTGGTGGAGGGCTGGGATGGCTTTTCTGGAAAAAAAGTGTCGACTGGGTAGCTCGTAGCGTGGTACAGCGTAGTCCATCAGGTCTTTGAAAGCTTCGCTTTCAACTAACCGGTAGGGCATCATCTCTAACGAGATTAGTCTAGCTATGTGGGCGTTCAAACCCTGTGTACGCGGATGCGAGGCTAAGTATTTCCTTTTTCTAACCATAGTCTCATGTAGGGTGAGCTGGACTGGAGAGCTGGAGATCGTGGAACTAGCGGGGGTGCCGGTGGACATGGCAGACTGAGAGACGGTGGGAGATGGTATTGTTGCCGCCGGTGCCCTAGATGCAGTGTTTCCTACTACGAAACTGGTGATTCCCTGACCCTGACTGCTTTGGCCTGGCAAAGATACCTGCACAGATACAGCAGGTGGTGCGCTAAATGGTGGTCCTACACTGCCGGAAGGGATGTTGCGTTGATGACTAGCTTCATTGGCCGAGGGTGCAACAACCTTAAGGGACGTTTGGTAGTTAGTCCAAGCTTTCAAATGCATGGTGGTTAAATGTCTATGCATGCAACTAGTATTGAGACTTTTCAGATTCTGACCTCTGCTTAAGGAAGTAGAACATTTTTGACAGATGACTTTGCGCTGATCAATTGGATGTTGTTTAAAAAAATGCCAGACTGCACTCTTTCTAGCATCGGATACCTTTTCAGGCATTGCAGACTGAGCTTTAACCGGATGGCCACGCTGTCCTCCACCAGGTTTTGGCTTTGCCACGCGTTTTGGGCAAGATACGGGCCCGGCAGATGGAACCTGTGGCGATGTTGATGCCTGCTGCGGCCCCTCCTCCTCCTCTGCTTCAGAACTGCTGCCGCCTGCACCCTGTTCCCCCAATGGCTGCCAATCGGGGTCAAGAACTGGGTCATCTAATAACTCTTCTTGTACCTCCTGCGCAACTTCGTCTGTGTCACCGTGTCGTTCGGTGGTATAGCGTTCGTGATGGGGCAACATAGTCTCATCAGGGTCTGATTCTTGATCAGCACCCTGCGAGGGCAATGTTGTGGTCTGAGTCAAAGGACCAGCATAGTAGTCTGGCTGTGGCTGTGCGTCAGTGCACTCCATGTCAGATTCAATTTGTAATGGGCATGGACTGTTAACTGCTTCACTTTCTAAGCCAGGGACGGTATGTGTAAAGAGCTCCATGGAGTAACCCGTTGTGTCGCCTGCTGCATTCTTCTCTGTTGTTGTTTTTGCTGAAGAGGACAAGGAAGTGACTTGTCCCTGACCGTGAACATCCACTAACGACGCGCTGCTTTTACTTTTACCAGTTTCACGAGATGAGGCAAAAGAGCTAGAGGCTGAGTCAGCAAGATAAGCCAAAACTTGCTCTTGCTGCTCCGGCTTTAAAAGCGGTTTTCCTAATCCCAGAAAAGGGAGCGTTCGAGGCCTTGTGTAGCCGGACGACGAACCTGGCTCCACAGCTCCAGACTTAGGTGCAATATTTTTTCCCCCACGACCACCTGATGCTCCACCACTACCACTACCCTCATTACCAGCTGACAATGAACGCCCCCGGCCACGACCTCTTCCACTAGACTTCCTCATTGTTTTAAAAACGTAACCAAACTAACGTTATTTGTTGCAGTCACACAACTTACACGGTGAGCTATAACTTCAGTATGATTTAGCTACCCCTTTACAGGTTGGTGAGACCACAGCGAAAATCAGGCCCAATGTTACACACTCTTTTTTTGGTGGCTGCAAATTAGAGAGATGCCCCACACGCAGGACTGTCACTGAAGCACAAATGTTAATATTAATGTCACACTATTATTTTTTTTTTATTTTTATTTTTTTCAGGAACACTTTAGAAACCCCCCAAAAAAAAAAAAATAGATTTTTGCAGGGAGAATTTAGAAAACAAATGTAACAAACTATATGCTTTCTATGGGCCACTGAGTGAGAGATGACGCACACAGGAATCAGGAGTGGCACACAAGCCCAGAGGCCAATATTTTTCTACCAATGATTGATGGAGTTATTTTCTCTGGTAGATTTTGGAACCCAAATCAAGGAAAAAAAATGTAGGCTTTCTATGGACCACAATTGGAGAGAGAGAGAGAGAGAGATGGCACACCCAGGAGTCAAGACTGGCACACAAGCAGAAAGGCCAATATTAATCTCCCACTGTTTTTTTTGGTTGTTTTTTTTTTTTTTTTTTTCAGGGAGACTTTAGAAAAAAAAATAATAAAAAAAATATGATTTTATCAGGAAGAATTTAGAAACCAAATAAAATAAAATGATTTTTTCAGGGAGAATTTAGAAAACAAATAAAACCAAAAATAGGCGTTCTATGGCCCACTGACTGAGAGATGACGCACCCAGGAGTCAAGACTGGCACACAAGCAGAAAGGCCAATATTAATCTCCCACTGTTTTTTTTGGTTGTTTTTTTTTTTTTTTTTTTCAGGGAGACTTTAGAAAAAAAAATAATAAAAAAAATATGATTTTATCAGGAAGAATTTAGAAACCAAATAAAATAAAATGATTTTTTCAGGGAGAATTTAGAAAACAAATAAAACCAAAAATAGGCGTTCTATGGCCCACTGACTGAGAGATGACGCACCCAGGAGTCAAGACTGGCACACAAGCAGAAAGGCCAATATTAATCTCCCACTGTTTTTTTTGGTTGTTTTTTTTTTTTTTTTTTCAGGGAGACTTTAGAAAAAAAAATAATAAAAAAAATATGATTTTATCAGGAAGAATTTAGAAACCAAATAAAATAAAATGATTTTTTCAGGGAGAATTTATAAAACAAATAAAACCAAAAATAGGCGTTCTATGGCCCACTGACTGAGAGATGACGCACCCAGGAGTCAAGACTGGCACACAAGCAGAAAGGCCAATATTAATCTCCCACTGTTTTTTTTGGTTGTTTTTTTTTTTTTTTTTTTCAGGGAGACTTTAGAAAAAAAAATAATAAAAAAAATATGATTTTATCAGGAAGAATTTAGAAACCAAATAAAATAAAATGATTTTTTCAGGGAGAATTTAGAAAACAAATAAAACCAAAAATAGGCGTTCTATGGCCCACTGACTGAGAGATGACGCACCCAGGAGTCAAGACTGGCACACAAGCAGAAAGGCCAATATTAATCTCCCACTGTTTTTTTTGGTTGTTTTTTTTTTTTTTTTTTCAGGGAGACTTTAGAAAAAAAAATAATAAAAAAAATATGATTTTATCAGGAAGAATTTAGAAACCAAATAAAATAAAATGATTTTTTCAGGGAGAATTTAGAAAACAAATAAAACCAAAAATAGGCGTTCTATGGCCCACTGACTGAGAGATGACGCACCCAGGAGTCAAGACTGGCACACAAGCAGAAAGGCCAATATTAATCTCCCACTGTTTTTTTTTTTTTTTTTCAGGGAGACTTTAGAAAAAAAAATAATAAAAAAAATATGATTTTATCAGGAAGAATTTAGAAACCAAATAAAATAAAATAATTTTTTCAGGGAGAATTTAGAAAACAAATAAAACCAAAAATAGGCGTTCTATGGCCCACTGACTGAGAGATGACGCACACAGGAGTCAGGAGTGGCACACAAACCCAGAGGCCAATATTTTTCTACCAATGATTGATGTAGTTATTTTCTCTGGTAGATTTTAGAACCCAAATCAAGGAAAAAAAATATAGGCTTTCTATGGACCACAATTGGAGAGAGAGAGAGAGAGAGAGAGAGAGAGAGAGAGAGAGAGATGGCACACCCAGGAGTCAAGACTGGCACACAAGCAGAAAGGCCAATATTAATCTCCCACTGTTTTTTTGGTTGTTTTTTTTTTTTTTTTTTTTCAGGGAGACTTTAGAAATAAAAATAATAAAAAAAATATGATTTTATCAGGAAGAATTTAGAAACCAAATAAAATAAAATGATTTTTTCAGGGAGAATTTAGAAAACAAATAAAACCAAAAATATGCGTTCTATGGCCCACTGACTGAGAGAGAGAGAGAGATGGAACGCTTAGTACTGGCACACAAGCCCAAAGGGCAATATTAATCTCCCTTTTTTTTTCCAGGGAGAATTTCTGAAACCCAAAAAAAAAATAAAATAGGCTTTCTATGGCCCACTATTTGTGAGAGAGATGGGACGCTCAGGACTGGCACAGATGGCACGCTCAGGACTGGCACAGAAGCCCAGAGGCCAATATTAATCTCCCTTTTTTTCTGGGAGAATTTATAAAACCAAAAAAATATTTAAATAGGCTTTCTATGGCCCACTATTTGTGAGAGAGATGGCACGCTCAGGACTGGCACAGATGGCACGCTCAGGACTGGCACAGAAGCCCAGAGGCCAATATTAATCTCCCTTTTTTTCAGGGAGAATTTATAAAACCCAAAAAAAAATAAAATAGGCTTTCTATGGCCCACTATTTGTGAGAGAGATGGCACACTCAGGACTGGCACACAAGCCCAAAGGCCAATATTAATCTCCCACTGTATTTTTATCAGGGAGAATTTATACACCCCACAAAAAAAAATACAGAAAAATGAAAAGGCTTTCTATGGCCCACTATGTGAGAGAGATGGCACACACAGGGATGGCACTCTAGCAGAAATGCCAAATTGCCAATCTTAATCTCCCACCAAAAAAAAAAAAAAAAAAAAAACAGGGAATGTCCTACAATTACTATCTCCCTGCCTGCAGTAATCTCAGCCAGGTATGGCAGGCAGCTACTATCTCCCTGCCTGCAGTAATCTCAGCCAGGTATGGCAGGCAGCAATAAGGAGTGGACTGATGCACAAATGAAATAAAAAGTGTGGACAAACAAAAAAGATAGCTGTGCAGAAAGGAAGGAACAAGAGGATTTGTGCTTTGAAAAAAGCAGTTGGTTTGCACAGCGGCGTACACACAGCAATGCAGCTATCAGGGAGCCTTCTAGGGCAGCCCAATGAGCTACAGCGCTGAGGGGAAAAAAAAAAAAAAAAAAAATTCCACTGTCCCTGCACACCGAGGGTGGTGTTGGACAGTGCAAATCGCTGCAGCACAAGCGGTTTTGTGGTTAATGGACCCTGCCTAACGCTATCCCTGCTTCTGACAAAGCGGCAGCAACCTCTCCCTAAGCTCAGATCAGCAGCAGTAAGATGGCGGTCGGCGGGAACGCCTCTTTATAGCCCCTGTGACGTCGCAGACAGCAAGCCAATCACTGCAATGCCCTTCTCTAAGATGGTGGGGACCAGGACCTATGTCATCACGCTGCCCACACTCTGCGTTTACCTTCATTGGCTGAGAAATGGCGCTTTTCGCGTCATTGAAACGCGACTTTGGCGCGAAAGTCGCGTACCGCATGGCCGACCCCGCACAGGGGTCGGATCGGGTTTCATGAAACCCCGACTTAGCCAAAAGTCGGCGACTTTTGAAAATGTTCGACCCGTTTCGCTCAACCCTACTTTTAACTACTTCATTGATTACAGGTTAAAGAGGAAGACGCCTTCAGAGTTAATTGTAGCCCTTAGAGTCCATTGTTCAATTACTTTTGGTCCCTTGAAAAAGAGGACGCTATGCATTACAGAGCTATGATTCCTAAACCCTTTCTCCGATTTGGATGTGGAAACTATCATATTGCAGCTGGGAGTGTGCACTTTCAGCCCATATTATATATATAATTGTATTTCTGAAAATGTTTTTGTAAACAGCTAAAATAACAAAACTTGTGTCACTGTCCAAATATTTCTGGCCCTAACTGTATATATATATATATATATATATATATATATATATAAACTATGGAGAAAGCCATATGACTTAAACATTTATATTTTTAATATTAATTGTAAACGTTTTATTTTCTTTATATTTTACTTTACTTTTCATAAAGTATGCAGGAGAAGGAGGTCTGGGAGCTTTAACGGGATCCACATGCAGCACCAAATGGGTAGAGCCAAATCAGAAGGCAGGTGGGTGCTCGCAAGGCTGATTAGCACAGCCAAACAGGAAATATTGAGAGGATAGCGGCACACCACTGATGAAAAAATGAAGAAAAACTTTATCCAGGCATAGCAAACCATATTAAAAACATTAAAAGCCTTACGCATTTCAGGTGCATGCAGCACTTAGTCATAGGTGCTGCATGCACCTGAAACGCGTTAGGCTTTTCATGTTTTTAATATGGTTTGCTATGCCTGGATAAAGTTTTTCTTCATTTTCCATCAGTGGTGTGCCGCTATCCTCTCAATTTTTACTTTTCACACCCTTTATTGGGCTACCACTGTATTGCAAAATATATGAACATTACTAATCTAGAAATTCTTGCCATTAAAGCACCAACATTGTAACCATAGAGGTCTTCAGTGGGTCCCATTGGCTTCCTTTGAGCTCCTTTATCCTTTGGTGAATGGGATGATGGACATTAATAATATTACACAACAGAGATTGGCAGCATTTACATGGTTAAACAGCAGTGATTGTAGTAAGTTTCAATGGCTGTTATTACAGGTAAATGCCGACTGTATAACACAGCCAGTTTCTGGCCATTATGGAACGGTCTTCTGAGCGACACGCCATACCTAGTATATCTTATAAGTGGTTAAATCTTAGAAGTACATTGACATGTTCCTGAAATATAAACCTTTTAGAGCTTTACTCTGAGTAAATATTTGCGTAAAGAAGGATTCTTTAGGTTTTATGACATCAAATCATTTTAATCTCATTGACATGTAATGTATATGTGTCAATGACAAGCCCTCCACATTTACGACAAATCTTGACTCAAGTTGACCCTATTGTGTGACTCACCGACAATAAAATAATGTCTTGCTTCATAGGTTACGCAGAAAAGATATTACTGTTTGCTTTACTTGGCGGTCTGTTCATCAAACTTGAGCAAGTGTAAGAAAGGGGTGTGAAGAACGTCCAAGCCCTGATATAACACATCATGAAACAATGGTTGTGATGTTAAGAGTAGACTTGAATGTGAACCGTGGGTGTCTGTTATAAAGAATCCACTTCTTTTAGGGTAGGTCCTACACAAGATGGTCATCTAAGTTATTTCACATGTCAAAGTCTTTGCTGAAAACAAATATGAATTGAAAATGCAATAATTATATTTTGACCCAAGATGCACTCTTCAAGTAAATAAACTTGGAAGAGTTTATATTCTTTTTAATGGAAATTATGTTAATCCTTTAATGACTAGGGAATTTATTGTTTATGAAAAAAACAAAAAAAAACATGTTTTGAAGGTTAGATACCACCGAAATCTACCAAAGAGCATGTAATACTCTATGGATGACCAATATAATATTGAAGAAAAAAGAGAAACCTTGCTTTGAAGGTTAGATACCACCGAAATCTATCGAAGAGCATGTAATACTCTGTGGATGACCAATATAATATTGAAGAAAAAAGAGAAACCTTGCTTTGAATGATAGATATTACCAAAACTTATTGAGAGCATGTAATACTCTATGGATGACCAATATAATATTGAAAAAAAAAGAGAAAACTTGTTTTGAGCGTTAGATGCCACCGAAATCTACCGAAGAGCATGTAATACTCTATGGATGACCATTATAATATTGAAGAAAAAAAGAGAAACCTTGCTTTGAAGGTTAGATACCACCGAAATCTATCGAAGAGCATGTAATACTCTGTGGATGACCAATATAATATTGAAGAAAAAAGAGAAACCTTGCTTTGAATGATAGATATTACCAAAACTTATTGAGAGCATGTAATACTCTATGGATGACCAATATAATATTGAAAAAAAAAGAGAAAACTTGTTTTGAGCGTTGGATGCCACCGAAATCTACCGAAGAGCATGTAATACTCTATGGATGACCATTATAATATTGAAGAAAAAAAGAGAAACCTTGCTTTGAAGGTTAGATACCACCGAAATCTACCGAAGAGCATGTAATACTCTATGGATGACCATTATAATATTAAAGAAAAAAGTGAAACCTTGCTTTGAATGATAGATACCACCAAAACTTATTGAGAGCATGTAATACTCTATGGATGACCAATATAATATTGAAAAAAAAGAGAAAACTTGTTTTGAGCGTTAGATGCCACCGAAATCTACCGAAGAGCATGTAATACTCTATGGATGACCAATATAATATTAAAGAAAAAAGTGAAACCTTGCTTTGAAGGTTAGATATTACCAAAATCTATTGAAGAGCATGAAATACTCTATGGATGACCAATATAATATTGAAAAAAAAAGAGAAAACTTGTTTTGAGGGTTAGATGCCACCGAAATCTATCCAAGAACACGTAATACTCTACAGGTGAGCGTTATAATACCAATACATTTTTGAACAATTTTTGGGAGGGTTAGCTACCACAGAAATATACCCAAGAACATGTAGTACTCTTCGGGTGAGCAATATAATAACGATACCATATTTAATCAATTGTTTTAGGGTTATATAACAACGAAATGTACCTCAGAACACGTTTTACACTATGGATGACTAATTTAATCTAAGCACAATTTTGAACTCTGCTTTAGGGTGTTATATACCACAAAAAATGTATCCTAGAATATGTAATACTGTATGGGTGAGAAATTTAACCTAGCAACATTTTTTAACCCTTTTTGGAGTGTTAGATGTCACAAAATTGTATCGCAGACTGTAGAATAATGTATGGTTGACAAATTTAACCCAGAAAAAAATGTTATGCTTCTTTGCAGTGATAGATATCACAGTATTGTACCACAGACCAATACTGTATAGGTGAGTAATTTAATCCCCAAAATATTTTGGAAGTGTTTTATAACACTCAAATGTACAACAGACCACTTAACACTGTATGTATGAGGTAATGAAGCCTGAACAATTTTTAAACGTTTTTGTAGTTTTAGATATCACAGAAATGTATACCAGACCATGAAATAGCATATGGGTGAGAAATTGAACCAAGCCAATATTTTTTAATGCTTTTTTGGAGTTTTACATACCAACCGTAATGTACCAATATCCACGTTAAATTTTATGGATGACTATTTGAATTCAGAAATAAATATATTGAAACTATAGTTTATTTACGGAATAAAAAATACTGGCGCTGTACACTACGGGCAATGGAGGAAAAGGGGAAGAGGCTAATTAAGGGAGATGGAAGAAAAGGGGGGGGGGAGGAGATAGAGCTGCTGGTGGGGTGGCAGGGTCTGTGCTATGCTGTGACGCTATAAGAATCTGGCTGCACTCGGATGTCACCCGAGTGCAGTCCTATTAGAGCATGTAGATTCAAACAGTGAAAAACGGAGAGTGGACCCATTGGACCGTGATGACGAACCCCTCTCGTACGAGCTGACCAGGTGGACCGCCCCCTATACAGGGAGAGTTAGGGGCAGGCCCATGAGGGACTATCGCCACGGAAGCTGGAGGGTCGACTGAGAACAGATGGGAACACAGCAGGCACAAAGGGAAAGAGGGAACAGAAAGGAACTACTGAGACAAGGGAGAAGATGGGAACGCTACGGAGGCACGGAGGCTGGCAGGACAATATGGAGACACCGAGGCTGACGGGAGCAAGGAAAAGATATAGGAGCCGGGCAGGTACCGCAGAGGAAAAGGAACTGAAGGAACAAGGCAGGAACACAAGAAACAGGCAGGCACTGCAGAGGGCGGAGGAGACCCAAAGTCAGAGAGCTAGGAAAGCACAGAGACCACAGGTGGCCAGAAGCACTTGTAAACACAAATGAACATCAGGCACAGAGAAGCAGCAGGAAGCAGTTTACATAGCAGCATAGGAGCTACTTCCGGGTTACAGTCCTCCAGGATGACGGAGAGGACAGGAAAGAGCTCCAACAGAGGAATCAGATGTGCGCACGCGCAGAGCTGAATGCGACGCGCGCGCGCACCCGGCGAGCTGCAGTGGGGAGAGGCGGCGGCAGCAACGGCATGACATATGCCCTATCTAAGAGAATTGGACCAAAGACTATATACTAATGACCCACTTGGGCTCAAGAAACAAAATATAGTACTAGCGATACAGCAACATGGACGCAGAACGCTGAACGCTGCTTCCGGCCGGGGCACGCCAGGAGTTGGCGGTTCTTACCTCTTCAGACGCCCCAGCGTTCAGCGTCCGCTCTGGACACAGTCGGTCTCAGCACTCATCTGCAATTTCACAGCACAGCCCAGCACATCAGCCGACGAAAGTCTTGGACTCCTACTGACCGCAACAGCTATCCGGACCTTCAGTACTAGTAAGTGGATGTTTCACTATCTGCGGGCACTCCATTACTGTCGGTTCCTAATGGACAAATCCCCAGGCCACCATAATAGGAGGTTGCCAGTATATATTTGATTTTTAGGCATAGCCCACTTATTCCATCCACCCTTTCCACATTCTATTGCATTTATCTGAGCGCAAGTGGCTCTGTCCATGTTGCTGTATCGCTAGTACTATATTTTGTTTCTTGAGCGCAGGTGGGTCATTAGTATATAGTTTACTTACCCTTACACTCATAAAGGCTTTGCACAAAGTGCAAAGCCAGGAAAAAATTATGAGGATGGACATCCATAGACCCCTGACAGGCAACAACTTGCGGTCTTCATTGAAATATTTTTAAAGTGTAGTTGCTGTACTCCTACACTCAGAAAAGCTTTGTGCAAATTACAAAGCTAGTAAAAAAATTATAATGAGGGCAATACAGTAATCCTCTTCAGGTGTCCACTTCTTCTCCTTCTTCAGGAGACTGTGGGACTACCTCCACCTGCTTTATGGAGCCCGATTCCCAGGTGCCTGGGCTTTAAGTGATCTGGCTTCCAGCAGTGCCAAAGTCCCCACATATAGAAATGGGCAATAGCCCCCTGTGTCACCTGCACCATCAGCTGCTCCCACATAGGAGGTGCAGAACCCCAAGGACAGTATGCTCTCTCTGGGGTGGTAGGGTAATAGCCGCCTTAAGGAGTCTCTCCCAGGCCCATTCATTCCTCAAGAAGGGTTCATCCTTTGCCCTTTTGGGATCACATCCACTGCATACCAGCAATGTTTCCCCTCCATTTTGAGGTTTCAGCCATCATCTCTTGCAGCCCTTGAGACAAGGCAGGGCAGCATGGTGGCTCAGTGGATAGCACTGCTGCCTTGCAGCCCTGGAGTCCTGGGTTCTTATCCCACCTTGGAGTTTGTATGTTCTCCCCGTGTTTGCGTGGGTTTCCTCCCACATTCCAAAGACATACTGATAGGGAATTTATATTGTGAGCCCCATCGGGGACAGTGATGATAATGTGTGCAAACTGTAAAGTGCTGTGGAATATGTTAGTGCTATATAAAATGAAGAATATTATTATTAAGTGTTCGATCTCTAGTACCTGATGATTGAACCAGATGTGATGAAGGGTCCCAAACTCTTCAAAGGCAGATCAGCCCTGCACAATACACAGTACTACCTCAGGCAGCATCAGCTTCTGGTTATGTCACTTCCAGAAGGCATGACTTACACCCACTTCCGGTCTGGCGGTTCCCAACACAAAGTATTTAGAGCCCACTCACCAAGCTAAGCAGTGCGTTGCAGCACACAATGAAGGTGCGGAAGTGCCGGTATACAGACACACCATAAGGTAATGTAGCCTCCTGGCTACCCCCAAAAGCTTAGGAACTCTGCAGTTCCCAATTCTCTCTTTTCTGCCTGCCTCTCTATGTTGCAGGACTGGTACTCAGTCACCTCTAACTCCTTTCTTACCCCTTACAAAATACACATTGTTATACTCTTTATTAAGATGTCATTAACTAATATGTCATATTCTCCATAACTTCATCCCCTTGCTGTGACAGTGCCACCTTGCTAATATGCAATTGTCTATACCCTTATACTGATTCCAATCCTTCTCAACAAATGTGTTCTACGCTTGAGCATTATTGTTGTTTCATTGTTTGTCTTTTGCATTGTGTTATTTTTAACCCCTTGTTTTGATTTCTCGATTTTTATTTATCCTAGATTTTATTTATTTGCTTTTATATGGGATCAGTATCTTATGTCATGTTTCTCCTTGGCAGGGTTAAAATGTTATCTTGTCGCTTGCCACCTGTAAATATTTCCTGTACCTTCACCATATAGTGCTACTTTTTCGTTCACTGTATGTGAAATAAGATTGCTGCTTGAAATGTATCAAGAGTGTGCCGTCATTATATATACTTCTGAGCGGTGCAGTGGCGTCAGTGTGCCGAACTCGGTGGCGCCTGTTCGTTTATAATCCCTAATGATGTCGCACGGCCAGCCAATCACAGTAATGCCACTACCAAGATGGCTACAACATTACAGTGATTCGCAGGCAACCCCTCATGCTTATTGGCTGTGTAATAGTCGCCAAACATGCGAGTAACAAGCACCCAGATACTCTAATGATATTTGAATGTATCACTGAGCACTTTCGCTCATCCCTAGTGACAATACCCAACCAAACAGTTTCAGGCATTATTACATTTTTGTTATCTCACTAAGCTCTATGTTGCAACTATGCAAGTGAAAATCAGATATGTTGTTTTTTTTAATCATACAAGCCTAAAGGGTTTTTCTGTGGAAAAAAGAGAGCAACTTCAAATTATTTTATTTAAAAAATGCCTCATAGTTACTTAGAAATGGAATCTTGAAGAACACGTCTACTTCTATAATATTCAGTCACTTATAGGCTGGCATGTAACATGCAGTACCATATGGAATGTGCAAAAAAATTCTTGTAGAAATGATAGATTTTGATTTACAAAACTGTACATATCTGGCTTATGTGACAACCAAGAGCTGCATTTTTAATAATTTTACTGGTTGTGTTTGGACACTGGCAAAAAGTAGGTAACCAGAAACCGCTAACAGCCAGGGTAAGTCATACTTGCCAACATTCTAATAAGTTTGTGAAAAGAGTATGTTGTTCATGAAGTACATTCATGAAAATTGTTCTGCCATTGTCGTATCCCTTTCTTAGGTCATGTTCACTCTACAGCCACTCAAGTCTATATCACAGCCACATTGTCTCTTGTCAAGTCTCACGCAAAGATTTTGTGTCTGCCTGGGTAATTTAATAACTATTTGTAAGTTTGTAGTGTTGTCCTCATGTTAAGTAAAGTTACCAAGTCTCCGGAAGTCTGTGGTGTTGTCCTAATGCTCAAGAAATTTACCAATTCAAGAGAGAGTCATGAAGATCTCCTTTTTCTTATGGGGCCTCCCGAACTTTCCAGAAGAGTTGGCAAGTATGATTGTGTCCTGTTATGGAAGAGTTGGAGTATGATCGTGTCCTGTTATGGAAGAGTTGGAATATGATCGTGTCCTGCTATGGAAGAGTTGGAGTATGATCGTGTCTTGCTATGGAAGAGTTGGAGTATGATCGTGTCCTGTTATGGAAGAGTTGGAGTATGATCGTGTCCTGCTATGGAAGAGTTGGAGTATGATCATGTCCTGTTATGGAAGAGTTGGAGTATGATCGTGTCCTGCTATGGAAGAGTTGGAGTATGATCGTGTCCTGCTATGGAAGAGTTGGAGTATGATCGTGTCCTGCTATGGAAGAGTTGGAGTATGATCGTGTCCTGCTATGGAAGAGTTGGAGTATGATCGTGTCCTGCTATGGAAGAGTTGGAGTATGGTCGTGTCCTGCTATGGAAGAGTTGGAGTATGATCGTGTCCTGCTATGGAAGAGTTGGAGTATGATCGTGTCCTGCTATGGAAGAGTTGGAGTATGATCGTGTCCTGCTATGGAAGAGTTGGAGTATGATCGTGTCCTGCTATGGAAGAGTTGGAGTATGATCGTGTCCTGCTATGGAAGAGTTGGAGTATGATCGTGTCCTGCTATGGAAGAGTTGGAGTATGATCGTGTCCTGCTATGGAAGAGTTGGAGTATGATCGTGTCCTGCTATGGAAGAGTTGGAGTATGATCGTGTCCTGCTATGGAAGAGTTGGAGTATGATCGTGTCCTGCTATGGAAGAGTTGGAGTATGGTCGTGTCCTGCTATGGAAGAGTTGGAGTATGGTCGTGTCCTGCTATGGAAGAGTTGGAGTATGATCGTGTCCTGCAATGGAAGAGTTGGAGTATGATCGTGTCCTGCAATGGAAGAGTTGGAGTATGATCGTGTCCTGTTATGGAAGAGTTGGAGTATGATCGTGTCCTGTTATGGAAGAGTTGGAGTATGATCGTGTCCTGTTATGGAAGAGTTGGAGTATGATCGCGTCCTGTTATGGAAGAGTTGGAGTATGATCGTGTCCTGCTATGGAAGAGTTGGAGTATGATCGTGTCCTGTTATGGAAGAGTTGGAGTATGATCGTGTCCTGCTATGGAAGAGTTGGAGTATGATCGTGTCCTGCTATGGAAGAGTTGGAGTATGATCGTGTCCTGTTATGGAAGAGTTGGAGTATGATCGTGTCCTGCTATGGAAGAGTTGGAGTATGATCGTGTCCTGCTATGGAAGAGTTGGAGTATGATCGTGTCCTGCTATGGAAGAGTTGGAGTATGATCGTGTCCTGCTATGGAAGAGTTGGAGTATGATCGTGTCCTGCTATGGAAGAGTTGGAGTATGATCGTGTCCTGCTATGGAAGAGTTGGAGTATGATCGTGTCCTGCTATGGAAGAGTTGGAGTATGGTCGTGTCCTGCTATGGAAGAGTTGGAGTATGGTCGTGTCCTGCTATGGAAGAGTTGGAGTATGATCGTGTCCTGCAATGGAAGAGTTGGAGTATGATCGTGTCCTGCAATGGAAGAGTTGGAGTATGATCGTGTCCTGTTATGGAAGAGTTGGAGTATGATCGTGTCCTGTTATGGAAGAGTTGGAGTATGATCGTGTCCTGTTATGGAAGAGTTGGAGTATGATCGCGTCCTGTTATGGAAGAGTTGGAGTATGATCGTGTCCTGCTATGGAAGAGTTGGAGTATGATCGTGTCCTGTTATGGAAGAGTTGGAGTATGATCGTGTCCTGCTATGGAAGAGTTGGAGTATGATCGTGTCCTGCTATGGAAGAATTGGAGTATGGTCGTGTCCTGCTATGGAAGAGTTGGAGTATGATCGTGTCCTGCTATGGAAGATTTGGAGTATGATCGTGTCCTGTTATGGAAGAGTTGGAATATGATTGTGTCCTGCTATGGAAGAGTTGGAGTATGATCGTGTCCTGCTATGGAAGAGTTGGAGTATGGTCGTGTCCTGCTATGGCATTGAAACTCTGAAGGTACAACTAGGACACATGGGATACTGACATATAGAATGGACACAGATACAATTGATTGTGGTCATTGGAGAGCTGGGACAAGTTTGCATAAGATACAGTAGTAGAACATACAGTATGTACAACAGAGATGGATTATATCTCCAGATTTACCAGATAAGCAGATTAGATGTATTATTATTGGGGGCTCTCTCTACCCCCTACATTTTCCAGTACTGAGATCTATGCAAATTTACCAGCCGCAAAATTTGGGGGAAAATTTGGCTAAACGGGAAAATTCAAATTTCAAAAGATCTCTTCATATCTACTTGGAGCTAATCTATTTCATTGGTCCCATCTAAGAGAATGAAGTTCTAGCCAACCATGTACCTGCTCCGTTCATACAGGGGATCTTTGTACTCTGAATAGGTATTCAGCTTGGGTAGTTGAACCTTAGCTGTCATGTATTTAGTAGAAAATTTCAGTTAAAAAAAGGAAAAAATTAAAAATGGAAATCTGATGGACCCACTAAAAATTGGTGGGATATGCAGGGCTAAGTTACAATGGGATCCATTATCTTAATATATACTTACCTTGTAATATCTTCACATCCTGTTCCGTCCAGATGAGTCAGGATCCCAGAATTCAAAGCGGTGGGTTTCCCAGTCAATGAACTTCCAAGTGATGGGTGTTTCAATATGGAAACTGCTGGTGGTACCAGCCTATTGCACAGTACCACCAGCAGAACACAGTCGTGAACACACCGCTGCCAGGATCAGCCATATGAGTCACTGACCGCCTCCATCTTTTGTACAGGAGGAGCGCATGCGCAGTTTTAATGTGACCTCTGCTATCTGTCTACACAAAGATAACGGCAGTCTAATTCACTGCACCTGCGTAAATTCCGCGCAGGTGCAGTGAATCATTCGGGTGATCCCGGCAGCAGATGCGCAACGTGTCTACAGGCAGAGGAAGTCGGTCACATTAAAGGGGTTTCCCATAAACGAACGCTCATTTTAAAAATTGTCTGTGTCTGATGGTGTACAAGAGCACATGGAGTAGACAGGTCAAAGAAGAGATGACATGAGTGGAGAAGAAAGCAGATGGGGGAGAGAGAGAGTGCACAGGGGTGAGAGAGACAGAGCACAGGGGGGAGACAGCTCAAACGGGACAGCACATGAGGGGAGAACACAGCACAGGAAGGAGAGAGACAAGGGGGACAGCACATGGGCTAGACAGGTCAAAGAAAAGAGCACAGATGGGAGAAGTCAGCACATGAGTGGATAGGTGGGTGAGCACATGAGGGAGAGATTCTCAACGCTGCAAAGCCTGCCCCCATCGTGACAGTACCGCACTCCATCTAGTATTACATAAAACCTTAAAACATGACACCATTGTACACAGAGACTAAATATCATCTTCAACTAGTCTGATCACATTCTGTAAAACTTACGTATGTCCAAGTAACTATTGTAAATGAATAAATACTATGAACAACAAATGTAGAGTCAGTGCCGCTCCTGCGAAGAGTCTTGTTTTATTGTAAGTCTGTAAGGGACCATGGAGATTTTGCAGTATACAGTATTACATAGTACACAAGAAAAGAAAGGGATATACAAAGAGGTAGGATGTTTTCAAGGTTTGTCTTCAATTCCACCATCTGACAGAAGCTAGAAAGGCAACCGTAATCCTCATTATTTAAGTGTTAGTTGTATCTGAGGAAATGTCAAATCTTATGTTACTGTCTCGAAGGACAACAACAAAATTAAAACTGTGAACTGTAGCAAAGTGGAAGAGCTCAAAGCACAAACACAAATAAAAAACTAACACAAAATCGCGTGCTGGACCAAGGTATTTACAAAAATAAATGCAACGGAACTTTTATTTAATATATTATAAAAAGCATACATGAATTCAGCCCAATAGACATAAAGATGTATTAGTGAGCCAAAAGGAAAACCCATATGATAGGAATAAGTGGCACAAACTACACAATAAGCAAAACATAAATACACAATTAGAATGACAAAATAAAGTATTTCCCTGATGTAAGAGGAAAAAATAATACGCTCACACACCAAACACATCTGGTGCATGTTTCACAAATGCTTCATCTGGGGTTTGACAAAGCCTTTGTAAAACACGTTTCAGATGTGTTTGTGCAGCGCCCCAGAGTCCTGGTCGTTGCAGTAATGTCGTTCTTCCACCAGGGGGAGTGATGTTACGTCTGATGGCACCAAAGGAGTTCACCTTGCCAGGTATCACAGCCACACACACACTTCACACGCCAGTCCACCAGGGGGAGCTAAGAGTTCTATCTACTAGGCCACTCCTCACATTAGGGTAAAACTGGTGGGTTGGTTAGGAAGTTAGTCAGTTCAGGAGAGGAGAGGAGAGTTCCTGGCTGGGGACCGATGAGGAAAGGTCTCCTGGTCGAGCTGGCTGGAGTAATCCCTGGTCAGATCCAGACTGAAGTCTGAGGAGGAAGGAAAGAAGGATACGGAGCTGTGCCTGCAACCCATGCGGCAGCATCCTAAGGAAGGACGAGAAAGGAATTGTGCTGTAGTGAGTGAGAAAAGAAGTCATAGCAACAGGAGTGAAACATCAGTGGGAAACCAGCTAGAAGCAGGCTGCCTCCATCTGAAGCGCAGTTCCGGTAGCCAGACCACCGAGGGAGTAAAGAGCTCTATGCCATTACTTCAGAGACTGGCAGGACAGTCAATTCCAAGTTGGCTGCCCGACCTAAACACCTAAGCAGACACGGTGGCAATTGTGGAGGAGGGGCGTCTCTAGGGTCCCTATAAAATAGCCTCAGGCCATCACCGTCATACGGGTTTTGTCCTATCCATCTGGGGGACAGAGAGGAGTAATAACAGTGAGGACCTTATGGTAGCTTATGCAAGAAGGAACCTACTGTGTTACTGTACGCAAAGGGAAGGCTATTGAATTCCTCCTGGATAAGGGGACTCTGGAATTTGCCATCAGACCAGACAGATCCTGCCTACCCCGTGATCCGGCACTCTGGACTGTGGATGCTGAAGCCTTCAGTAAAGGTAAAGAGACTGCACCCATTGTGTCCTCGTTATTCGCCGTGCCTTACATCCTCCACCATCACCATCTACACTTCCGGGAAGCCCTGGGGAAATACTTCACCTGTGGGAAGGTAGACTATCTAGCTGCCATAACATCACCCCAGCGGACCCCTGAGCAGCGTCGGTCACTCTGACCGAATACCAATGGTGGCGTCACGAACACTACCGTTATCTACAAACTCTACCCTTTTATTGGGCGCCCCTCATAGGGCCACGGTCTGAGTCGGGCCACCGTGACATCCCCGCCGAGGGAACTGAAGGACCCGGTACCAAGTACCCCATTGCCCTTACGTGGGGGCGATCCATTTGCTGTGTGAGCTGTAATGTTCTACTTTTAGGTAGTATTTCTTTTAGGAAATTACTGTTTGTTCGGCACTGCAATCCAAATAGTTCATCTTGTGTACCTAATTTTGGGGAGAATTACTGTCCATTTGGGTCTGTCGAAAAATTTGTGATATATGGGTCTGGTGTGTTTGTGCTCTGAAATGTTATATTCTGCAATTTTATTATGAATCATTTTACCTCTTCCTTTAACGAATTTCTGATTTTTGGGGGTTTGTCAAAGAATTTTTATTTGGAGGGGGCTAAGAGATGTTATATTCTGCCATTTTAGTGTATACGTCTTTTACCTCATTTATTAGGGAATAACTGTTTTTTGACACTACAATCCTTTAGGTCCATCTTATGTACCTAATTTTTCATTTATTAATTTGTCTCTTTTTTTATTGTGCACATCACATATTTCTGATGAGCAGTGGTCTATGCCACTAATTCCAATCATGGGGGCTACCCTGTTGGCTTGCCCACTAACTTATCTATTGTGTTAGATACCTGTATGTTTTTTTAACCAGAATTTAACAAAAGCTATATTTTATTTATTTTTGCAATTACCTTAGTCCCTCAGGTAATTGTTTTAGCATTTTTTAAGGACGTTCAGAATTACTGAAATGTCTTAATTTTCTTCAGGACAGGTGTCAAAAAGGGGAATTGACGTCGCACTGATAAAATGTGTAATACAAGGTGTTCCCTGAGCTGTGTTTGATACCTTTTTTTAAAATTTGTACAGACTCAAAATTTTATATCCTTTGATCAATGATCAACTTCATTAGCACCTTCACCCTGAAGCCTGTGTTCACCTTCCTGACTTGGCCAAATTTTACAATTCTGACTAGTGTCACTTTTATGAGGTCATAACTCTGGAAAGCTTCAACAGATCTCAGAGATTCTGAGATTGTTTTTGACATATTTTATGTTAGTGATAAATTTAGCATTATATTTTTTACATTTCTTGGTGAAAATTTCAAAATTTTTAAACGTTTAAATTTAATGCCCTTAAATCTGAGAGTTACGTTGCACAAAATAGTTAATAAATAACATTTACCCCGTATTTCCTTTATGTCAGCATAATTTTTTTAAGCATTTGTTTATGGTTAAAAAGTTAGAAATTTAGAAAGTTTATTAGAAATTTCGAATTTTTCCAACAAAATTTACAAAGACATTTTTTTTAGGAACCATATCACATTTAAGGTGACTTAGAGAGGCTTACTATATATGACAGAAAATACCCAAAAGTGACACCATTTTAAAAACTGCACCCCTAAAAGTGCTCAAAACCACATCTGAGAAGTTTATAAATCTCTCAGGTGCCTCACAGGAACTAAAGCAATGTGGAAAGAAAAAAAAATAAAAATTGTACATTTGCCATAAAAATTTTGCTTTAGCCTCAAATTTTGCATTTTCACAAGGGTAAAAGGAGAAAATGAGCCACAAAATGTCTTGTGCAATTTGTTCTTAGTGCGCCAATACCCTATTTGTGGTGGAAAACTACTGTTTGGATGCACGGCAAGGCTCGGAAGGGAGGAAGTATCATTTGACTTTCGGAACGCAAAATTGGCTGGAATAGATGGTGGATGCCATGAAGTGTTTGCAGAGCTCCTGATGTGACTAAACAGAGGAAACCTGTTTAGTCACCTCGAAAAGAGGTGACCTCATTTTGTAAACTACATCCTTCAGGACAGGTGGATAAATCTGGGTGTCCTTCCCTTCGTAAACCCTAAATCTGAGCAGAGCTTGTACAGCTTCATTTCGTACCTTGCCCTCTTACTGGACAAGTACTATCGTGATTTTAGTTTCCCTTTGAAATAGACCAAAGATTTATCTACACCGTGTTCCAAATTATTATGTAAATTGGATTTAAGTGTCATAAAGATTTAATTGTTTTGTTTATAAAATAAACTCTGGATGGTATTGTGTCTCAGGTCTCAATGGATCACTGAAATCAATTTTAAACACATGTGATAATTAGTTTTCAAGGTGATTCTAATTAAAGGAAAACTACTTAAAGATGATGTTCCACATTATTAAGCAGGCCACAGTTTTCAAGTAACATGGGAAAGAAAAAGGATCTCTGCTGCCGAAAAGCATCATATAGTGCAATGCCTTGGGCAAGGGATGAAAACATTAGATATTTCCAGAAAACTTAAGCGTTATCATCGCACTGTTAAGAGATTTGTGGCTGAATCTGAGCACAGACATGTTCGTGCTGATAAAGGAAGGTTTCTGCCAGGCAAGTTCATCGATTAAGAGAGCAGCTGCTAAAAAGCCATTACAAAGCAGCAAACAGATATTTGAAGCTGCTGGTGCCTCTGGAGTCCCTTGAACCTCAAGCTGTAGGATCCTTCAAAGGCTTGCTTTGGTTCATAAACCTACTACTCGGCCACTCCTAAGCAGTGTTCACAAGCAGAAACGGTTGCAGTGGGCCCAGACATACATGAAGACTAATTTTCAAACAGTCTTGTTTACTGATGAGTGTCGAGAAACCCTGCATGGTCCAGATGGATGGAGTAGTGGATGGCCACCATGTCCCAACAAGGCTGCAATGTCAACAGGGAGGTGGAGGAGTCATGTTTTGGGCTGGAATCATGGGGAAACAGCTGGTAGGGCCCTTTAAGGTTCCTGAAGGTGTGAAAATGACCTCTGCAAAGTACATAGAGTTTCTGACTGACAACTTCCTTCCATGGTATAAAAAGCAGAAACGTGCCTTCAGGAGCAAAATCATCTTCATGCATGACAATGCCCCATCTCATGCTGCAAAGAATACCTCTAAGTCATTGGCTGCTAGGGGCATAAAAGGAGATAAACTCATGGTGTGGCCACCATCTTCCCCGATAAACTCATGGTGTGGCCACCATCTTCCCCGATAAACTCATGGTGTGGCCACCATCTTCACCTGACCTCAACCCTATAGAGAACCTTTGGAGTATAATCAAGCAAAAGATCTATGAGGGTGGGAGGCAGTTCACATCAAAGGAGCAGCTCTGGGAGGCTATTCTCACTTCATGCAAAGAAATACAAGCAGAAACTCTCCAAAAACTCACAAGTTCAATGGATGCAAGAATTATGAAGGTGATATCAAAGAAGGGGCCCTATGTTAACATGTAGCTTGGCCTGTTAGGAGGTTTTGGAGTTAAATAGCTTTTTTGTTCAGTGAATGTGACCTCCTAATGCTGCAAATTCCACAAATGAGCATTTTCAGTTCTTTAAAACATATCAAATGTATAGAAATTCTACTGTGCCTAATAATTTGGAACAGTGCATTTTGAGTTTTTATTTATTTTGGAGATTATACTGTTATCATTGGGAGGTTTCTTCAATAAAATTCGATGTATAATCTAACGGGTGATGACTTTTATTAGACTGACTGTCATTTGCACCGACCATTTAGGAAAATCCGAGAAAAATATCATTTGCATAATAATTTGAAACATGTTGTATATATGTGTCTTGGGGGATGTATATGTATTATGTTTGTCCTGTATCTCTTTGGTCTCTTTGGGGGATGTAAGTCTCAGCAAATTTTCTGTTGAAGTGGTCAACTACTGGCCGAATTTTGGATACCCTGGCAAGGTGGGGATCATCTCGGGGAGGACACTGCGCATTATCACTATAATGCGAAAATGTTTGGATTGTTGAAAATCATGTCCTTGTCATGGCCTTACGGAATAACGGTGTGCTGTAGAGTATATTGGTACTTCAGTATTGCCAAACCTCTGTTTTTTCACTATGTCCATATGCAGCACAATGCTTTAAAAGATCCATCTATAATGTTTACTAGTACATTAGTTTTTGTCTTTTCTGTGCTAAATGATCTGCCTACTGCCTACAAATTGGGCTAGATCTTAAGGAGGATTTAAGGAGAAATGGTGGATTGTGAAGTAATACTAAGTTGTTTACCAATCAGAGTCCACTGTTAGTCCACCCCTGCCAATCATGATCTAACTTCCTGCCTTTTCAGGAAATCCACATGTAAATTAGCAGCAATAGACTGACACAGACCCCATCTTTTGTATTGAAACATCTAATGAACATGTGAAAAGTTAATTGTGAAGAGACGTGGAGCAGGGCCAGCTGTGACATCGAATCTTCTGATCGGTGGATCCTGTGTCATCAACTGTATGTAGAGGTGTTACCCACTGGCGGACACAATCAGAATGAGGTCACTGTACAAGAACAATATATGGGCCTATTGCAGTCCAAAGTATCAGAATGCAAAATTTAACCTCCTTTGGATCTGGATTTGGGCCCCCTTAGCTCTTGGGCCCCTGCGGCTGCACATGGTGCAAAAATGTTATGTGTTTTAACTCTGGTGTTACCAGTCATTGTAATCCTGTCTGTGATGGTAATGAGACTGCTGAAAAGTTTTCTGTAAAGAAAAGCAAGCATGAGACCAATATTAGTCCTAGTGAATGTGAAGATTTATTAACATTTTCTAAAACTGATTGTAATATATGGAAAAAATATTTTAAATATAAATTTAACCTAAAATCCCAACTTAAACAGTTGCCCATTTTCTGATGACACATTCCCTTTAATAGTAATTAAAAAAAACACATACCACATTGCACAAGCCCAATGTGTTTTTTTAACTGACGCCATGATCAGCCAGTACAGTCTGTTGCTATTGGGATCATTTGTATGAGTGAACGCAAAAAATAGTTGGTTGACGACATTCTTTAGGTGTATGGCCGGCTTTAGCCTGATACAGCAGTTCTACCAGTAAGAGCTTTGCATGTTATCTAAGTCTATCCATGCCTCCAGTCATATTAACTAGTGTTTCACAAAAGACTGACCACCTTCATACTACTCTGGCGGCACATAAGATCTGCTTTTCCATATCACAGGAGACCGCTAATGTGGAATTTGAAGAAATACCTAATAAATGCTTAAAAAATAAAGGTCTTAAAGTCATATGCATTTTAAAAACAATAATATGTCAATCTTAATCAATGGCACAATGATGGGTCCATGCACAAGGCCTTGTACAGTCATCTATGGGCATGCGAATTGCAAAGATTGTGCGTACACCAAGGCTTTAATGGGACCCTTAAGGTCACTCTATGAGCTGACCAGTGCTGTACATGACTTGTTATACGTAGAGGCCCTGTTACATGTTGTTCAAGGTTCTCCACATACAGGTTCCTATGACGGACCTTCAGGCACTCTTTGTACCCCAGCATGCTGTTACTCAGAGACACAGTATTCTTTCCACTAAACAATGCCTCAAGTGCAGAATATATCTATGATACGACGTGCAATGCGACCTGCCAAGATTTTTTCTTTATAACTTCACATAGAAAAAAAGATGTATGACCCTGTAGAATTCCATGAGTGCCTTATTAATCATCTGTAAACTATGCCTGTGTGCATGAAGTCCAAAGGATCAGCACATTTTAATCTGTAGCATGTCTTCATCTCATACAGATATTGTCCACCTTCTTTATGTTCTTCAAAAACCATCCCAGTATCGTTGCAGTAGTCTAGCATCCCTTATACTAAATGGGGTACTATCAAATGATCAATGCTGCCCAAACCACTCTAAATATAGTTTAAAGATCTGTCCGGTGACCATTGGGAGAAACAACACTAGTCTGCCTTTGCCCCTGGCCATCTTTTCCCAACATCACTCCAAGTGATTGACAGGTCTTTACAAGTGTACACACAGGAGATATCTGTCAATCACCTGACACTGAGGGATGGTTCTAGACTAGTCCCATCTCCGGCTGACCATTGGAAGAAACAAGATTAGACTGGCATTGCCCCCTGGCCGGCATATCTACACAACACTTCAAGTCATTGACAGGTCTTTACATGTGTACACAAATGGGAGAGATCTGTCAATCATCTGGAGCAGGGCTGATAGTAGCTGACAGTAATGGACTAGTCTCATCTCCGGCTATGGTCCTTGGCCAGATCTTTAAAATATATTTTCTGTGAAAGGCCAGATTGGCTGCAATCATCTCGCCAGGATTTGATTCATGTTAAGTGTGGTTTGGGCAACATGAATAGAGTAACAGGTTACCATTAAAGGGTGTGAGGCAGTGAGGGGGATCATACATGAGGGCCGGTATGCATTCCACAGGATGCGTATAGAGATACAGTATATTACTTCCGCTGGAGTGCGTTGTGTTTACAGCAAAATGTCTATGAATTACAAAGCAAAGTCAAAGTAAGTCCGGATTTGGTCAAAGTAGTTGACCAAGTTATATTTTAGGTAAACTCGACATGGGCTTTTATCTTTGGAGGGATTGATAGGTTTGGTAGTTGGGGCAAATCCCTCCCTCCATTCCAGGTTTTGTGAGGGGCTCTATGTCAATGATTCCCAATTAAACTCTCAGTTTTGTGTTGGGTGTGTCAGTTTGTTTTTTTTCAAGCTGCAGAGCAGGAGGCTCTGCGCAACCCAGACCTGTGTGAAGCTAACACAGAGCCAGGGACTTCAAAGCTGCTGACGCACCCAAGAGTTACGGCGGTGCCATTGCCCACAGCAACTGGTTGGAACTCGGACTGTTTTTTTTTGAGGACCCGGCTGAGAACTGGAGTATATCATTTTACTGTTTATGTGAGTTTCTGGAATAAAGACATTTTATGCTGAACTTTCTGTAGTCCCTGCCTATCTGTCACACTGTGCAAACCTTTCTGCACTACATGGGTTTCCCTACTACTAAATTAGCTAATCTTAATGGACCCAGGACAGTGTAAAACATACCTCAAAACCTACACTAATCTCCTAGACTGGCTCCAAACTGTGAGCCTTCTTGGTCTCCTGGCATTAACATCTAGTTGGATGTGTCACTTGATGGTTGCAAACAATCATTGACTGCTATTCTGTCTGAGCAGGAAGAGACTGTTAGGGTGGAATTTGAAGGCTGTATTAAGTCAACAGCTGCCGATTAGCTTCAGCAGTCACTTGATGCCCATCATCATATGTTGATGCCAGATGACTGGATGGGGACACAGTACATAGTGCAGAGAACTAGCGCCAGCCTGGTATTATATAATTAAATATAATTGTCATGGGGTCCTTCTCTGGAATCGAACTGAGTGAGGGAAGAGTGAACAATCCCAAGACCTTTATTTTAGGCAAAAACCAAAAGGTCCATATACAATCCACCACACAAAGGATAAAATAGTCCAGAGCCCGAATGCAGTTCGGTAAGTGGATAAAAGCCCTGGGAGATGAGTCCCACAATCCAGCAGACAGAAGATAAAATAGTCTATATATTCTCTTTCTCTCTGAGGTGCTGTGTTCACATCATCGTCCCACACAGGATCTGATCTCTTGACTCTCCTGGATGATATTTTAATAGTCCCTCTCCTCATTCACAGGTCAGGGGGGAAGGTCGCAGGATCTCATTGTTTTAGCATTTTATCAATTTGCATTGTGCGTCTTCCATTGCTTTACAAAATCAACCAGCCGGTTCAATATGTCATTAGCATATTATCAAACAGTATTGTTCACTGACCCTGTAGAAAGTTAACAGTACAGTACTGTGGGGCTGATATCATATGGCTAATAACAGCTATTCATCAATTAACAAATATCAATCAAGTCATACAAGAGAAGTCAACATTATAAGGAAAGCACAGAGGGACACAGAGTCACAAGAAAACATTATGAAAATAAGTAAAATATGAATATAGACAAAATGATACCCACATACTATATCCCACCATCACAATAATTATTAAAGATAATAAAATTTCAGAAAAAAATCATCTTTTTTAAAATCAAAATGTACAGGAAATACCATAGCAATACTGTCGTAAGTGCAGCCAGTTACATTTATTTCCATTAATAGGCTTTTGCTCCAGTTTTCTAGTGTCAAACAGCAAATGGCGTTCTTGTGCAAAACTTTTCAACTTTTTTTCCAGATTTATACAAAGATGCCATTCTGTAAAGCTTATAGAGGGGAAATTTAAAACGGGAGAAACCACTCTGGACGTTAGATACACCAAATTTATCAAACATTGTTCACATTTTGAAACATTTGGCACAACTAATGGCAACACAGCCTCAACCAAAACCAACTTTGAAAAGTGTCCACTCATAATAATTCTGATAATTCTCTGCCATAGTGTAGAGCATCTGTACCTGCTTGACATAATTAGCATCTTAGGCAAACAGTGCCTTTTACGGCAAAGATTCTCGAAAGTAGGTGTAGGAATTGTTGTGCTCAACATTGTGTGAAAGAAACAACAATGAAATTAAAAAAAAGTATTACTATGATAGGAAATTACAGAAAATCTCTAGTTTGAAGTTTATGATCAAACCACTGTGTCATAATCCAGCATGGGGTTTGCTTCTTGTTTCTCTTCCCCCGGCCTGGTCATGGAGGGGTTTACCTTTCCTGCCTCTCTTTGGTTCTTGGGTGGCTATTTATTGGTGCTATTTCTGGTTGCCTGTATCAGTGATAATTCATGCTTCGGGCTAGAGCAGCTGAGCCATACACCCTGGTGGTCCTTCTGCCTCTGGCTTCCTTTATTTGTGTGAGACCTGTTCCCTATGCCTGACTTAGTGTTCGTCTGGTGGTTTGCTTAACAGTGTATGACTCGGCCTGATCTCTGAACCCTGCCTCTTGCTTTCCGTCTCTGATACCTCGTCCCCCGACCGGCTTTGACTTCTGGCTTGTACCCCGACTCTATCTTACGTCTCTCATTTTGGATACCATGCTCCCGTTTGGCTCTGACTTCTGGCTTGGCTCTGACTTTGTTCATTGCTGTTATCTCTGGTACTTCTGCTCCTGACAGTTTCTGACTCTGTTCGTCTGACCACTCTTTTGTTACATGTGACACCTGTGCAGCTGTTCAGTGTTGCTACGCTGTGAGTATGCAACCTCTCTTCCCTCCCCAGCACCCCCTTGTGGAGGTTGCGCTAAACTGCACTGCAGCCACTTCACACACTGCCCATCAAGCCAAATGGGTAATGAACACCATCATGGAATTCTAATGGACCATATTATAATTAGTGGGGCTGATCAAGCATCATTAAGATGATTAGAATAATTTTTGTTTAATGAAGTTGTCTCCTATATGGACAAATTCTTGTCATACCCCTCGCTTGGCCCCCATAAAATAGTGAAGATTATACTCACTTCCCATCCGCATTCGCTCTCCCATGTGGTTGTTGTGACATGTGACCCCGGCACCCAATCAGCGCTGGCATCAGTGTTCCCACCTCCTGTCGAATTGAACATGAAGAGGAAGTTGGAGATCAACTGCAACCTGGACTTCCTCTTCATGTTCAATTTGTCCAAAGGCAAGGACATTGATGCCAGCTCTGACTGAGCGCCGGCATACTGTGTCACAACAACCGCATGGGAGCCCCGAGAGAGCAAGTGCGACACTGCAGGAATGGCGCCACCACAGGAAGTGAGTATAAGCTTTATTATTTTATGGGGGCCAAACATTTTGATCAAGAAGGAGTTGTCCTAGTAGTGGACAACCCCTTTCATGAAACAGAAAAATTGAAATGTTGACAAAAATGTGAATAAAGCCTTAAAAGGAATGCATAATCATAAAAGAAATTATTGTTTAAATCAGCTTTTTGTGTTATTCTTACTGTAAGAAAAAAATTGGCAAAGTTTTTTCTCTTTGATATCACGATCTTTATAAAAAAAATCAAAATGAGTAATCTTCTAATTTTCACACTGGCTAATGGGGCTTTTTTTTTAGACTTCTACTTCCTTCTCTGTCAAGCCACAGATATGGGGTAATCTGCAGGTGAGTAGTGTTGTGTACCTGCCCAGTGCCAACACTTAGACTCCTGCTGCTGGCAGGAAATGAACTTTATTCTTCCCGGTAGCATTCTGGCTTCAGTCAACTGCACCTTTACTGACAGCAGCTAAGCATTAGAGCCGACTGTAAGTCAGTGCTGAAGGTGTTGCTACAACCGCCACTCTCACAAAGCATTGAATGAACCCACGCTGGTGTCGCCCCTTAGACTAGAACCGGAAATCTACTGTGAGAAATAAAGTTAATTTCCTCCTAGCAGCGGGGGTCTAAAGTGGCGGCACAGCGCATGTTCAAAATGTTATTCACCTCCAAATTAACCCCATATCTCTATGTCAAAAGCATTTTTTCACATGATAGGTTCCCTATGAAGAATAGATAATTTTCTGATTACACATTCCTTTTAACTGCAAGGAATCTGAACCGTTGTTGCCAAGATGCTCCATAACATAAAACCGATATCATTGGAACGCAACCGCTGGACAACCACACATTCACTGACTGTTGGCGAAATTGTTCTAATTTTTTTTTCCAAAGTTGGCAACTCTCTTAGGCTGCTTTCACACATCAGTTTTTTGCCGTCAGGAACAATCCGGCGAATTTTGAAAAAAACGGATCTGGCAAAAGTTGCCACCGAATCTGTTTTCTTCTCATAGACTTGTATTAGCGCCGGATTGCGACGGATGGCCTCACATTTCATCCATTTTTTGCCGGATTCTTCAAAAATGTATTTTCCGGCGGCCAGAGAAAACAGACATAGGAACGTTTTTTCTGTCCGTCAAAAAAACAGACAGCGATGGATCCGGCGAAAAACAGATGAAATGTGAAGTCAAATGATGGAATCTGGCGACAGATTCTGTTTTTTTAAACAAATCATGCATTTTCAATTCTGGGGACTCTCTCTCTTTCTCTCTCTCTTTCTCTTTCTCTCCCTCTCTCCTCCACAGAATCCAAAATAGCCATCAGATCCACAAACTCGGATCCGGCAAAAAAAACTGATCCGTCGCATCAGTTTTTCACAATTTCCAACAGATCCATTTTTTTCAAAATTTGCCGGATTGTGCATGACAACAAAAAACTGATGTGTGAAAGCAGCCTTATGTATAAACAAATTTGTGGCTAGAGATTGGTTTCCTTTTCCCAGATCCATTTTTGAAGAGCCTTCTTTTACGGCAAGTGATGGTTTTGGCCATACAGCTAACCAAGTACCCCCTGCTTCTTCTTGAAAGCAGAGCTGAATCTATTTGCACAATCCGGAACAATTGTTCTGATGCACTTGTCTTGGAAAAGGAAAACCCCTGTGAGGGATCTCATTTGGAAAGTTCAAAACTTACCGCAACCTGAATTTTCAGTTGGCTGGAGATTGACTTCAAAACAAAGAGTGAACATTCTCTTTGATGTTTCCATAGACATGACCAGGTCATAGGCTTACTACTACTTATATATCTGGTACAAATACCAATTATAGCTTGTCGAACTTGACCCTGACACTCTTCCAGACAAACAAGTGGTTAACAAAGAAGGTTGAATGCACGTGATCCATGACCTATTGAAGGATATTATTTGTTAAAGTCAACATGTGATCAATAATTCTAGTTTGTAGCACCTGGAACCCTGTTGTGAATTCCGCTCTTGGGCTCCCTCCGGTGGTTGTAAGTGGCACTTTTGTGAGTTCTGCTCTTGGACTCCCTCTTGTGGTTTCAAGTGGTATGGCTGCTCCTTGGAGTTAGCTGTCTGCAGCTGCCTCCACTGATCGTCTTTTCTGCTCGGCTATTTATGCCTGGCTCTTTCCTTCAGCCAGTGCCACTTGTAAATGGTTCCTGGTTGGATTCACATCTCTTTGGATTTCCCTGTTATCCTGACCAGTTCAGCAAAGCTAAGTTCTTGCTTGCTCTTTTCTGTTCACAGATTGTGGACTTATCCGTTCTGTGCTTTCTATGTTTGTCCAGCTTATCAGTATGAATTAATTCTGTCTTGCTGGAAGCTCTGGGAAACAGATTTACCCTCCACACCTTTATTCAGGTATGGAGATTTTTTGTAAACTCTGCGTGGATTTTTGTAGTGCTTTATACTAACCGCACAGTATTCCATCCTGTCCTATCTTTCAAGCTAGACTGGCCTCCTGTGCTCATCCTGGTTTCATTCTGTGTATGTCTTTTCCCTCTCCACTCACAGTCATTATTTGTGGGGGGCTAATCTATCCTTTGGGGATTTTCTCTGAGGCAAGATAGTTTTCCTGCTTCTATCTTTAGGGGTAGTTAGCTCTTAGGCTGTGACGAGGTGCCTAGGGAGAGTTAGGAGCATCCTACGGCTACTTCTAGTGTTGTGTTGAGCTTAGGGACTGCGGTCAGTACAGTTACCACTTCCTTCAGAGCTCGTTCCATGTTGCTCCTAAACCACCGCATCATAACAGTACAAGTGGCCAAAAATGAATTAAATGCATCTCAAAAGAAGTAAAAGAAAGTTCTGAACCATTTTTTTTCTGTGCTCTGGTTTGTCTCTTTTTTCCTCTTGATATCTGGGTGGTTCAGGATATATGCTCTGGCATGGATGTTCAGGGTTTGTTTTCTCGTGTGGATCAACTTGCTGCAAGAGTACAGAGTATCCAAGATTATGTTGTCCTGACTCCAGCTTTAGACCCTAGAATTCCTACTCCTGATTTGTTTTTTGGGGACAGATCCAAGTTTTTGAACTTTAAAAATAACTGCAAATTGTTTTTTGCTTTGAAACCCCGTTCTTCTGGTGATCCCATTCAGCAAGTAAAAATCATCATATCCTTGCTGCGTGGTGACCCTCAAGACTGGGCTTTTTCTCTTGAAACAGGGGATCCGGCATTATTGAATGTAGATGCATTTTTTCAAGCGCTCGGATTATTGTATGACGAACCTAATTCTGTGGATCATGCAGAAAAAACCCTGTTGGCCTTGTGTCAAGGTCAGGAAGCGGCAGAATTATACTGCCAGAAATTTAGAAAATGGTCTGTGCTCACTAAATGGAATGAGGAGGCTCTGGCTGCTATTTTCAGAAAAGGTCTTTCTGAAGCCCTTAAAGATGTTATGGTGGGCTTTCCTACGCCTGCCGGTCTGAGCAAATCTATGTCTCTAGCCATCCAGATTGATCGGCGTCTGCGCGAGCGCAAAGCTGTGCACCATATGGCAGTGTCCTCTGAGCAAAGTCCTGAACCTATGCAATGTGATAGGATTTTGACTAGAACGGAACGGCAGGAATTCAGACGTCAGAATAGGCTGTGTTTTTACTGTGGTGATTCTGCTCATGTTATCTCTGATTGCCCTAAGCGTACTAAGAGAGTCGCTAGGTCTGTTACCATTAGTACTATACAGCCTAAATTTCTCTTTTCTGTGACCCTGATTTGCTCATTGTCGTCCTTTTCTGTCATGGCATTTGTGGATTCAGGCGCTGCCCTGAACTTAATGGACTTAGAATTCGCCAGGCGCTGTGGTTTTTCCTTGCAGCCTTTGCAGAGCCCTATTCCTTTGAGGGGTATTGATGCTACACCCTTGGCCAAGGATAAACCTCAGTACTGGACGCAGATGACTATGTACATGGCTCCAGCACATCAGGAAGATTGCCGTTTTCTGGTGTTGCATAACCTGCATGATGATGTTGTACTGGGTTTTCCATGGTTACAGGAACATAATCCGGTGCTGGATTGGAAAACTATGTCTGTGACTAGTTGGGGTTGTCAAGGGGTACATAGTGACGTTCCTTTGATGTCAATTTCCTCTTCCCCCTCTTCTGAGGTCCCTGAGTTTTTGTCGGATTTCCAGGATGTATTTGATGAGCCCAAGTCCAGTTCCCTTCCACCGCACCGGGACTGTGATTGTGCTATTAACTTGATTCCTGGTTGCAAGTTCCCTATGGGCCGACTTTTCAATCTGTCTGTGCCAGAGCATGCCGCCATGCGGAGTTATGTTAAGGAGTCTTTGGAGAAGGGGCATATTCGGCCGTCTTCGTCACCATTGGGAGCGGGTTTCTTTTTTGTTGCTAAGAAGGATGGCTCCTTGAGACCCTGTATTGATTATCGTCTTCTTAATAAGATCACGGTCAAATTCCAATACCCCTTGCCTTTGCTTACTGATTTGTTTGCTCAGATTAAGGGGGCTAGTTGGTTTACTAAGATTGACCTCCGAGGGGCATATAATCTTGTTCGTATTAAACAGGGTGACGAATGGAAAACTGCATTTAATACGCCCGAAGGCCATTTTTAATACCTTGTGATGCCATTTGGGCTCTCTAATGCTCCATCTGTGTTCTAGTCTTTCATGCTTGATATTTTCCGCAATTATCTTGATAAATTCATGGTCGTATATTTGGATGATATTTTGATTTTTTCCGATGATTGGGAGTCTCATGTGAAGCAGGTCAGGATGGTGTTCCAGATCCTTCGTGATAATGCTTTGTTTGTGAAGGGGTCTAAGTGCCTATTCGGAGTTCAGAAGGTCTCTTTTTTGGGTTTTATTTTTTCAACCACGTCTATAGAAATGGATCCTGTTAAGGTCCAAGCTATTCATGATTGGATTCAACCCACATCTGTGAAGGGCCTTCAAAATTTTTTGGGCTTTGCTAATTTCTATCGCCGTTTCATTGCCAACTTTTCCAGTGTGGTTAAGCCCCTTACTGATTTGACGAAGAAAGGCGCTGATGTGACGAATTGGTCCTCTGCGGCTGTTGAGGCCTTTCAGGAGCTTAAACGCCGATTTACTTCTGCCCCTGTGTTGCGTCAGCCGGATGTTTCTCTTCCTTTTCAGGTTGAGGTCGACGCTTCTGAGATTGGGGCAGGGGCCGTTTTGTCTCAGAGGGAGTCTGATGGTTCTTTGATGAAACCGTGTGCTTTTTTTTCCAGAAAGTTTTCGCCTGTGGAATGCAATTATTATGTCGGCAATCTGGAGTTGTTGGCTATGAAGTGGGCGTTTGAGGAGTGGCAACATTGGCTTGAGGGAGCTAAGCACCGCGTTTTGGTCCTGACCGATCATAAGAATCTGATTTACCTCGAGTCGGCCAAGCGGCTGAATCCTAGACAGGCTCGATGGTCCCTGTTTTTCTCCCGTTTTGATTTTGTGGTCTCGTATCTTCCGGGATCTAAGAATGTTAAGGTTGATGCCCTCTCTAGGATTTTTTCGCCTGATTCTCCTGGAGTCCTTGAGCCGGTTGGCATTCTTAAGGAATGGGTAATTCTTTCTGCCATCTCCCCTGATTTGCAGCGGGTGCTTCAGGAATTTAAGGCTGATAGGCCTGACCGCTGTCCTGTGGGGAAGCTGTTTGTTCCTGATAGATGGACAAGTAAGGTGATTTCTGAGGTTCATTGTTCAGTGTTGGCTGGTCATCCTGGGATTTTTGGTACCAGAGATTTGGTTGCTAGGTCCTTTTGGTGGCCTTCCTTGTCGCGCGATGTCCGTGCTTTTGTGCAATCCTGTGGGACTTGCGCCCGAGCCAAGCATTGCTGTTCCCGCGCTAGTGGGTTGCTTTTGCCTTTGCCGGTCCCTGAGAGGCCCTGGACGCATATTTCCATGGATTTTATTTCGGATCTTCCTGTTTCCCAGAAGATGTCTGTTATCTGGGTTGTTTGTGACCGGTTCTCTAAAATGGTCCATCTGGTACCTTTGCCTAAGTTGCCTTCCTCCTCAGATCTGGTTCCATTGTTTTTTCAGCATGTGGTTCGTTTGCATGGCATTCCGGAGAATATTGTGTCTGACAGAGGTTCTCAGTTTGTCTCTAGATTTTGGCGGGCCTTTTGTGCTAGGATGGGCATTGATTTGTCTTTTTCTTCGGCGTTTCATCCTCAGACTAATGGCCAAACTGAGCGAACTAATCAGACCTTGGAGACCTATTTGAGATGCTTTGTGTCTGCTGATCAGGATGATTGGGTGTCTTTCTTGCCGTTGGCCGAGTTTGCCCTTAATAATCGGGCTAGTTCGGCTACTTTGGTTTCACCTTTCTTTTGTAATTTTGGTTTTCATCCTCGCTTTTCTTCTGGGCAGGTTGAGCCTTCTGATTGTCCTGGTGTTGATTCTGTGGTGGACAGGCTGCAGCAGATTTGGACTCATGTGGTGGACAATTTGACGTTGTCTCAGGAAAGGGCTCAATGTTTTGCTAACCGCCGTCGGTGTGTTGGTCCCCGGCTTCGTGTGGGGGATTTGGTTTGGTTGTCTTCTCGTCATGTTCCTATGAAGGTTTCGTCCCCTAAGTTTAAGCCTCGGTTTATTGGTCCTTATAGAATTTCTGAAATTATTAATCCGGTGTATTTTTGTTTGGCTCTTCCAGCCTCTTTTGCCATTCATAATGTTTTCCATAGATCTTTGTTGCGGAGATATGTGGTGCCCGTTGTTCCCTCGGTTGACCCTCCTGCCCCAGTGTTGGTTGAGGGAGAGTTGGAACATGAGGTTGAGAAGATTTTGGATTCTCATTTTTCGAGGCGGAGGCTTCAGTATCTTGTCAAGTGGAAGGGTTATGGCCAGGAGGATAATTCTTGGGTTGTTGCCTCCGATGTCCATGCCACCGATTTGGTTCGTGCTTTTCACTTGGCTTGTCCTGATCAGCCTGGGGGCTCTGGTGAGGGTTCGGTGACCCCTCCTCAAGGGGGGGTACTGTTGTGACTTCCGCTCTTGGGCTCCCTCCGGTGGTTGTAAGTGGCACTTTTGTGAGTTCTGCTCTTGGGCTCCCTCTTGTGGTTTCAAGTGGTATGGCTGCTCCTTGGAGTTAGCTGTCTGCAGCTGCCTCCACTGATCGTCTTTTCTGCTCGGCTATTTATGCCTGGCTCTTTCCTTCAGCCAGTGCCACTTGTAAATGGTTCCTGGTTGGATTCACATCTCTTTGGATTTCCCTGTTATCCTGACCAGTTCAGCAAAGCTAAGTTCTTGCTTGCTCTTTTCTGTTCACAGATTGTGGACTTATCCGTTCTGTGCTTTCTATGTTTGTCCAGCTTATCAGCATGAATTAATTCTGTCTTGCTGGAAGCTCTGGGAAGCAGATTTACCCTCCACACCTTTAGTCAGGTGTGGAGATTTTTTGTAAACTCTGCGTGGATTTTTGTAGTGCTTTATACTGACCGCACAGTATTCCATCCTGTTCTATCTATCAAGCTAGACTGGCCTCCTGTGCTCATCCTGGTTTCATTCTGTGTATGTCTTTTCCCTCTCCACTCACAGTCATTATTTGTGGGGGGCTAATCTATCCTTTGGGGATTTTCTCTGAGGCAAGATAGTTTTCCTGCTTCTATCTTTAGGGGTAGTTAGCTCTCAGGCTGTGACGAGATGCCTAGGGAGAGTTTGGAGCATCTCACGGCTACTTCTAGTGTTGTGTTGAGCTTAGGGACTGCGGTCAGTACAGTTACCACTTCCTTCAGAGCTCGTTCCATGTTGCTCCTAAACCACCGCATCATAACAGAACCCACATCAATCAGATATTTAAAAGAATACTTGAACACTTAATTTTTGATCACACAGCGTCTTCAAAAGTTTTCCAAAGTAAAAGACTGAAAGAAACACTCAAAATGAAAGTAATAGGACTAGGGTAAAATATGTGGAAATTGGGTTAATAAATGGCCCAGTCATGGAAAACAAAGGTTGGCTATTAATAGAACACACTCTTCTTGGGTCCCAGTTAACAATGGGATACCACAGGGTTCAGTATTGGGCCCTCTTTTTTAATATATTTATTAATAATCTGGTTGGAGTCATGCATAGGGCATAGTAGAATTTCAATATTTGCAGATAATATGAAATTCTGAAAAGTAATCAACAGAGAGTAGGACAAGCCGCTGCTGCTAAAGCAAATAAAATAATGGGATAGATTACATATGGCATAGATGCTTATAACAAGAGCATAGTTCAACACTTAGAATACTGTGTACTATTTTGGGCTCCAGTATAGAAGAACATAGCTGAACTATAGCGAGTGCAGAGAAGACCGACCAAAGTTATTAACTTGTGGTTATTTAGTTTGGAAAAACATTGACAATAATGGTATCTTTCTAATGATGTTTTATACCTAAGCTGCAATGATGACAAGAGGCCATCTTGTTTAAGTAGAGGAAACATTAAGAACGTGAGATTATGGAACCCTCTGCCACAATATGTTCTAATGGTTGATTCACTAAATAAAAAAGTTCAAGGAGGACCTGGATGCCTTGCTTGAAAAATAATATGCTACAGGTTAAGGGATGTTGATCCAGGGAACTAGTTTGATTGCGATATATGGAACTGTGTAGGACTTTTTACTTTAACATGGGAAAACTAGCATCTGCCTCAATGAGTTTTTGTTACTGTAATTTAGCATTCATCTTTGCAAACCTATTAATATTTTGGGGGAATTGGGCTAAAACAATGCAAAATGATACTAGACTAGGCCTACTATTTAAAAATTTCCCCCGAGGAAGCAGTATCACACTAACGGCGAAACGCGCATTGGGGTCTAATTTCCCTGGTGACCTCCACCACATTACTATGGGTAAGGGTGCAATATTTACAAACTATATCTAACAATGCACAGGCGCTTTATTTTTGGTTACAAACGTTTGTATAGATGACTCATAGGTCTATTGTGGCACTGAGATCTCTTCATATACCATTGATTGGTGCGGTCTCTAATATTTATTAGAGATTCCTGTTTTTCCTTGGTAGGACATATATTCTAGGTGTGCACTATGGCAGATTACTCATGATGTGTCACTGTGGATTTTGGCTTTTTGTTGTCCTATGTTTTATTCTCATGTAACTATGTGTTATTTTTATGATATGTGTTATGTTTGCTAATGACAGGTGTTATGAAGGCAATCCAGAAACACAGTGTGCATAGCGATCAGAGCGCACACAGTGATCTGACAAATACCCAAAAATACAAGAACGAGCTCTGAGACGTGGAAACTCTGTAGACTGCACAGCTGATCCTATCCTAAACACAACTAAAAGCGGCTGTGGATTGCGCCTAACAACTACCTAGGCAACTCGGCACAGCCTAAGAAACTAGCTAGCCTGAAGATAGAAAAATAGGCCTGACTTGCCCCAGAGAAATTCCCCAAAGGAAAAGGCAGCCCCCCACATATAATGACTGAGAGTAAGATGAAAAGACAAAACGTAGGGATGAAATAGATTCAGCAAAGTGGGGCCTGATATTCTAGGACAGAGCGAGGACAGTAAAGCGAACTTTGCAGTCTACAAAAAACCCTAAAGCAAAACCACGCAAAGGGGGCAAAAAAAACCCACCGTGCCGAACTAACGGCACGGCGGTACACCCTTTGCGTCTCAGAGCTTCCAGCAAAACAAAAGACAAGCTGGACAGAAAAAAAGCAACAAAAAAGCAAAAAGCACTTAGCTATACAGAGCAGCAGGTCACAGGAACAATCAGGAGAAGCTCAGATCCAACACTGAAACATTGACAAGGAGCAAGGATAGCAGCATCAGGCGAAGTTAAGTAATGAAGCAGTTAACGAGCTCACCAGAACACCTGAGGGAGGAAGCTCAGAAGCTGCAGTACCACTTGTGACCACAGGAGTGAATTCAGCCACAGAATTCACAACAGTACCCCCCCCTTGAGGAGGGGTCACCGAACCCTCACCAGAGCCCCCAGGCCGACCAGGATGAGCCGCATGAAAGGCACGAACAAGATCGGAAGCATGAACATCAGAGGCAAAAACCCAGGAATTATCTTCCTGAGCATAACCCTTCCATTTAACCAGATACTGGAGTTTCCGTCTAGAAACACGAGAATCCAAAATCTTCTCCACAATATACTCCAATTCCCCCTCCACCAAAACCGGGGCAGGAGGCTCAACAGATGGAACCATAGGTGCCACGTATCTCCGCAACAACGACCTATGGAATACATTATGTATGGGAAAGGAGTCTGGGAGGGTCAAACGAAAAGACACAGGATTGAGAACCTCAGAAATCCTATACGGACCAATAAAACGAGGTTTAAATTTAGGAGAGGAAACCTTCATCGGAATATGACGAGAAGATAACCAAACCAGATCCCCAACACGAAGTCGGGGACCCACACGGCGTCTGCGATTAGCGAAAAGTTGAGCTTTCTCCTGGGACAAGATCAAATTGTCCACTACCTGAATCCAGATCTGCTGCAACCTATCCACCACAGAATCCACACCAGGACAGTCCGAAGACTCAACCTGTCCTGAAGAGAAACGAGGATGGAACCCAGAATTGCAAAAAAATGGAGAAACCAAGGTAGCCGAGCTGGCCCGATTATTAAGGGCGAACTCAGCCAACGGCAAAAAGGACACCCAATCATCCTGGTCTGCAGAAACAAAACATCTCAGATATGTTTCCAAGGTCTGATTGGTTCGTTCGGTCTGGCCATTAGTCTGAGGATGGAAAGCCGAGGAAAAGGATAGGTCAATGCCCATCCTACCACAAAAGGCTCGCCAAAACCTTGAAACAAACTGGGAACCTCTGTCAGAAACAATATTCTCAGGAATGCCATGCAACCAAACCACATGCTGAAAGAACAAAGGTACCAAATCAGAGGAGGAAGGCAATTTAGCCAAGGGCACCAGATGGACCATTTTAGAAAAGCGATCACAGACCACCCAAATGACTGACATCTTTTGAGAAACGGGAAGGTCAGAAATGAAATCCATCGAAATATGTGTCCAAGGCCTCTTTGGGACCGGCAAGGGCAAAAGCAACCCACTGGCACGAGAACAGCAGGGCTTAGCCCTAGCACAAATCCCACAGGACTGCACAAAAGTACGTACATCCCGTGACAGAGATGGCCACCAGAAGGATCTAGCCACTAACTCTCTGGTACCAAAGATTCCAGGATGACCAGCCAACACCGAACAATGAAGTTCAGAGATAAGTTTATTAGTCCACCTATCATGGACGAACAGTTTCTCTGCTGGACAACGATCACTTTTATTCGCCTGAAATTTTTGCAGCACCCGCCGCAAATCAGGGGAGATGGCAGACACAATGACTCCTTCCTTGAGGATACCCGCTGGCTCAGATAAACCCGGAGAGTCGGGCACAAAACTCCTAGACAGAGCATCCGCCTTCACATTTTTAGAGCCCGGAAGGTACGAAATCACAAAGTCGAAGCGGGCAAAAAATAACGACCAACGGGCCTGTCTAGGATTCAAGCGCTCGAGATAAGTCAAGTTCTTATGATCAGTCAATACCACCACGCGATGCTTAGCTCCTTCAAGCCAATGACGCCACTCCTCGAATGCCCACTTCATGGCCAGCAACTCTCGATTGCCCACATCATAATTACACTCAGCGGGCGAAAACTTCCTGGAAAAGAAAGCACATGGTTTCATCACTGAGCAATCAGAACCTCTCTGTGACAAAACCGCCCCTGCTCCAATCTCAGAAGCATCAACCTCGACCTGGAACGGAAGAGAAACATCTGGCTGACACAACACAGGGGCAGAACAAAAACGACGCTTCAACTCCTGAAAAGCTTCCACAGCAGCAGAAGACCAATTAACCAAATCAGCACCCTTCTTGGTCAAATCGGTCAATGGTTTGGCAATGCTAGAAAAATTACAGATGAAGCGACGATAAAAATTAGCAAAGCCCAGGAACTTTTGCAGACTTTTCAGAGATGTCGGCTGAATCCAATCCTGGATGGCTTGGACCTTAACTGGATCCATCTCGATAGTAGAAGGGGTAAAGATGAACCCCAAAAATGAAACTTTCTGCACACCGAAGAGACACTTTGATCCCTTCACAAACAAAGAGTTAGCACGCAGGACCTGAAAAACCATTCTGACCTGCTTCACATGAGACTCCCAATCATCTGAAAAGATCAAAATGTCATCCAAGTAAACAATCAGGAATTTATCCAGATACTCACGGAAGATGTCATGCATAAAAGACTGAAACACAGATGGAGCATTGGCAAGTCCGAACGGCATCACTAGATACTCAAAATGACCCTCGGGCGTATTGAATGCAGTTTTCCATTCATCTCCTTGCCTGATTCTCACCAGATTATACGCACCACGAAGATCTATCTTAGTGAACCAACTAGCCCCCTTAATCCAAGCAAACAAGTCAGATAACAATGGCAAGGGATACTGAAATTTAACAGTGATCTTATTAAGAAGGCGGTAATCAATACACGGTCTCAGCGAACCATCCTTCTTGGCTACAAAGAAGAACCCTGCTCCCAGTGGTGATGACGATGGGCGAATATGTCCCTTCTCCAGGGATTCCTTCACATAACTGCGCATAGCGGCGTGTTCGGGCACGGATAAATTAAATAATCGACCTTTAGGGAATTTACTACCAGGAATCAAATTGATAGCACAATCACAATCCCTATGCGGAGGTAGAGCATCGGACTTGGGCTCTTCAAATACATCCTGATAATCAGACAAGAACTCTGGGACCTCAGAAGGGGTGGATGACGAAATCGACAAAAATGGAACATCACCATGTACCCCCTGACAACCCCAGCTGGATACCGACATGGAATTCCAATCCAATACTGGATTATGGGTTTGTAGCCATGGCAACCCCAACACGACCACATCATGCAGATTATGCAACACCAGAAAGCGAATAACTTCCTGATGTGCAGGAACCATGCACATGGTCAGCTGGGCCCAGTATTGAGGTTTATTCTTGGCCAAAGGTGTAGCATCAATTCCTCTCAATGGAATAGGACACCGCAAAGGCTCCAAGAAAAACCCACAACGTTTAGCATAATCCAAATCCATCAGATTCAGGGCAGCGCCCGAATCCACAAACGCCATGACAGAAAACGACGACAAAGAGCATATCAAGGTAATGGACAGAAGGAATTTGGACTGTACAGTACCAATGACGGCAGACCTAGCGGACCGCTTAGTGCGCTTAGGACAATCAGAAATAGCATGAGTGGAATCACCACAGTAGAAACACAGACCATTCAGACGTCTGTATTCCTGCCGTTCAACTCTAGTCATAGTCCTATCGCACTGCATAGGCTCAGGTTTAACCTCAGGCAGTACCGCCAAATGGTGCACAGATTTACGCTCGCGCAAGCGTCGACCGATCTGAATGGCCAAAGACAAAGACTCATTCAAACCAGCAGGCATAGGAAATCCCACCATGACATCCTTAAGAGCCTCAGCGAGACCCTTTCTGAACAAAGCTGCCAGCGCAGATTCATTCCACTGAGTGAGTACTGACCATTTCCTAAATTTCTGACAATATACTTCTATATCATCCTGACCCTGGCACAAAGCCAGCAAATTTTTCTCAGCCTGATCCACTGAATTAGGCTCATCGTACAGCAATCCGAGCGCCAGGAAAAACGCATCGACACTACTCAATGCAGGGTCTCCTGGCGCAAGAGAAAATGCCCAGTCTTGAGGGTCGACGCGCAAAAAAGAAATAATAATCAAAACCTGTTGAATAGGATTACCAGAAGAATGAGGTTTCAAGGCCAGAAATAGCTTACAATTATTTTTGAAACTTAGAAACTTAGTTCTATCTCCAAAAAACAAATCAGGAATAGGAATTCTTGGTTCTAACATAGATTTCTGATCAATAGTATCTTGAATTTTTTGTACATTTATAACGAGATTATCCATTGAAGAGCACAGACCCTGAATATCCATGTCCACACCTGTGTCCAGAATCACCCAAATGTCTAGGGGAAAAAAAAAAAATGAACACAGAGCAGAAAAAAAAAAAAAAATGATGTCAGAACTTTTTCTTTCCCTCTATTGAGAATCATTAGTTTGGCTCCTTGTACTGTTATGTTTGCTAATGACAGGTGTTATGAAGGCAATCCAGAAACACAGTGTGCATAGCGATCAGAGCGCACACAGTGATCTGACAAATACCCAAAAATACAAGAACGAGCTCTGAGACGTGGAAACTCTGTAGACTGCACACCTGATCCTATCCTAAACACAACTAAAAGCGGCTGTGGATTGCGCCTAACAACTACCTAGGCAACTCGGCACAGCCTAAGAAACTAGCTAGCCTGAAGATAGAAAAATAGGCCTGACTTGCCCCAGAGAAATTCCCCAAAGGAAAAGGCAGCCCCCCACATATAATGACTGAGAGTAAGATGAAAAGACAAAACGTAGGGATGAAATAGATTCAGCAAAGTGGGGCCCGATATTCTAGGACAGAGCGAGGACAGTAAAGCGAACTTTGCAGTCTACAAAAAACTCTAAAGCAAAACCACGCAAAGGGGGCAAAAAAAAACCACCGTGCCGAACTAACGGCACGGCGGTACACCCTTTGCGTCTCAGAGCTTCCAGCAAAACAAAAGACAAGCTGGACAGAAAAAAAGCAACAAAAAAGCAAAAAGCACTTAGCTATACAGAGCAGCAGGTCACAGGAACAATCAGGAGAAGCTCAGATCCAACACTGAAACATTGACAAGGAGCAAGGATAGCAGCATCAGGCGGAGTTAAGTAATGAAGCAGTTAACGAGCTCACCAGAACACCTGAGGGAGGAAGCTCAGAAGCTGCAGTACCACTTGTGACCACAGGAGTGAATTCAGCCACAGAATTCACAACAGATATGTGTGTTCTCAATAAAAATTGCTATATTTTGCCATGCAACTCCATTGTCTTTTAATTGCACCATATTAATTATGGTTTGGCAATTTAAGTCTACATTTATGTATAGGACTCGGTAATTGTGGATAGTGCTTATAAATTACCTAATGAATCTTTTTAAGTAAAAGCCGTTTACTCTGGACTCCCCTCTAGCACTCTGGCACCGCTCCAATCCATCCTACACTCTGCTGCCCGACTAATCTACCTGTCTCCCCGCTATTCCCCAGCCTCTCCCCTATGTCAAGCCCTTCACTGGCTTCCTATCACCCAGAGACTCCAGTTCAAAACCCTCACAATGACATACAAAGCCATCTACAACCTTTCTCCTCCATACATCTGGGACATGGTCTCCCGGTACCTACCTACACGCAACCTCTGATCCTCTCAAGATCTCCTTCTCTACTCCCCTCTCATCTCTTCTTCCCACAACAGCATCCAAGACTTCTCCCGTGCTTGCCCCATACTCTGGAACTCTCTACCCCAACATATCAGACTCTCGCCTACCATAGAAACCTTCAAAAAGAACCTGAAGACTCATCTCTTCCGACAAGCCTACAGCCTGCAGTGATCCTGAAGTTACTGAACCGCCACGCAACCTGCCCTACCCTCTCCTAGTGTTTCATCACCCTTCCCCTGCAGACTGTGATCCCTCGCGGGCAGGGTCCTCCCTCCTTATGTACCCGTGTGCCTGTTATCTGCTCATGTTTAATGTATTTGTCTATATTTGCCTCGTATTCACATGTAAAGCGCCATGGAATAAATGGCGCTATAAAAATGTATAATAATAATAATAATTTCAGTAGTTGTAATAAATTATGTGCATCACATAGTTTCTACCAAGAAGGAGGATGATGATGATATAGATTGATTGTGTGCTTTGTAGGACCTAGGGGATGATGTTATCAGTTGAGGAATGTGGTGGCATCAATAATGCCAGCTCAAGAGCAAATGATTCCGCAGATGGTGTCGGAGAAGGCTCAGAGTTTGTCAGATCTAGGGAAAGCTCTGGTCATGGTGGTGTCAGATATGCTATGAGTAATGCTGATGGTGACAAATAGCGAGCATTTCCTTGTGGGGATTTCTCTTCTTCATTGCAGGAGGTCTAAACCAGTCTAGTCTAAAGGAACTGTATGCAGGAAATAAGGTGTGGGTGCTCAGACACAAATCGACGAGGCACTATTTATCCATCAGTATATGATGTGGCATCAGCTGCTTGTAAGGGAAAAGATAACTCGCCTGCAATGTGAGGAAAATTGTCCTCCTGCTCCTCCCGACCTTCATTTTAGCGGCCAGTTTGCAATATTTGGTGGTTGTTGTCATCATCATGATCACTGTCAATAACGTCATCTTCTTCTGCTTGTTGTCTTCCCACTCCTCCTTCGTTCCATTGTTGGTCATCCATACCCGATTGTGTGGCAGGACAACATTGTGTGCCCAATCTTCCACTTGTGCGCCAACTGAGTTCACTCCTGGCCTTGATTCGTACAGATTGTGGATGACCACAAAGGCTCAATAAAATTAAGTCTGAGCATGGATCACTAATGCATGTGTTGGCCGTGACTCTACGACCCAAGTGTGACTACATCATAGAAAACTATGAACTCGTCATGCTCGAGTGGGGAGACCCAGGGCCAGTCCGTGCATTGTGGTCTAAGATTGGTTAGAGATCTATAAATCTTTGCCTGAACCCTATATGTGGAAGAAGTTTGGAAATTACTTTTTTTTGGTATGATATATTCACTTGACAAAAACCTGGCATTTTAGCAGGAGTGTGTGGACTTTGTATATCCACTGTATATTACACATTAGAAATGATTTAACCCATTAGTGACAGAGCCAATTTTGTACTTAATGACCAAGCCAGTTTTTACAATTCTGACCACTGTCACTTTGAGGTTATAGCTCTGGAACACTTCAACGTATCTCACTGATTCTGAGATCGTTTTTCGTGACATTTTGTACTTCATGTTAGTGGTAAAATTTCTTCAATATGACTTGCATTTGTTTATCACTAAAATGGAAATTTGGGCAAAAATGTTGAAAATTTTTCAATTTTCAAACTTTAAATTTTTGTTCCCTTAAATTAGAGAGTCATATCACACAAAATAGTTAATAAATAACATTTCCCATATGTCTACTTTACATCAGCAGAATTTTGGAAAATATTTTTTTTCTGTTAGGGCGTCATAAGGGTTAAAAGTTGACCGGCGAATTCTAATTTTTCCAACAAAATTTACAAAACCAATTTTTTAGGGACCACCTCACATCTGAAGTGAGTTTTGGGGGGTCAATATAACAGAAAAGACCCCTAAAATGGCATCATTCTAAAAATTGCACCCCTCAAATTGAGCAAAACCACATTGCTCAGAAGCAAGGGAGCACCGTTTGACCTTTTGAATGCAAAATTGTCTGGAATCAATGGCAGGCACCATGGTGTGTTTGGAGACCCCCTGATGTACCTAAACAGTGGAAACTCCCCAATTCTAACTCCAACCCTAAAACAACCCTAACCACAACGCTAACCCAATACACCTCTAATCCCATCCCTAACCATAACCCTAACCACAGCCCTAACGCCATCACCACCCTAACTCCAACACCACAACCCTAACCCCACCACAACCCTAACCCCAACACAACCCTAAGCCCAACCATAGACCCAACCATAATCCTAGCCCCAACCCTAACCCTAGCTCTAGCCCCTACCCTAACCCAACCCTATCCCTAGCTCTAACCCTAGCTCCAACCCTTACCCTAGACCAACCCTAATCCTAGCTCTAACCCCAAACCTAACCCTAGCCCCAACCCTATCCCTATTTCTAACCCCACCCCTAATCCTAGCCCCAACCCTAACCCTAATGGAAAAATGGAAATAAATACTTTTTTTATTTTATTATCTTTACCTAACTAACGGGGTGATAAAGGGGATTAGCTTTACTATTTTTTGTACTTTGATCACTGTGATAGGGTTTATCACAGTGATCAAAATGAACCAATAGGAAAAATCGCCTATTATTGCTAGGTACCGGCTGGCAGATCTCAGCGGGCGTACTGTGCATGCACCTGCCGTTTTCTTCCCAGAAGAAGACACTGAAGGTCAGGGGACATCACCGGGGGATGCAGGAGGTGGCGTAAGTACCAGAAGTACTGGGGAGGCTCGGGGGACCAAATTTCTTTCTCCTCTGATGTGCTAGATCATATCAGAGGAAAGAGAAACTGTTTGCATCTCGGCTTCAGGCTTCAGGAAAATGGCCGCCGCGATCTCCATCTGTGCGCGCGCGGCATCCCACGGCCATTTTCCTGAACCTCCGGGCAGCAGAGGACTCCATATTCGCACGCGCGGCCTCAGGAAGATGGCCACCCCCAAAGATCACCAGGGAAATACCGCAGATCGCGCGTTTTTTCTTCTCCTGCCCAGCGGATTCAGAAGATGGGCATGCGCAAACCACTACGCCACCAATGGAAAGATATGCAAGATCTGGGGGAAGAAACAGCGATGTCGCCATGCCCATATGACCTGACCAGCCTGATTGACAGGCGAAAACGGCGAATTTGGTAAGTTATTTCGGCAGCATAGGTGCGGAATCAGGGTACACAAAATACACTATAGTAACGCACAGCTCAGGCCCTATTTAACAGTATTTTTATCTCGTACTGAAAAAACGGGGTGACAGGTTCCCTTTAAATTATCAATTTTGGGGTCAAATTGGGTGAAACATGTCCAAATCACATTTTTGAGAAATTCTCTCATCTTAATGGGTGGATACTTATGAATAATAAAAAGAAAAATGCGTGTGAAACTGGCTTACCTTTGTAATGAGGTAAAGAGATTTATTTTCAATGAGGGAAATAAAAAGCAATTTGATGAGTCTTAGGTCTTCCTTGACAGCATTGTATAAGTTTTCATGTTTCCTTAAACTATTGAACACAATACCCTGATTTTCATTACGACTTCCTCCTGAGTATTTTTCCTGTTCCTTTGTTCCTTTTCAGTAGAATTGATTATTATTTTTATGTACATAAAGAGATTGTAGAACAGATGAAGACAAACAACATTCAGTGTAAAGAGCGATAAAGGGCTATAAAAAAGACCAGAATGACAGGAATCGCCAAGACCAACATGTAACTAAACTGCATGTAATACAAGGAGGAATAGAAATCGAAGTTTAATGCAGATAAATGTAAGGTCATGTACTTAGGTTGACAAAATTAAATAGTACAATTTTATAATAAATGATAAAACACTTGGGCTTGTGGGTAGGCAACAAACTCAACTTTAAGTGATCAGTGCGAGGCAGCTGTTGCCAAGGCAGACAGAATAATGGGATTAATTAAAAGAGGCATAGATGGTGCTAACGAGAACATACGTATTTTTACCTCTATACAAATCACTCGTGCAGCCACACTTAGCATACTGCACAATTTTGGGCTCTGGTGTATAAGAAGGTCATAGGTGAAGAAGAGCAGGTGCAGTGAAGAGCAAGAAAGTTTATTGAGGGAATGGGTGACCTACAGAAAATGGTTTATCAAACTTGAGATTATTTACTTTGGAAAAATGAAGGCTTAGTGGTGATTAACGATGATGAGCCAGTATACTCGTTGCTCGGGTTTTTCAGAGCACGCTCGGGTGATCTCTGAGTATTTGTGACTGCTCGGAGATTTAGTTTTCGTTGCCGCAGCTGCATGATTTGCGACTGTTAGACAGCTTGATTACATGTGGGGATTCCCTAGCAACCAGGCAACATGTACTCAGCCTGGCTAGCAGCCGTAAATCATGCAGCTGCGTCAACAAAAACTAAATCTCCGAGCAGTTACAAATACTCGGAGATCACTTGAGCGTGCTTGGGAAAACCCGAGCAACGAGTATACTCGCTCATCACTAGTGGTGATCTTATTACAATGTACAAATATGTGAATAATAATATTAATAATTTTATTTATATAGCGCCAATAAATTCCCCTTTTCCACTTTTTAATTAAGCAAGAGACAGGACAGAGTTCTGTAAAATAATATTTTTCAACCTAGGCCTACAATTGTGTGTTTGGCTCACATGGTAAGGTGATCCTCCAAGCCCAAGGTCTGGGTGGGCACACGGGCTATGGCGTCAGTGCAGCAGTAAGGTAAGAAATGCTGTTAATGGGTTGTAGAAGCACTAGAGGCCGCAGGCAGACAGGAGATCGGCTAATAGGTAGCAGATGTTCTGAAAGCTGAGGGCACACTGAACTGAAGACCAGTTAGCTGAGGTACTGGAGGCTGCAGGCAAGCTGGAGACCAGGAAGCAGGTTGCAGAGGTGCTGGAGGCTGCAGGCAAAACGGAGACTGGGAAGCAGGTTGCAGAGGTACTGGAGGCTGCAGGCAAAATGGAGACTGGGAAGCAGGTTACAGAGGTACTGGAGACTACAGGCAAAAAGGGCTTAGGAACACTTATAATCTTAATGCCAAAACTCAGGTGTGTGTCTAGGTAGGCTTTTTATAGGCCCAGGCAGATGATCACATGCAAAGCGTGGAGTACAACAGAGGTCAACAGATCAGGGTGAGGGGAGCAAAGCCTGGATCTGAGGAAGGTTTGTAACATGGTGGCAATGGAGCATCCTCTACATCTAGAGGAAGCAAGATTTCTCCATCATCATGAATGCAGATTCTTTACTGTAAGAGCAGTGAGACTATGGAACTCTCTGCCACATGCTGTTGAAATGGTTGAAAAAAATCAAGACTGGTGCCTTTCTTGAAAAATATAATATTACAGGTAATGGGTACTAAATTCTGTGATGAGGTGTTGATCAAAGGAAGAAGTCTGATTGGTGTTTGTAGAGTCAAGAAGTAATTTTTCCACTAATATCAGGTAATTATCATCTATCTCATCAGGGTTTTACCTTCCTCTGCATCTACATGTTAGTTTATAGGTTGAACTCAATGGGCTTGTGTCTTTTATTCCTATTTTCCAGAGTTTTTGCGGAGTTTTGCACTAGCATCAAAATGATTGAGATTTCTAAAATACCATTGACGCAAAACGTTTTTTTTAACTTGCCTTTTTTGACCTATGGTGCATTTTAAAAAAAAAAATGGAAAACGCAGCATGTCAATTCTTTTACAGCTTTTACAGCATTTTTTCCCCTTTGAGATCAAAATGGATTAGCACTAAAAATATGAGTAAAAAAAGCATTAGAAATTCATGTCATTTCCACGGCAGTTTTCTTGCCATCCCCTGTGTTTAATGCATAAACAAATGCATCTTTAAAGCTTTGTGTGAACATACCCTACGAAGATAGGGAAATGCAATTTCACAGCTGTTGAAATAACAGTAAGAACAAGCTTTTTCTGTATACTTAGTGAAATTCTTAGGAAGTTCTTCACTTAAAGACAATCTGGTTAGGGTTGTTTTATTCTTTTCAGGAGAATCTGACTAATGTTCAAGGGATAAAATAAGAACCATAGAATATTTAACCGTACCATAGCAAACGCTGCTGTACAGGGAAGTCAGCTGCATATATTATCTGGCAAATTACAAGTATGTGCTACAATGTGAGATAAGAAAACAGTTAAGAAAAGACATGGGTGAAATTATATGCCACCACAGGAGTCATATGTCAAAATGTAGGATAGACACAAACAGAATGAGCCTAAATGCAAAAATGTGAGTGGATGATAATGTAGTCTCGGTGGACATTCTACAGAGCTCTCTACTGCCTAGCTTTTCAACCTGTGAAGCATGTATCCTGGGGTATACGTAAACCCCATGAAGGACCACTTTACCATTATTCACTTTCTCTATCTTCGGGGGTATGATGTGTGAGAGCAGAGGGTCTTGTTGGAAGAAATAAAATGCAGAATTATTTTTTGACGCTTTATTGTACTATTCTGGATAAAATTCATTTTTAACTTTTATCATTTTGAAAGCCAGCTTTTAGCATTCATAGATCCCCATGCGCTAGTATAAATACAGAATCATGTATGTGTGGGTGTGTATGCAATCTGATGAAAGCTCCTAAATGATCCCCTTCCCTAACATTGTTGACTGAGTGTGGGTGATTGGAGCTAACGAGCACCAGATTGTGCCATCCAGCACAAGGCATCTGCAGCAGCGTCTGTCAAAGCGGCGCCGCGCAAATAGTGCGCTTTCCAGGCCCGAGCTTAGGGAGGTTAGTGGCGTCCGCCAGAGCAGCGCTGTACTCACATAGTGCAGTAAATCTTTAGTTTGTTTTTCCCTGGCACCACAGTTGCGGCGCCGAATGCTAGTGGGTCTACAGGGACTCTATCCCATGTCCTTGGGGCAGAGTCTTGTGACCAAAACAGTCTGCTAAAAAATCACGGAAACTTGCCTATTTTTGATCTAAGTTACTGATCAAAATCATTCATAGAAGTTTATGGGTCTGTAAGAGTAATGAGAAGAAGAAAAAAAAGGACACCTGAAGCCTAAAGATATACTGTATATATTAATGATATTCTCATCGATGATCTGTACATGTTGGTTAAAGAGTTCACATCATCTGTGATTGGCTATCTACAAAATGAATAGGTAACCACATGCTAAACTATTCTCTAAATATTTTTCAAATAAAAAAGGAATAATAATAATAAAAACTCTCCCTACATGGCCTTTGTCTGGGCAAATTTCCTGATTAAGCTCTTTTGGGTTTGTTCACCTAACTTGTTATGTGGCTTCTTCCAATTGTCCATAGCCATATTTGGAGTCAGACTGCAAAATATGTCAGTGTTTCATGAGATCTAGCTCTTCCCTCGAAGTGGGTGATGTTTGCACTTTAAAACAACAGTAATAGTGATGATCGAGCACCGAAATGCTCGAAGGGCTCGGTACTTGAATCGAGCACATCAGACGCTTGGTCATGCTTGACCTGAGTGGCGAGCATAATGGAAGTAAATGGCAAACTTGTGCGTTTTTCCAGAAAACGGACTCTTCCTCTCTCTCTCGGTTTTTCCCTGTCTCTCTATCTCTTCTTCAAGCAGTGGAATGCCCTTCATCAGTGCAGCGCATGGCTCAGATGGTTCAAATTAGCTTCATCTGGGGACCTGAACAGTCCGGTCCTCGACCGTGCATCGAGCAATGTCGAGCATGCTCGCCCACCACTAACCAATTACTGTTTTTTAAGAGCTATTTCCGGACTGACCATGGGTTTCCTGACCTGACCTCAAGAAAGTCATAAAATTAAGGAGGCACAGAAAGTGGCTGAACAGCACAGGTGACATGACATGTGCTATAGGATTTTTTTTTTCCATTTCCAAACAAATAACCATTACACTTTAATAATTGTGGTCTTTTGCTTCTCATATAATATTGAATATTTGAAAATGAGTTTTGTAAATGGAACACCCATTGCTGTAGGTCAAATGTGGTTCATGGTTGACCTGAAACTGGTTCTGGTCATTTACTCAACATATACACCAGTTTTGCAGATGGAGATGGAAGGTGCCAAAGTGACAGCTGACATATACTGTCTGATCCAATCATTGTCAGCAGGTAGGGCGAAACCACCGGGGACCTGCCTGTCCGACAAGTCTGCTGTATGTCTTGGCCCTGGGCCAGATATTAACGTATGTTTTTCTGCTAAACATTGCAGCGTTTAAGGGTAAAACATGTAGTATATGACTGAAATCATGAAGCCGGTGTCTGAAATGTGCTGCCGATGGATGGGGGAGTCAAGATCCGCTATCAAGTTCTCGTTAATAGGTATAGGTTACAAACACCCCATAAAACCCAGAAAGAAAGGCAAAGTGTCGTAAATGGAAAATGCCAGAATGGCTAAATGTGATCAATCAGGGGGAAAATATACTAAGCGCGTACAATGCAAACTATTGCTGGGAAACATAATGTAGGAACTCAAGGCATGATTTAGAAACTGAGTAACATGATAACCATAATTAAAAAATCCCTGATTTTAAGACTACACCACTCTGAGAGGCCCAAGCAATGTCCAATAATAAAAAAGCTAAATTATCCACCACAAGCCATAATTCAAGGACCAAACACAAACCAAAGACCCCCTGATGAAGCTATAGGCGAAACTCACTTTGTAGTACTGAGCAGTATGGTTTGTCTTTAATCCATATGCATTTTCTTTTTATTGGGTACTCTTGAAATGTCTTCTTTATTTTGATTAATTATTATTATGGGTATTTTTGTCCAGGTTTGGTTACTAATCCCTTTAATAGGTGTATGCAGTTTAAAAATCTCCTAATGCGACAAACATGATTTTAAAAAGATTTGTCTAATACAATGTGCAATGAAAAAATACAAAAAACAATCGTTCTCTTTCTCATTCTTTTTTTTTATAGATCATTTTTACTGAGCAAAAATTGTTTCATTATCCTCAAACAATAAACTTATTCTGTTCAGGTGAAAACTGCATTAAAACAATGTTGTCGGACCTGCTTTTTTCATACATTCCACGTTGAAAAAAAATCACATCCATTAAAATTGTCTTAAATGTACTCTATATATGTGGACATAATATATGTTTAAGGCTGCATTTTTATGATCCATTTCCAGATAGGTCATGGTGTTCCTGACCTGACCTCAACAGCCTCATTAATGACTATGAAGCAGTTAGTTTAGGTCAGGAGACCCATATACAGCCTGGAAGTCATAGTCTATACAGTGAACTGGAGGCATAAATATATGAAACATATTTAGAATTTGTTTTTTTAACAAAGTTATGGCTGATTGAATAATGAAAAAAATTAAAAAAAATTGCAACAGTACTTAGGGGGATAATTAGGTATTAGTAAACACCCTAAAGCTAATCACCTTATTTCTGGTAACATTTTTCTCAATGTTATATAATCATATTAGTTGGGAATAATACATAAAAATATTTAATTCTAAATTGCTGAAATAAGAGCTTTGATGGCAAATTGCCTCCAAATTATTTCTTAATGTTAAATATAAAGGGGGCACTGTATAGTAATCATCATAATATGCGATTGAAACACAAGAGGCAAAGGGATAAACAGATAAAATTACATGAATTCTCTTTGTGACATCGATAAAAGAAAGTAAAGCCTGATTTCTGCAATGTCAAGAGCTGTCATTGTGGTGGAGAAACCTGTTGTACCTGTCAAATGTTCTCCTCCCCTACCATTCCAATAGTCCACCTTATAAAAGCTGTCACAGTGTTTCTGCCCCTGCATTCCACCTGGTTAGACTGCTGCTGGTTTGGTGACAGTAATGATAACTCAGTCCCAGTAACCTACGGTGGAAGGTGCAGAATTGGGATTTATTGACTCAGCTTGAAGTCAACCAAGGAGTTGGCACCATGGGTGTCCTCCACATTGTGACTCTATCCACACTGTGCCTGCTTAGCGCAAGAGCTCGTAATGAAGACGGTAAATATCTTATTATATATTTTTTACATGATAAAAACATTTTGGGTTGGGGACCTAAATTCTAAGAATTCATTTCAATATATTAGGCAATGAGGATCATTACATGAATGGAGACAAAATGGTTTGTTGAAATCAATGGAAATGTGTTCCGAGGTGATGCAAGGGAGAGAAGTAGGGTTTTTCGTGGGAAAATGTCGAAGCGAAAAATGTTGGTCATCTGTTCTGTTTATTGAAAATTATGGGAACGTTTGTATGTTTGGGTCTTAGATTATAACACTAATATTGATAATATTCAAGTAAAATGAACTAATTTGGTTCTGTACCGAGTGAATGAAGAAGAGGGCGTAGCGCTCCCCGGAGCAATTAATTTGCCTAATTGGTGGAGTTGGAGCCAATTAGACAGCCAATCAAGGTTAGGCACTCTCATTTTTACAGCTTAACAAAACACCTTTAAAGTGGTGTTCCTCTATTAACATTTAGAGATCTTCAGTTTAGACTATCAATCTTCTAGGAATGGGGTCTGAGCACTGCATTTATGGGGGTCCCAGAGGTTGGATCATACATTAATGACTTATCAAATTGATATGCCTTAAATATTGGGTGAAAAACAACCCTCTAAGCATGGCCATCCATAAACATATGCAATCAAAAGATCTCCTTTCATCCAAGAAACAGCGCCACTATTGTCCATTGGTCATATTTGGTATTGCAGCTCATCCCCATTCATGAAAATGCAATCAAAAAACCTTCTATATCACACGTAGCTTATGAGCAAGGGTTGTGTTATTAAGAAAAAAAAATTGTAAAACCTTTTTTTGCTAATGTTGCACCAAGAATGTAACATGTATTATACTATCCTTAGGATAGGCTATCATTTTAGAAGATTGAGAGTCCGAATTGTGACACCTATAGGGCATTTGCTCTGGTAGCCTGCCATGTTATATATTCAGACAAGATAGTCCGCTATAGGATTTTTTTTTATATCCAAATGTATAACCTGATTATTCAGACTTTTTAAGGAAAAAATGGGTTTCAAGAATTAGATTGTAGTTAGTAGTTTGGTCAGGGGGGCTTAGAAAAGGCCAATCATGAAAATTATGGTTTCAGGGAATGAAAATCTCTCGGCATCGGTGCTCTCTGTATACGTGATCTCTAGAACTAATTACATCAGTGATCATAAAACTTTAAATGGCATTCCTTCAAGACTTCTTCCCTGTGCGTGTTCGAGTCCCTTAACAACCAACTAGAGATTAGTTCACTCGAGAAACCAGAGCATGCAAGATCTACAGTGCGTTCTTGTATTGTCGCATTATTTGTGGCCCCTTATGTGTGAGATTAAATTTTCTTTCCTTCTGCATTCTTGTTCTACTTCATTCTTGTGCTGTTAAAATAAAGGTGACCGCAGACATTTTAGTCTCACGTTTGAGCATTCTTTGGAGGATCTTATCAGCGTACATCTCAGATGTCATGTTAAAGATAGATATATGATTTTGGGGGGGTCTGACCATTAGGACCTACACATTTACTCAAAGGCCAACCAGTAACCACTTTTCAGCTACATCCAAATGTGACTTTATCCTCAATCACAAATGTATCTAACCATGAACTTGGCAGATTATTAAATGGATAAGATGTCACCTTTGTCTGTACACAGTGATTCAAGTCACTGCTCATATAAGAGGGTGGGGGCCCACCGGAGGATTTCCCTGCTCTCCCGTGGGCCAGTCCAAGTTTGTGTGGGAAGCATTAGTGAGCACGTGCGACCACCGCTCCATTCAATGTTTAGTGTGAGTGGTGGTCGCACATGCTCATTCCATTCACACACAGAAATGTTTCCCCCTCCCACATTGTTAAGATTGGAGAGGATTATGTCTAGATGATATGTGTTATTTATGGTAAATCCCCTTTAAAGGGAACCTGTCACCCCGTTTTTTGAGATTGAGCTATAAATACTGTTAAATAGGGCCTGCGCTGTGTGTTCCTATAGTGTATGTAGTGTACCCCGATTCCCCACCTATGCTGAGAAATAACTTACCAAAGTCGCCGTTTTCGCCTGTCAATCAGGCTGGTCAGGTCGGGAGGGCGTGGTGACATCGCTGGTTCTTCCTCAGCTTTACGTTGGTGGCGTAGTGGCGTAGTGGTGAACAAGCAGCGCGCGATCTGCGCTGTCATCCCTTTCGTCGGTGGGGGCGGCCATCTTCCTGGGGCCGCGCGTGCGCAGATCGAGTGCTCTGCTGCACGGGGCTTCAGGAAAATGGCCGCGGGATGCCACGCGTGCGCATTAGAGATCGCGGCGGCCATTTTCCCAAAGCCGAGATGCAAACTCGGCTTTGGGAAAATGGCCGCCGCGATCTCTAATGCGCACGCGCGGCATCCCGTGGCCATTTTCCTGAAGCCCCGTGCAGCAGAGCACTCGATCTGCGCACGCGCGGCCCCAGGAAGATGGCCGCCCCCACCGACGAAAGGGATGACAGCGCAGATCGCGCGCTGCTTATTCACCACTACGCCACCAACGTAAAGCTGAGGAAGAACCAGCGATGTCACCACGCCCTCCCGACCTGACCAGCCTGATTGACAGGCGAAAACGGCGACTTTGGTAAGTTATTTCTCAGCATAGGTGGGGAATCGGGGTACACTACATACACTATAGGAACACACAGCGCAGGCCCTATTTAACAGTATTTATAGCTCAATCTCAAAAAACGGGGTGACAGGTTCCCTTTAAGTAGCACAGTCAACTACAATTGTCAACCCAGCAAAAAAATTATGGCAATGCCATAGAGGAGACTCCATGAGCAGGAGACCCCATAAATATGTTCAGCATAAGCAGAATGCCCATGTTAATAAACTTTATATATAAAATTTTATATTTATATGTACGGTACTTTTTTTTTACCGCAATTAAGACAAATCCCCTAATAAAGTCATTTGCAAAGTTTAATTCACTTTTCGTGCTGGACTTTTTATATATGGATATATGAACTTATCTATTATTTTGTGGCTGGATCTTGTAGTTATTAGCTGCATTTAGATGTTTTTTTCTCGGCTTGCTTTCAGTAAATGGAAACTTTTTTTTTGGACAAAAATCATAGACCCAATGTTTTTTTGTGAAAAAACAGCAGAGAGTGAGCTTCATTTTTAAAATGATAAAATAAAATTGCTGCAAACGATTCTCTACACGTAGCATTTTGGTGTCTTTATTAATTTAGAAAACAATCAGCATTCTACATTAACAGCAAAATGAAAGATTTTAAAAAAATCTCCTCCACACAAAAGTGTTTCTTTCCATCGCGATTTTTTAACTTGTACACTGTTTTTGAAAAATGCAAATTGTCAATTCATTCAGTGTTTTCAATGCAGTTTATCTCATTGAGATTAGAATGGCTTGACACACAAAAAAAACCATGAAAATCACTGGCGTAATTTACATTTTTCTGCCCATAGCCTGCATTTTTCATGCCCCCCTAAAAAATGCACCGAAAATACTATGAAACATACCTTTAGTTGAAAATAAAAATGATTCAAAATGTTGAAAATGGAAGAATTGGAGCGCAATGTATAACAATGACCACCGGAAAATGTTGGGGCAGATTAATCAAACAAATTTGCAGCAAAAAGCTGTTTTTTTATGACTTTGCACCATATTTATTATTTTTAGACACTTTCCACACTGTGTTCAGCTAGGGGGCATTGCCACCCTGAAAGGCACGTGGTTTTCTAAAGAGGCATAATCTAATGGGTGACTCTATGTGCCAAAATATGCACCAACATTTTAGCCCAAATTTTTGGCTCAAAGTAAGCTAACAGATGGCGTAAACTTCGACGCCATTCTTTATCCAGAATCCGCTGATGTAAGAGGCCTCTTTAAGAGTTTGGCACATCTTTCGACAGCCCATGTGCCAGAGTCAAGAATAAACATGGACTAGAGAACATTAGGGATGAGCGGGGCCATGGATGTCCAGGTTCTGGTACCTGATCTGAACTTTTTTCCAAAGTTTGGTTTGGGTACCAGAAGTATACCTGAACTTGAACCTGAATCCCATTGAAAACAACTTTTCTCCTCTTTTTCCTCCCGAACTTCCTCCAGAACTCTGAAAAATACAACGGACTTCCGGGAGAAGTCCATGTTCGGCATTTGACAATGGACACTAACTGTCCAGTACGAACTCTGAACTTTTAAGTTCCGGTTTGCTCATCTCTAAAGAATGTGCCTGCTAGAATTTACTCCACCTTTGTGCCATAAATTATAGTGATCCTGTCGGGCAGTGCTAGGTCACTCCTCTCCCTCGAAACTCTACTCTAAATACGGTAGCAATTATGTAAAAACAGCAAAAGTCGTAGACAGTATTGATAAATATGCACCATGCTTTTTTTTAGTTCATAATTAACAGGAAAAAATCTTTAAAGGGATTCTGCTAGCACAATCCACCACCTCTTCATCCTGTTAATATATTACTATGTGAAAGATAATGTCATCCATACTTATACTTAGGCAATCTCATGCTCCTTGACCAGAAAAATTGCTGTTTTAATTGTTATGCAAATGACTAGTCTTCTCCGCTAGGACTAAATCTATGTCTAATACTGGCCCCATTTGTAGCCCCACACATTAATAATATGCCCATTTGTGGCTACATACATTAACAATTCCCCCCATTTTTGGCCACATACATTAATATGATCCCCCATTTGCAGCCACAAACAATAATAATATCCCCCTTTGTGGCCCCCATACATTAATAATGTCCCCTAGTTATGATACCATATCTTGATAATTTTGACTATTTGTGACCTCATAATTCATAATGACCCACATTTGTGGCCCCCATCCATTAATAATGTTCACCATTCATGGCCCCATTAATTAATAATGTAATTCAATAGCGGTCCAACACAATTATGTTTTCACGCATTTAGGGCCCCATACATTAATAATGGCGAAATTTGTATCCCAATGCATTAATATTGGCCACATTTGTAGCCTCATACATTAGTAATATGCCAATTTATGACTACATACATTACCCATTTCCCTGATTTTTGGCCACATACATTAATATTATGCCCCATTTGTAGCCCCACACAATAATAATGTCCACCATTTGAGACCCTATAAATTAATAATGTCCACCATTTGAGACCCTATAAATTAATAATATCCACCATTTGAGCCTCTAGACATTAATAGTGTACCCATTCCTGGCTCAGTAAATTAATAATGTCCCACTTTGTGGCCCCCTATCCAGTAATAATACCCCTTATTACGCCCCCAGAATTATTACCAGAATTTCAATGGGGCCCATACTCACCAGCTACTTTTTGATGCAAAATGAGGAGACAACAAACAAAGATATAGACTATTCATTTCGCAGCTTCATCTAGCCTTCTCACCAACCTTGATTTCTTCCCAAAAGTGCCGTCAAATATTGCTACTGTGCCTAACAATTAGGATATCATCAACTTACTCTCCAAATGGAGACTAGCCCTTCTGACTGCTGAGACTCAGGTTTTATTTTTTTCTCACGGTAGCCCCGTGAAGATATCTATGCTGTGGCGCAAGAGGGAGTGTTGTAAACTAACACCTCTTATGGATTAATGAGTAACCTTATTGTTTTCCTCTTTTTTACAACACCGTGAAGTGTTTGCCATGTTGCCATAACTAGGAATGTTGTATTTTAAACAGTATTTCACATAAAACTGTAGGACAGAGTTATGACGGACTTTTCGTGCTTTGAATTAGGTTAAGGGTGGGGGACTCCCATCACAAATGTACCTTATGTCAACATCTCTATTTGTCACACCATCAAAGAATGACAAGAACAAAAGTAATACGTTCCTGTATTTGTTTGGCATTTATGCCTTTTCAGACTGCCTTATGGTTGGTATTTTTCGATAAATTACTCATGTTTACATAATTTAGAGTATGGTGGGTCCACACCCAGTCAACATCTTACGGCCACCGGAACTGGAGTAGTTCCATATACTCTGTAGCTGTGTCTATTGGGGACAGGAGATAGGATCGGCCATATGTGTCTTCAAGAAAGTGAGAAAAATCCTCGCAATTATTTATCAGTACTGTGCAAATATTTTGAGGGCCATTTTAGACCTTCAGCACTTGAAGAGAGTCATGCAATGCTATAACTCTTTTTACCGTATCCAAAAATTGGAGACCTCAATTAAAAATAGTCTCTAATCCAATCCAATGAGGTCTCCAATTTTTTGATAGGATGATTTAAGTATTTGGTAGGAGACACGAAACCTTTTGCCCAATTATTGGATATTTATTAACTCTTTTTACCAGTAGGGTTTCACTCTGCCATACAGTCTTACCCAAATTCAGCACTTAGACTAAAACAGAAAGTTTGGTGAGCATCTTCTTTCTATAAAACAAATTTGAGAATATTGATGCTATCGAGAGTTATTTTATTTACTTTACTTATATAGCGCTATCATATTCAGTAGCACTTTACAGACATTATCACCCCTGACCTCATTGGGCTCACAATCTAGAATTTCTAGCAATATGTCTTTGGGAGAAAATCGGAGAATCCGGCAGAACCCCACGCAAGCAGAGGGAGAACTTACAAACTCCATGTAGATGTCGTTCCTATTGGGATTTGCACCCAGGACCCCAGTATTGCAAAACTACAGTTCTAACCACTGAGCCACTGTGTCCATCGTTAGCCAAATCAGAGAGCCGTTATAAAGAGTGGTGCTTGCTCTGGAGGATTTGAAGCAATCAAGTATCATATGCTTAGCCTCCCATTAGGATGGTTAAGATGTATTGTGGTGATCAGTTGATTGAACTGTATGAATCACATAAAAGCCATAAAGGCTCATGTAGACGAGTCTACAAAATGGTCCAAGCGTGGACCATAGTTCATGGACTGGCCGCGGCCCTCCCAACCGGAACATGACTTGTCATATATTTCTTTGTGACTGTCACACTCGGGTCAGGAGACCTGCAGCCAGTGCGTACATAGCTTTCCGTGCTCAGACCGACATGTCTGTAGGAACCCTTAATTCAAGTAATAAAAAAGAAGCATCACTTTACATAAACATAGGTTTCTTTTTTTTCAGCAAACTACTTCGTTTTTTGGGGAGGTTTTTTTTTTTTTTAAATCTAAGACTTTTGGATCAGTTTAATTGCATCAAAAAGTAGCTGATTGTTGAGTATGGCCACATTGAAACTTATATAGGCACTTATAGAGGGTATTACTACTGGATGGGGGCCACAAAGAGGGACATTGCTCATTCAGTGAGCTACAAATGGGAGACAGTAATGCATGGGAACACAAATGGGGGATATTATCAATGTATGCGAACACAAATGGGGGCATTAATGCATGGGAACACAAATGAGGGGCATGAATGTATGGGAACACAAATGAGGGATATTATTGTGTGGGATCACAAATGGGGGATATTATTATTGTACTATAAACATTTCAGAGCTTCCTATAATTCATAGTCTAACGTCGTTAAAACATTAGATGACCTCCAATGTATGGCAATCGGAGAATTTGCTTTTTAATTTATTTTTGCAGAACTCGCTAATATTTTTTTTCTCCTTCAACAGGAACTTGCTTTTTTAACGGAAAGACTTTCCAACACGGAGAGACAGTTTCTGAACTTTGTTTAGTCTGGTAAGTGGCCAAATCTGATTTACGAAAATAGAACAGGATGAAGAGTTTTATCAAGGACTATATATGTTTTTTATTACCATACCTTTGGCATAAAGCTGATTCTTCATCTTGTAGCACTTTTCCTTAAACATGCGAAATGTATTAAGATCCATACTTCATATATAACCTATTTCCTTATTTTCGTCCATAGTGAGTGTGTCAACGGAGAACTCGCTGACTGTGAGCTTATCTCGGGCTGCACAAGTAAGGTTTTTTTTTGTTGTGTACTATTATGTTATTTGGATGTAAATGCAACCTATAACCTATTTCTGAAAATATTAAAATTTTTTAGCATTTCATATTAAAATAATAGAATTTAGACATCTATAATGACAACTGGGCTTCTACACAACCAATATAAAAAAAAGTATTTCCTGACTTTAGTCTTATAGGTAAGCTATCACCACCAATTTTTTAGATCAGGTTTTTGTGTTATATGTGTTTAAAATTGCATTTTTTTTATTTCACAATCTTAATTTGAAAAAAAAAAGAAAAAGTAATCTTGCAATTTTCACAGTGGCCACTGGGACTTTTCTGGAGTCACACTTCCTGTCTTTTCATGATGAGTTTTCAGCAGGCTTTTTATTGCAAAGGCAGGATTGCAATGACTGATAACATCTCCATACACAGCTGATATCACAGGATTCATCAATCACAAAAGGACATGTCATAGCTCCCCCCCCCTCCATTCATAATGTCCTTGTCACCTGCTCATTAGATGCTTCAATAGAAAATAGAGAGTCAGGGTCTGACCATTGTGGCTATGTACATATGTTGTTTCCTGAAACAACAGGAAGTTAGAGTCTGAAAAACCTCCAGGGGCCGGTGTGAAAATTACAAGATTTCTATTTTTGTTTTTTAAGTGTAAAATATCATATATAAATATATATTATTTATAATATAAATGCCAAAAATATTTAAAAAATATTCAATACAAAAACCTGATTTATACCGATAGTGTAAAAATTGCAAGATTTACATGTTTTATTCTTAGCACAAATCATGATATGTTAAAAGATAAATATTGGCAATTTTTTTTTTAAATATTCAACACAATATCTGATTTAACCCCTTTCCGACATTGGGCGTAACAGTAGAACGATGTCGGTATCCCCCCGCTTTGATGTGGGCTCCGGCGGTGAGCCCACATCTTTTCCGGGACATGTTAGCGGTTTTGAACATCCACCCATGGCTACTAACTAGTTAAATGCCGCTGTCAAGCAATGAAAGCGGCATTTAAATCATGCTTATGGCTATCGGGCCGGAAATATGCTCACCGGTGAATGGGAGTCATCAATTCGTTGGGATGACAAACAGAGGTCTCCTTGAGACCTCTATGGTTGTCGGTGGTGGATTGCTATGAGCGCCACCCAGTGGTTGGCGCTCATAATAAGTCTGTAATTCAGCTACATAGAGGCGAACTGATCATCGCCTCTATGTAGCAGAGCCGATCGGGCTATGGCAGCTTCTAGTCTCCTATAGAGACTATTGAAACATGCCAAAAGTTAAAGAAAAATGTTTTTAAAAATATAAAAAAATATAAAAGTTCAAATCACCCCCATTTTTTCCCCATTCAAAATAAAAATTTTTGCCTCTTCTATCAATAAAAAAAAGGATTAACCTGATCTGCTTAGCAAGAAAAAAAGTAAAAATGCCAGAATTAATTTTTTGGGTCGCCGTGACATTGCATTAAAATGCAATAATGGGTGATCAAAAGATTGTATCTGCACCAAAATGGTATCATTAAAAATGCCAGCTCGGCGGGCAAAAAATAAGCCCTCACCCAACCCCAAATCACAAAAAATGGAGACGCTACGGGTATCGGAATATGGTAAAAAAAAATTTTTTGCAAAGTTTAGAATTTTTTTTCACCACTTAGATAAAAAAGAGCCTAGACATGTTTGGTGTCTTTGAACTCGTAATGACCTGGAGAATCATAACGGCAGGTCAGTTTTAGCATTTAGTGAACATAGCAAAAAAGCCAAACAAAAAACAAATGTGGGATTGCACTTTTTTGCAATTTCCCCACACTTGGATTTTTTTCCCATTTTCTAGTACACGACATGGTAAAACCAATGGTGTCATTCAAACGTACAACCCGTCCCACAAAAAATGAGCCCTCACATGGCCATATTGACAGACAAATAAAAAAAGTTATGGCTCTGGGTAGGAGGAGAGCGAAAACCGAAGACACAAAACCAAAAAAAAGCTCCGGTCATGGTTAATCAATAAGTCATTTTCTGAAGATAGCCTAAGTTAAAAAAACCTTTCCTAGACTATGCTGTGCAATTTGCGACTGGAGGACATAGCTAGTTATATACGTATTTGAAGATTGAAAACCCAATTTATGTTGACTTCATCTTCCTTTCCCACTGTTCACAAGGAACCTAAAAAATAAAGCCAACAAACCAGTCACGTGTCCGCCACAATTTCACATGCCAGAATTTTAGCTTCGAAAACCATTTCTAGAAATTGTCTTTTGTATGGTTAGGAGCACTATGTAGACTTACGGCCTTTTTTATGGAAGACAACGGATTATAGAGATGTAGCAAGCACCCTCTTTTGTGCTACTCTCTATAAAAACAAGAACAATATATGTCACTCTGTAAAGGCGGGTGTTCGTATAGGATACCACTCCATATAAACATACAAAAGAGAATCCGGTAATCTCAGGAGTGCAAAAAAAAGCTTTATTTGAAATTCTATACAAATATGTAACGTTGCGGTCTAATACTCAGACCTTCATCAGACGGATTGCTATTTTGATAATGAGATGGGAACTTGCGCTATGTGGAAGATGGGAGGACACTATTTGGTCTGCTACCCATTTTCTACATAGCGCTAGTTCCCATCTCATTGCCTAAATTGGAATCCGTCTGATGAAGGTCTGAGTATTTGATCGCAACGTTACATATTTGGATTCGATTTCAAATACAGCAATTTTTTTATTTTTTGTACTCCTGAGAGGGCCAGATTTTGTATAAAAACCTACTCTATTTGCATGCTTTGGATGCTCTCATACACGTTAAATGTGTTACCTCCTCAAATAACAATGACGCTCTACGATATTGAGGTAGCACACCACACTTCTCGATTTGAACTTTGTTACATCTGTACATTGTAAAGTCACATCTCAGAAGTTCAGCGTTGACATTGCTGTAGGCTTGGGTTTGGCTTTGTAGGGTGCTGGGTTTGCAGTTGGACATGCATGTGTAGTACTAAGGAGTCATTGGCCACACAAAAAAACAGTATTCAAAATGTTTTCTGCTTGGGTGCAGCTTTGGAATCCAAGATTTTTGAGTTTGTGACATTACATTTTTGTTTTATATACTATGTATTTTATCTTGGTGTTTCATTGGATGACTCTCACCAATCCATATATATGTCTTCAAGATGCACAAAGCAAAGAACAGCCGGCTGACAACCTAGATGAAATTAATTATTACGATGAACCAGAAGTCTTTGAAAGCAGCGACAGTACAGACCAAAGCCGTAAAAAACGTTCCTTGGGCATACTTGGGATACAAAAAAGCTCTGGTAAGTAGTTTCTAAAGTCCTTTGCTTTCTTTCTTACTTATCTTTGCCAGTGTACTTTTGTTGACTAGATTACAAGTACCCTTTTAACTCCTTCATGACATCCGCCCAATATCAACATGGGTTTACTAAGGACCGTTCCTGTCAGACAAATCTGATCAATTTCTATGAAGAGATAAGTTTCGGACTGGACCAAAGGAACGCAGTGGATGTAGTGTATATGGACCTTTCAAAAGCTTTTGATACGGTGCCACACAAAAGGTTGATACATAAAATGAGAATAATGGGGGTAGGGGAAAATATGTGTAAGTGGGTTAAGAGCTGGCTCAGGAATAGGAAACAAAGGGTGGTTATTAATGGAGCACACTCGGACTGGGTCGCGGTTAGCAGTGGGGTACCACAGGGGTCAGTATTGGGCCCTCTTCTTTTTAACATATTTATTTATGACCTTTTAGGGGGCATACAGAGCAGAATTTCAATATTTGCAGATGACACTAAACTCTGCAGGGTAATCAATACAGGGGAGGACAATTTTATATTACAGGATGCTTTATGTAAACTAGAAGATTGGGCTGACAAATGGCAAATGAGCTTTAATGGGGATAAATGTAAGGTCATGCACTCGGGTAGAAGTAATAAGATGTATAACTATGTACTTAATTCTAAAACTCTGGGCAAAACCGTCAATGGAAAAGACCTGGGAGTATGGGTGGATGACAAACTCACATTTAGTGGCCAGTGTCAGGCAGCTGCTACAAAGGCAAATAAAATAATGGGATGCATTAAAAGAGGCATAGATGCTCATGAGGAGAACATCATTTTACCTCTATACAAGTCACTAGTTCGACCACACTTAGAATACTGTGCACAGTTCTGGTCTCCGGTGTATAAGAAAGACATAGCTGAACTGGAGCGGGTGCAGAGAAGAGCGACCAAGGTTATTAGAGGACTGGGGGGTCTGCAATACCAAGATAGGTTATTACACTTGGGGCTATTTAGTTTGGAAAAATGAAGACTAAGGGGTGATCTTATTTTAATGTATAAATATATGAGGGACAGTACAAGGACCTTTCTGATGATCTTTTTAATCATAGACCTGAGACAGGGACAAGGGGCATCCTCTACGTCTGGAGGAAAGAAGGTTTAAGCATAATAACAGACGCGGATTCTTTACTGTAAGAGCAGTGAGACTATGGAACTCTCTGCCGTATAATGTTGTAATGAGTGATTCATTACTTAAATTTAAGAGGGGATTGGATACCTTTCTGGAAAAGTATAATGTTACAGGGTATATACACTAGATTCCTTGATAGGGCGTTGATCCAGGGAACTAGTCTGATTGCCGTATGTGGAGTCGGGAAGGAATTTTTTTCCCCAAAGTGGAGCTTACTCTTTGCCACATGGGTTTTTTTTTGCCTTCCTCTGGATCAACATGTTAGGGCATGTTAGGTTAGGCTATGGGTTGAACTAGATGGACTTAAAGTTCCTTCAACCTTAATAACTATGTTACTGTTACATGTATGGAGCTGCGGGAGGTGCGTTCCCACAATCCACTGTACATGCACAGCGTGACGATCACCTGAGCTCGCTTTGAGTGCCAGAGCAATCAAAATCATGTGTCAGCACTATGAGATCTGACACCCAGCAGCAACGCTAGTGCCAATCGCAGGCGTTAAACCTCTCTAATGCCGCTGTCAATAATGACAGCAATATCGATCAGAAAAGCAGAGGGAGGGAGTTCCATCTCTGCTCGGATCAGCACAACGTGATTGCGATGGCCTTGTGCTGTCAGTCTCCGCGTTGACACCGGGCTGAACGATGGACATGGGGTCACCCAGATACAGTGGCCTGTAAGCTCTTTATCAGAACAGGACCTAACACGCCTTCTGCCTTTGTCTCGTTCACTGGTCTAATGACCTGCAATACAAATTAAAGAACAAAATAAATCTCAATCCAATAATTACATATATTTATGTAAAAAAACCCCGTCAAATAACACATACATATTTAGTATTGTTCTGTCTGGAACGACCTGACATATAAAACTGTCCTACTAGTTAACACCTTTAGTGAGCCATAAAAAAATGGCCAAAAAAACTATATTTTTTCATCATACTGCTGATCAGAAAGTGGAGTAAAAATCAAAAAGTCGAATGTAAACCGCAACAGTATTACTGAGAACATCAGCTTGTTCCGCAAAAAACAAGCTGCCATACAGCTCCCATCAGTGAAAAAATAAAAAAGTTATAGCTCTCGGAATAAAGCAATGCAATAGGTAATTTATTGGGGGGTTCTGCTGTTCTGGCACCTCAGGGACTCTGTCAATGTGAAAGCATTCTAGTGAAATGTACGCTATAATATAGCACTCCTCACCTTCTGAGTTTTGCATTGTGCCTCAAAAGTAGTTTTCAACCACTTATGAGGTATTGGCGTACTCAGGAGAAAGTACGTGACATTTTGTTGTCCATTTTGCCCTATTATATTGTATTTTGAGAATTGAAAACTTGGGGCCAAAGTAACATTTTATTGGAAAAAATGGGAATTTTCCATTGACTCAGTCCAATGTTATAAAATTCTGTGAATCATCTGCGGGTTAAAAATGCTCATTATAGCACTAGATGAATTTCTCAAAAGGTTTATTTTCCAAAATGAGTTCACCTAGTCAAGTTTCTGCTGTTTTGGCATGTCGGGGGCTGTTCAAATGTTACATGGCATCCACAATCTGTTCCAGACAAAATTGCATTCCACAAGTTAAATGGTGCTCCTTCCTTTCCGAGCCCTGCTGTGCATTTGTAAGGTGAAGAGCCAAAGCCATAGTCGTGGCTGAGATTAACTGTTTACTCAACCTCTGGCCCCCCATTACATATAAACACTGTCCCTTCTGCAGCATACCTTTTTCTTCACCCTCTGCTCCACCTGGGTCCCTTCGGGCTGGCTGTGGTTCCGCTGCTTCCATTGAACAACAAGAGATAGAGTCCTTTGTCAACTTAAAACGTAGAACTTTACTATTAGATTTTCCATTCCAGTCTGTTACAGCATTAGCATCAGGTTCCACACAGTTCACATTCTTCGCTTTCCCTACGCTTTCCTCTACGTCCTGCAGTACATTCCGGGGACATACTGCCTCTTGTGATAATGCAGCGTCCTAACTGTACGAGCTCAATACACCAGAGTGTTCCTCTATCGATTTTGCCCCGGTACGAAAGGCATCAGCCCAAGCAATGAGTTGCCAAATGGCGACGAACCTGTGTCCCTGCACTGATTAAGGACCACTTCTTGACTTCTGTTCTGTGCCGTGGAAAGCGCTACTGTCTCAGCTGTACCCTCTGTCCGTCTGCACTCTGTATGGATGGGTACTTCTCTTAAAGTTATGGGGCTGTCCTTGTATGGTCCTGGGCATTAAGCCCCACAGGACTATCTGGGCACTGCGGCTCTCCTGAGCTATTCAACTCCCAGACTCACTAACTCACTCCGAACCCGAAGACTCCATACTTATCAAAGACAGCCCTTCCTACCAAACTAAGTACAAAGTAGAGCCCCATCTAGTGTCCTGCAATAAGTTCTACACTTGCCCTACATTACACAACATTATATAGCAGCATAACACATTTACATTTAAAGGGTTTACTCATTTAAAGGGGTAGAAATGCTACATCTCCTACACACTCAAACAATAGTATTCCACCACATATGGGGTATCAGTGTACTCAGGAGAAATTGCACAACAAATTGTATTGTCCATTTTCTCCTCTTACACTTGTAAAAATGAAATATTTGGGGCAAAAGGAACTTGTATGTGGGAAAAAATGTTTTTAATTATTTTCATGGCTCAACACTATAAAATTCTTTGAAGCACATGGGGGTTCAAGGTGTTCACCACTCTTAATGAATTCATTGAGGATTGTAGTTTCCAAAATGGGGTCACTTGGGGGATCCACTGTTTAGGCACACCAAGAGCTCTGCAAAAGCGACATAGCTTCTGCTATCTATTCCAGCCAATTTTGTGCTCCAAATGACAGCTAGCATTCCTTCCCTTCCGAGCCCTGCCGTTCTCCCAAACAGTAAAAATAGACTGCTATTTGTTGAGCAATTTCTCCTGCGTACACTACTACCTCATATGCAAAGGAGAGTTACCCTTGTGAAAATGAAAAATTTGGGGCTAAAGCAACATTTTTATGTGAAAAATGTGTTGTTGTTTTTACTTTCACAGCTCAACGTTATAAAATTCTGTGAAGCACCTGTTGGTTCAAGGTGCTCACCAGACCTCTAGATGAAGTCTTTGATGGATGTAGTTTCCAGAAAGGGGTCACTTGTGGCGGGTTTCTGCTGTCTGGGTATACCAGGGGCTTCCCAAATGGGACATGGTGTCCACTTTCTATTCCAGATTAATTTGCTCTCCAAAAGTCAAATGGTGCTCCTTTCCTTCCAAGCCTTCCCGTTCCTGCAGACAACAGTTTTCCACCACAAATGGGGTATTTGCATACTCAAGGGACATTGCACAACACAATTTGTGCTTCATTTTCCCCAATTACCCTTGTGAAAATAAAATTTGGGGGCTAAAGCAGCAGTGCTGATTTAACATTTGAACCAGTGACCAACTCTTTGACCTCAAAAGAGAAATAATGGAGTGACAAACAAAATAGAAAAAATCTAATTGTTATTTTAGGTAACCAAGTTGGAGGTACCTTTTCCTTGGGAGGAGCATTGGATCTGCAAGGTGGCAATAAAGTGATTGGTGGCCAAAGTGAAGTAAAGACTTCCATCGGAACAGAAGGTAATATTCTTGGCAACATTTCAAACATAATCCCAAAAGGTAATTTCTATATGAGTTACAATATCCTCCTTAAATACTATAGTAGATTATTAAATCTATACTTTTTATAGTAGGGCATGATTGGTATATCCAGAAACTCTCGTAATCTGTAAAACACTTCTAAAGTAAAGTCCTTTGTTTTCTTCCTGTCTATAATCTTTGACAGTTTACTAGATTGCAAGTGCTTATTTAACATTTGAATCAGAGCGAACAACTCTATGACCTAAAAAGAAAAATAATGCAGTGAAAAACGAAACAAAAAAAATCCAATTGTTATCTTAGGTCAACAACTTGGTGGTGGCTTTTCTTTTGGAGGAGCATTGGGTCTTCAAGGTGGCAGTAGCGACATCGGTGGTCAATCTGATGTAAAGACTTCCGTTAGAGAAGAAAGTAAAGGTAATTTATATGAGTTATAATATCATTCTTAAATATTATACTAGATGATTAAATATATACTTTATATAATAGGTTCATTATACATATATCCATAGATTCTGTATATGAGTTTATTTTTACTTTCAATAGAAGTTAAAGTCAACGCAAGTCTACAACTAGGTGGAATTTCTGGTTTTGGCGTTCAAGGGAGTGTTGGAGTAAATAGTGGTGAAGATCAGAGGATCCAGGATGAACTTAGGAAGATATCCGAGCAGAAGCAAAAATCATCTGCTGGTAAGTTAAAACCATGGTCCTGGGAAGTGAAGGTGATCTTCATCTTTTGGCTGTTGAAGGCTACAGTTGTTGGTACTTAATATCAATATACCTAGGCAACCTTTTACAAAGAATCATAAAATGTGAAGATCTGGAGAATCATCACCTGGAATGGTCTCCTGTTCATAAAACGGATGTCTACTTTTAACAATCACTTTTCGTTTAAAGGGTGCCATGAAAATAAATGTTTGTCCTCCTACTGGAAACCTAAGTGATCATTTGTAATGTGCAGGAGAGCATAAATTCAAGAGTGTTCAAAAATGATCAATTTCTTGTAGAGTCAATAGCGGAAAAATGAAATATTGTAAGAAATTACAGTGTTCATGTGATACATGGAAAAGCCAGGTTCTCAATTTCAAGATATGTTCTTTGAAGGCACCTCTCAAAGAATATACAGAATGATTTGTTAAGCCAAACAACCACACTAAGCAATTTCCTAATCAAATTTAAAAAAATGATTTGCAAAAAAGCTACAAAGAAACCATGGAGGATGTTTTTGCTCAGTATAGAAAACATTGCACTATTATTATTGATCGTGGTACTGGCATTCAAGCTGGTGTAGGATTAAATGTTGGGGAAGAGAAGAGGATTCAGGAACAGCTTAGAAAGATATCGGAAGAGAAGCAGGAGAAGTCAAGCAAGTTAAAGATTATCTACAATGTGTTATACATTGGTTAACAATTAGGCCAAATGATGTGAAAGGACTCCTATCAGGTCCAAACAGATCTCAGTATACCAAAGAGATTCTAAAAGTTATACTCCATCTTTAGCTTTTTTCCCACTAAATCGATTTCTAGTAGAAACTGTGTTTAATATGGGACAGTTTGGAATTGGAACTTTAGTTGAAGGCAATGGGAACATAGAAAGAAACACTGCTTGATGGGCAAGAGCTTCATACTGATGGTTCAAATCCATGGGCACATGAAGTGTGCCTCGCGGCTGCCTGCCAGCTTTGTGCATTAGCACCAGGTGTAGTAATTCCGAGAAGATTTTTAGATGGTGACTTTTGTATGTAGCCCTGCACAGAAGAGCAGATCTGAATGGGATAAAGGTAGGAAACCCTGGTCCTTGGTATACTGCCTTGGTGTGATTTCACTGGAAAAGCTTTGGCAGTCAATATGCAGGTAATGGGGCTCTAGGTGTCACTACTGTGAGTGGGGCAGGAGTTGAATGTGGCTCTTGACCCTCTTTCATATCTGAATGTGTCTCTCAATGTGGCAAAGATTGGGGATCTCTGCTGTAAGACAGCAATAGAGGAAAATGGTGGTATTTGTACCCCGTCTTATAAAGCAAGTCTTAGTAGTTGCTCATAAAGTATAACATATTGGTGATAAATGTCTATGAGCAATATCTTGTCACAGTAAAATATTATACATGCTCATACATTTATTTCGCTTTGTAATCCAAGTATTTCGAAAATAATTCTAAACAAAAATTACGAAAAGGTTGGAGATTCTCAAAGTTTGAAAGTGCGTATTACCTAATAATTAGCAATTTGGACATAATAACTTCCACAATTGGATGTATTTAAGTAAAATGTTCCTGTGCTGAGATAATCTTATAAATGTGCCCCTGTTGTGCACTGTGTAATGGTTGTGTCTGACCATATAGGAACATGGTCTGATCAAACCACAGCTCCTGGGCATTGGGGGGGAGAAAAAAGTATACTGACATTATAGCATGGGATTGGAGATTATTCTTTCTTTTAGGTAAAATATTGTTTAAAAACAGGCAGGGAAATGTTTACCTCTCAGAGACATTCAGCTGTGATCTCCTGCTGCAATGTCTGTACACTTTTCGAAAAGTGGACCCCAAAATGATTCTTGTAATGGAAAATGATAAAACCAGATTGCATTTCACACTCCTGTGCTCCAGCACCTGTTGGCCACTATTGTTCCAATTTTTGCATTTTGCAAAGAAGTGCTGTCTCAAGATCTTTCAAGTTTATGAATGAAGCCATGGCTGTATTTTATCCACTGGACTATATGTCTTCGATTGTTTCTACTTTATAAACTTTTCATTGACCTGTCAACTCTTCTATATATATTTGTGATACTTGTTATATATACACACAAGTGTTTACGAGGGCTTAGCATATATTTTTTTTATAAATAACAGACTAAAGGAATTGAGAATACAATCTATTGTATATTCGGTAATAAACAGAAAAGTTAAATTACTTGCAATTCTTCAACAGATTTTGATTTGAAAGGAGGTGCGGTAAATTAAAGTTGGGTGAGGTCAATCTTGGGGGTTTAGTTGGTCATCAATTTGAGTTTAGTAATACCGGGGACACAAAAACTTTTGAAATTAATGGAAAACATTAAATTAATGGAGGATTTCAAATATCAGGACAGAAAGGGGGAAGACGTTAGTTATTTGATTGATAAATTTGGAAAATTTTAGTAAAAATTTTCTTTTCAAGGCTAAGTTTTAAGGGTTAAATATAAACAATGTTAGTGCAATTTTTCTTTGGGATTTTTTTATTTGGCTTATGGGAAAAAGAAAGCTTGGTAATGGTGAGAACTGAAAATATTGTATTAGTGGTGGACCATTTTAATATTCCAAAGTTTTGAAATGAAGAAGTTTGGAAAATACTGAAGCTTATTCTTGAGGGCAATTAGCGCAAAGGCTGTACAATTTTTGTAATAGTATAATTTTGGTAGCATTGATTTGGGATGAGGCAAAATTCGACAATTCGGTCAATATATTGGAGACACATTTGGTCATCAACAGGAAAAAATTTAATACCCCAAAAAATGGATTTGAAAAGATTTCTTAAAAAAATATAGATGATGGGAAAAATAAGCGTACTTATGCTTTCTCTATGATGGTGGTGGATTTAAGTTATTTTATGTGCATTTGAGTTTCTCTTTGTTTTGGTAAAAGGAAATTCTTTTATGGAGGTGAGAGTTTTTGCATAATAAGTTAAATGTTTTAATTCTTCATTTCAACAAAACTATTGGAGTTGCAATTAGTAAAATAGAACTAACCAAGTACCCATCTTAAATCTAAGAGGTACGATTGTTGGTCAAACTGGAAAGATTGAGATTGGAAATAGTGGGGCAAAAACTTTTGAAATTAATGGTGGACTTGTAAGATCAAGTCAATGTAATAAGAAAAGACAAAAACGTATGTACAGTAATTTCAATTAGTTACTTTACATATATTTAGAGAGACTGACAAATGGCGAGAAGTTCTGAAATAAAAAACAGCATTACATAAAGTTTAGAATTTTTCGTTTTTTCACAAGTCTAAACTTAGTTTTCATGGAATCTAAAAGCACTTGTAGATTTAATTGATGTGAAAGGCAAAAAATTTAACATGAGTTATAAGAAGTTGTAACAAGACTAATTTAACTTTAAATTATCGAATTAAGGGTGAACTTAGGACATTACGTGAAAAAAATAAAAGGGTCAAGGAAGCCACAACATTTCTTGAAATACACTTGGGTTTGTGGATCTATCCAAACCTCTTTATAATGTCAAGGTGGTGGGTATTATATCCTAAATCGAAGGAATAAATCAAACAGAAGTACTTAACTTGAAAGATGAAAACATATGACTACCCAACTTAAAAGTGGGGGCATAGTTGGTCAATAAAGTGGAAAAATTAAATTTGGCAACAATGGGGGAATGCTTTTGGCTTTAATGGAAAACAGGAAATGAATGGTGGATTTAAAATATCTAGTGAGATCAACAAGGAATTAGGAAACAGTAAGTTATTACAGTTAGTTAATATGAACCTATCCAGATAAACCTGACAGGTGGCGGAATATTGTTCAGTTTAGGGGAATGTGAACATTTATATTTCTTCAAGTGGAAATAATTAATGTGAAAGGTGAAAAGTTAACATGGGTTATACTAAATTATAATGAGCTGGGTTTAGCCTGTGAAATAACTTGTGGAGATTGGAGGTAGGAAAATGCATGAAATTAAGGACGAATTTAGGATATTATGTGAAATAAATGAAGAACAGAAGGAAAACATTAACTTTCTTTTCATACACTTTGCTAAGGATGTACTAGCCTCTTTGTGTTTGAGGTGATGGGTATAATCTTGATTTTAAAAAAGGGGCAATGATGTATTTTGAATAAAATGTTTTGTTTCCATATATAAACAGAAATTAACCTGAATGGTGGAAACCTACAATTACCCAACATAAATGTGGGGGGTATTCTTGGTCAACAAGGTGGAAAAATTCAAATTGGCGGTGCTGGAGCACATGGTTTTGGAATTAATGGAAATCAAGAAATTAATGGTGGATTTAATATAAATGGGATTAATCAAGAAGCAGGAGGCAGTAAGTTTTTAGTAAACATGAATATATGTAGATCAATCTAACAGGTGATGGGATATTTTTAACAAACTTTTTTTTACAAAGTCGTACCGTTAGAGAAAACATTTTTTGCAATTCTGCTGTTTAGTTTTTTGGGGAAATGCCGACATTTATTTCTTCCAAAATTGAATAAATTAACATAAAAGGCAAAAAAAGTGCATAGGTTATGTAACTAGCAATGAGTGGGGCTTAGTTGGTAAAATAACTGGCAAAAATTGGTAATGGTGGGTAGAAAAACATGAAATTAAAGGTACATTAAAAATATTATTTGAAGTATAAAAAGGGAGAAGTTTGTATACTACGGTTAATACATAAGTCTGTGCTGGAGAGGTGATGGGTATTATTTTATTAACAAAGGAGAATTAAGGAATTTTTAATTAAGTGTTTTGTTTCCTTATGTAAACAGAAATTAACCTGGAAGGTGGAAGCCTACAACTACCAAACCTTAAAGTGGGGGGCATAATTGGTCAACAAGGTGGAAAAATTGAAATTGGCGGTGCTGGGGAGGCACATGCTTTTGGAATTAATGGAAAACATGAAATTAATGGCGGATTTAGCTTAAATGGGATTAATCAGGAAGGAGGAGGCAGTAAGTTATTAGTAAATATGAATATGTATAAATCTAGATAAACCTAACAGGTGGTGGAAGTTAGAAAAAATATTTTTTGCAATTGTTTTGTTTATTTTTTGCGGTAAAATGTCACTATTTGTTTTTCCCAAAATGCAATGAGTTGACATGAAAGGCAAAAAATTGGCATACCGTATATACTCCTGTATAAGGCTTCTTTCACACTTCTGTCGGTACGGGGCCGTCACAAAGCGTCGGCGCAATGTACCGATGGACAGTGGTGATTTTATGCACAATGTGGGCAGTGGACGCAGTGTTTCAACGCGTCCGCCGCCCATAGTAAACTCCCAGGGAGGAGGGGTGCAGTTACGGCCGGGCATGTGCAGTTTAAAATGCAGGACACGACGTACGAAAAAATGTTCCCTTGAACCTTTTTTCGCTGCGATGGTCTGCCAAATACCGATGCATCCAGTGCACGACGGATGCGATGTGTGGCCATATGTCGCGATCCGTCGGCAATACAAGTCTATGGGAAAAAAACACATCCTGTGGGCACATTAGCAGGATGCGTTTTTTTCCCAAAACGACGCATTGTGACGGATCTAAAAAGACGGAAGTGTGAAAGTAGCCTTAGTCGACCCAAGTATAAGCCGATGCACCTAATTTTGCCACGAAAAACTGTGAAAACTTATTGACTCGAGTATAAGCCGGGTATGCATGTCCCCTCATCCCTATCCTGTTATGCGTGGCTCCATATTCCTGTCCTTGTATGCATGGCTCCTTATCCCCATCCTTGTATGCATGGCTCTTTATCCCCTATCCTTGCATGAATTGCTACCCATCCCTGTCCTTGTATGCATGGTTCCTATATAAAAAAACACATCCTATTTACCTTCCCTACGCTCTCTCGCTGCATCTTGTTTGGTGACAGCAGCTCTTCCAGCCGAGCGATCACGTGTCCCCACTCATGGTAATGAATATTCAGTCCACGCTTATGGGAGTGGAGAGAGGTGAATATTCATTATCTTAATGAGCATGGAACAAGTGATCGCTTGGCCGGAAGAGCTGCTGGCATCGGTAGGAGATGCAGTGAAGGAAGGTAAGTGGTATGTGTGCTGGAAGGCTTTGGCTGTATCTGTGCGCCCTTTAAGAGAAATGAATATTCACTGCCAGGCAGTGAATAATAATTTCTCTTTAGCAGCAGGTACAGGCTTTAGCGGCAGCAGCTGGCTCCTGCTCCTGTGACCTGCCGCTCCTCCTCCCCTGCCGCCTTCTGGGCTAATGACTCTTGTATAAGCCGAGGGCGGGGTGTTTTCAGTACAAAAAAGTGCTGAAAAACTTGGTTTATACAAGAGTATGTACATTAGGTTACGATAACTAACAATGAGTGGGTCTTAGTTGGTAAAATAGCTGCTAAAGATTGGTGATGATTAGTGTTGAGCGATACCGTCCGATACTTGAAAGTATCGGTATCAGATAGTATCGGCCGATACCCGAAAAATATCGGATATCGCCGATACCGATATCCGATACCTATACAAGTCAATGGGACACCAAGTATCGGAAGGTATCCTGATGGTTCCCAGGGTCTGAAGGAGAGAATACTCTCCTTCAGGCCCTGGGATCCATATTAATGTGTAAAATAAAGAATTAAAATAAAAAATATTGATATATTCACCTCTCCGGCGGCCCCTGGACATCACGCTGGTAACCGGCAGGCTTCTTTGTTTAAAATGCGCGCGTTTAGGACCTGTGAATGACGTCGCGGCTTCTGATTGGTCGCGTGACGGTCACATGAGCGGCACGCGACCAATCAGAAGCCGCGACATCATTCGCAGGTCCTAAATTCCTAATTCTAGGAATTTAGGACCTGCGAATGACGTCACGGCTTCTGATTGGTCGCGTGGCAGTCACATGGGCGGCACGCGACTAATCAGAAGCCGCGACGTCATTTGCAGGTCCTAAACGCGCTCATTTTAAACAAAGAAGCCTGCCGGTTACCAGCGTGATGTCCAGGGGCCGCCGGAGAGGTGAATATATCAATATTTTTTATTTTAATTCTTTATTTTACACATCCCTATGGATCCGATACCGATACCCGATGCCACAAAAGTATCGGATCTCGGTATCGGAATTCCGATACCGCAAGTATCGGCCGATACCCGATACTTGCGGTATCGGAATGCTCAACACTAGTGATGATAGGTAGAAAAATAGTGAAAAGAAGGATACATTTCAAATAAATTGAAGTAGAAAAAGAGAAGGGAAACATAACATTTCTCCAATGTATACCATGGTAACTACATAACAGCCTTCCTGTACTGTAGAGGTGATGGGTATTATTTTATTAAAATAGAACTAAGGAATTTTGAATGAAATGTTTTGTTTCCTTATATAAACAGAAATTAACCTGGAAGGTGGAAACCTACAACTTCCAAACCTAAATGCAGGGGGCATACTTGGTCAGCAAGGTGGAAAAATTGAAGTTGGCGGTGCTGGTGAGGCACATGGTTTTGGAATTAGTGGAAATCATGAAATTAGTGGTGGACTTAATATAAATGGGATTAATCAAGAAGGAGGAGGCAGTAAGTGAATATCTCTAAATAAACCTGACAGGTGGAGGGATATTTTTCACAGTTTTTATTACAAAGTCGTATAGTTAGAGAAATGTTTTTTTGCCTTTTGCCTATTTTTGAGGAGAAATGTCAACATTTGTCTTTTCCAAAATGGAATGAATTGACGTGAAAAGCAAAAAATGTACATAGATTATGGAAATTATCAATGAGTGGGGCTTAGTTGGTAAAATAGCTGGTAAAGATTGGTGATGGTGGGTAGAAAAAAGCATGAAATTAAGGATAAATTTAAAATAAATTGAAGTAAATAAAGGGGAGAAGGAAAACATAACATTTCTCCATTGTATACCATGGTAACTACATAAAAGCCTTTCTGTGCTGTCAAGGTGACGGGTAATATTTTATTAAAATGGAGAATTAAGGAATTATGTATGAAATGTTTTCTTTCCTTATATAAACAGAAATTAACCTGGAAGGTGGAAACCTACAACTACCCAACCTGAATGTGGGGGGCATTCTTGGTCAACAAGGTGGAAAAATTGAACTTGGCAATGTTGCTTTAGGAATTAATGGAAATCAACAAATTAATGGTGGACTTGATATATCAAATGGGATTAGTAGGGAAGGAGGAAAACGTAAGTGAGATGTTTAAGATCCATATGTTTATTCGATCTAATTAGTTTTAGTTTAAAACAATGGGACACATTTGTTCCTTGGTCCTCAAAGGGTTAAAGAGAAATTATTAATTTGAAAGGAGGCAAAATACAACTCCCCAAAATAAATCTGGGGGGTGTACATGATAATCAAAAGGGAAAGGTACAATTTGGATTTGTTGGAGAGACAAGTAATTCATGGAAACCATGAAATTAATGGTGGACGTGAAATGTCAAACGAGCTCAATAAGGAAGGAGGGGAAACTCTATGTGAGACATGCAATGATGACACACAGCCTCGCTAAGAAAAAAGTCAATGTCCCTTGAGATAAATCTGCTACAAGCCCCTAAAAAGCCTGCTAAAATGAATGTTGGGGTGATAGGCGTAAATGTTTTAAAAATTGATCAAATGAATTGGAATTTGTCGCTGTAGTGTTAAAGAAAAATGATTTTACAGAAGAATTGTTTCATGATACAAGTTACATGATTTATTCCTTCATTTAAACAGAAATAATTAACTTGAAAGGACGGAAAATCCAAGTTCCCGATCTCCATCTGGGGGGCGCATTTGGTCAACAAAGTGGAAAAATTGAATTTGGCGGTGCTAGGGAGGCACATTCTTTTGGAATTAATGGAAAACATGAAATTAATGGTGGATTTAGCATAAATGGGATTAATCAGGAAGGAGGAGGCAGTAAGTTATCGCATTATGAACATAAGTAGATAAACCTGACAGGTGGTGGGATATTTTTCTTTTTTTTTTTGCAATGACGTACAGTTAGAGAAAACATTTTTTTGCCATTCTATTGTTCATTTTGTGGAAATGTGAACATCTGTCCTTCTCAAAATGGAAGGAATTGATGGGAAAGGCAAAAAATGTACATAGATTATTGTAAGTAGCAATGAGTGGGGCTTAGTTGGTAAAATAACTCATAAAAATTGGTGATGGAAATAAAACGTAACATTTCTCCAGTGTATACCACGATATATATAATAATCTTCTGTTCTGTTGAGGTGATGGATAATATATAATTACAGAAGGAGCGCTAAGGAATTTTGAGTGAAATGTTTTCTTTCCTTATATGAACAGAAATTAACCTGGAAGGTGGAAACCTACAACTTCCGAACCTAAATGTGGGGGGCATACTTGGTCAGCAAGGTGGAAAAATTGAACTTGGCGGTGCTGGTGGGGCACATGGTTTTGGAATTAATGGAAAAAGTGACATTAATGGCGGCCTGAATATAAATGGGATTAGTCAGGAAGGAGGAGGCAGTAAGTTATTACTTTTAGTAAATATGAACATATCTATATAAAACTGACCGGTGATGGGATATTTTTACATTTTTTTACAAAGTCATATATTTAAAGAAAATATTTTCTTACAGTTATATTGTCAATTTTTGGGGGGAATTGTCAACATTTGTCTTTTGCAAAACAAAATAAATGGATGTGAAAGGCAAAAAAGGGCATGTTGTGGTAACGAGCAATGAGTGGGGCTTAGTTGGTAAAATAATCGGCAAAGTTAGATGATGACGGGTAAAAACCATGAAACTAAAGGCAAATTTTAAATATTTCTTGAAGTATAAAAAGGAAGAAGGAAAACATAACATTTCTCCAATGTATGGTAACTACATGACAGACTTTCTGTGCTGTAGAGGTGATGGGTGATATTTTATTAAAAAAGGAGAACTGAGGAATTTTGAATGAAATATTTTATTTCCTTTATATAAACAGAAATTAACCTGGAAAGTGGAAACCTACAATTTCCAAACCTAAATGTGGGGGGTATTCTTGGTCAACAAGGTGGAAAAATTGAATTTGGCAAAGTTGGGGAGGCACATGCTTTTGGAATTAATGGAAAAAGTGAAATTAATGGTGGCCTGAATATAAATGGGATTAATCAGGAAGGAGGAACCAGTAAGTTATTATATTTAGTAAATATGAACATATCTATATAAAACTGATGGGTAATTTGATATTTTTACATTATTTTTTAACAAAGACATATATTTTGAGAAAATATTTTTTACTGTTCTATTGTCAATTTTTGGTGATGGTGGGAAGAAAAAAATATGAAATTAAGGGTAAATTTTGAATATTACGTGTAATAAGTAAAGGGGAGAAAGAACGCTTAACATTTCTCCAATATATAACACGATATACATAGCAGTCTTCTGTGCTCTCGAGGTGATGGGTAATATATTTTATTAAAAAGCAGAATGAAGGAATTTTGAATGAAATGTTTTGTTTCCTTATATAAACAGAAATTAACCTTGAAGGTGGAAACCTACAACTACCCAACCTGAATGTGGGGGGCATTCTTGGTCAACAAGGTGGAAAAATTGAACTTGGCAATGTTGCTTTAGGAATTAATGGAAATCAACAAATTAATGGTGGACTTGATATATCAAGTGGGATTAGTAGGGAAGGAGGAAAACGTAAGTGAGATGTTTAAGACTCAGATGTATAAGATCCATATGTTTATTCGATCTAATTAGTTTTAGTTTAAAACTATGGGACACATTTGTCCTTGGTCTTCAAAGGGTTAAATAGAAATTATTGATTTGAAAGGAGGCAAAATACAACTCCCCAAAATAATTCTGGGGGGTGTACATGATAATCAAAAGGGAAAGATACTATTTGGATTTGCTGGAGAGACAAGTAATTCATGGAAACCATGAAATTAATGGTGGACGTGAAATGTCAAATGAGCTCAAGAAGGAAGGAGGGGAAACTCTATGTGAGACATGTAACGATGACACACAGCCTCGCTAAGAAAAAGTCAATGTCCCTTGAGATAAATCTGCTAAAAGCCCCCTTAGTCTTGGCAGAAAATAGAATCTAAGAAATTAATATTATTAAATGAATGTTGGGGTGATAGGCATAAATGTTTTAAAAATTGATCAAATGAATTGGAATTTGTCGCGGTAGTGTTAAAGAAAAATTACTTTATAGAGGACTTATTTCATAATACAAGTTACCTGATTTGTTCGTTCATTTAAACAGAAATAATTGACTTGAAAGGAGGGAAAATCCAAGTTCCCGATCTACATCTGGGGGGCGCATTTGGTCAACAAGGTGGAAAAATTGAAGTTGGCGGTGCTAGGGAGTCACATTCTTTTGGAATTAATGGAAAACATGAAATTAATGGTGGATTTAGCATAAGTGGGATTAAACAGGAAGGAGGAGGCAGTAAGTTATCACATTATGAACATAAGTAGATAAACCTGACAGGTGGTGGGATAGTTTTCATGTTTTTTTTCACAATGACGTACAGTTAGAGAAAACTTTTTTTGCCATTCTATTGTTCATTTTGTGGAAATGTGAACATCTGTCCTTCTCAAAATGACAGGAAAGGCAAAATATGCACAAAGATTACTGTAAGTAGCAATGAGTGGGGCTTAGTTGGTAAAATAACTCATAAAAATTGGTCATGGAAATAAAACTTTACATTTCTCCAGTGTATACCACGATATATATAATAATCTTCTGTTCTGTTGAGGTGATGGATAATATATAATTACAGAAGGAGCGCTAAGGAATTTTGAGTGAAATGTTTTCTTTCCTTATATGAACAGAAATTAACCTGGAAGGTGGAAACCTACAACTTCCGAACCTAAATGTGGGGGGCATACTTGGTCAGCAAGGTGGAAAAATTGAACTTGGCGGTGCTGGTGGGGCACATGGTTTTGGAATTAATGGAAAAAGTGACATTAATGGCGGCCTGAATATAAATGGGATTAGTCAGGAAGGAGGAGGCAGTAAGTTATTACTTTTAGTAAATATGAACATATCTATATAAAACTGACCGGTGATGGGATATTTTTACATTTTTTTACAAAGTCATATATTTAAAGAAAATATTTTCTTACAGTTCTATTGTCAATTTTTGGGGGGAATTGTCAACATTTGTCTTTTGCAAAACAAAATAAATGGATGTGAAAGGCAAAAAAGGGCATGTTGTGGTAACGAGCAATGAGTGGGGCTTAGTTGGTAAAATAATCGGCAAAGTTAGATGATGACGGGTAAAAACCATGAAACTAAAGGCAAATTTTAAATATTTCTTGAAGTATAAAAAGGAAGAAGGAAAACATAACATTTCTCCAATGTATGGTAACTACATGACAGACTTTCTGTGCTGTAGAGGTGATGGGTGATATTTTATTAAAAAAGGAGAACTGAGGAATTTTGAATGAAATATTTTATTTCCTTTATATAAACAGAAATTAACCTGGAAGGTGGAAACCTACAATTTCCAAACCTAAATGTGGGGGGTATACTTGGTCAACAAGGTGGAAAAATTGAATTTGGCAAAGTTGGGGAGGCACATGCTTTTGGAATTAATGGAAAAAGTGACATTAATGGCGGCCTGAATATAAATGGGATTAATCAGGAAGGAGGAACCAGTAAGTTATTATATTTAGTAAATATGAACATATCTATATAAAACTGATGGGTAATTTGATATTTTTACATTATTTTTTAACAAAGACATATATTTTGAGAAAATATTTTTTACTGTTCTATTGTCAATTTTTGGTGATGGTGGGAAGAAAAAAATATGAAATTAAGGGTAAATTTTGAATATTACGTGAAGTAAGTAAAGGGGAGAAAGAACGCTTAACATTTCTCCAATATATAACACGATATACATAGCAGTCTTCTGTGCTCTCGAGGTGATGGGTAATATATTTTATTAAAAAGGAGAATGAAGGAATTTTTCGATTAAATGTTTTGTTTCCTTATATAAACAGAAATTAACCTTGAAGGTGGAAACCTACAACTACCCAACCTGAATGTGGGGGGCATTCTTGGTCAACAAGGTGGAAAAATTGAACTTGGCAATGTTGCTTTAGGAATTAATGGAAATCAACAAATTAATGGTGGACTTGATATATCAAGTGGGATTAGTAGGGAAGGAGGAAAACGTAAGTGAGATGTTGAGGTGGTGGACACTTAGATGTTAGAAATTGTAGTGATAAGAATAAAGTCTAGTTTGTTTTTGTCATAGTAAAAGGAAATTATATTTTTGGAATATAATTTATAATGGCAGATTATTACTTAATTCCAATGGTTAAATAGATAATATTAATGAAAAAAGAGGCAAAATCCAACCTTAATATAGGTGGCGTAATTGGTCACCAAACTGGAAAAATTGCGTTTGGGAAAACTTGTGAGGCAAAAACATCATACATCATATACAGGGTCTCTTACTTTGACATGGGCTCGCAAGCTGAGCCCGCATCTTTTTCAGCAGATGATGGTAGAATTATTCTGCCATCATCTGCCTCTAAGAGCCATGGGCAGACCTTCGTTGTTAACATGTTAACTGACTCTGTAAATCTCTTAACATGCGCCATGCTTATTATCACGGTTCTCCTGTGAAATAAAGTCAGGAGACTGTGATTTTAGCTGCAAATGGCAGCAATGATGCACTGCTGTATTTAACACAAGCAAATGGTTACTTGCAGGTTTAAGTTTCCTAAAGGGAGTTAAATATACAGTAGAAAGTGAAAAAAAAAAGTTTTAATTAATGTGATAATGATGTGAAAATAAAAATATATTAAAATTCAAATCACCCCCTTTTTGCTCCATTAAAAATAAAAGAAATGAAAGGAAAATTAAAAATGCATATATTTGGTATACAAGTCCAGTTTATCAAAATATAAAGTAAAATAATCCAATCAGTGAAAAGCATAATGAGAAAAAAATTGGAACACTAGAGTTACGTTTTTTTGGCCAACGCAACACTACAATGCAATAAGAGGAGATCAAAAAAATTGTATGTACCCCAAAGTGGTATGAGTAAAAACGTCAGCTTAGGGCTCAAAAAATGAGCCCTCATCCATCCCCAGATCTTGAAAATTGAAAACGTTACGTGTGTTGGAATAAGTCCACCCCAAGCCAATTATTTTTTCACCACTAACAAAAAGAAAAAACCAAAGAAAACTATACATGTCTGGTGTCTGTGTAATCACAGTGACCTGGAGAGTCATATGGCATGGTTAGTTTTACCATATAGTGAACATGGTAAGTAAAGAACCCCCCCACAAAAATGTGGAATTGCTCTTTTTTTGGCAATTTTGACGCACTTGTAATTTTTTTCCTGCTTTCCAGAGCCTCACATGATAAAATGAATTATGTCATTCAAAAGTACAATTTGTCTAACGAAAGAGAAGACCAAATACTGCTATGTGGACAAAAACTAAAAAGTTATGGCTTTGGGAGAAGGGGAGGAAAAAAAGCAAAAATGAAAAAGCAGAAATTCGCTGGGATGGGAAGGGATTAAAGTGATGGGTATTTCAAATTAAAAACTTGTTTTGTAAAGTGTTACCTAAAATGGAAGGGAAAATAAAGGAGGGCTACTTAAACATAGTATTACATTTTTTTTTCAAAAGCAGTTAAGGTGAGAAAGGAATACTACTCACCTGCTGGAGTTGCAAAATCAGGCACAACTCTAAAATACTATATATCTCCTGAACACCTTAGTGGTGGTCTGATGCCAACATGGTGGGATGGGGCTAATTCCTTGGAAGAGTTCCAACGTAGGAAAAAACAAGCTATAGGCGCTTCCACTAACCGATGAGGATTCCAATGGAGTGAGATAATGTCCAAGAGAGCACAACAGAGTGTTTAACTCCAACAATACATGTGGTACAGGTGATACATCTGATGAGGGCTGGATAGCCGAAACGCGTTGTGTTCTTAACCATTTTTTATTGAATAAACCACATGTATTATTGGAGTGAAACAATTCGCTGCTCTCTCTTGGAAATTATCTCACTCCATTGGAATCCTCATCGGTTACTGGAAGCGCCTATATTTTGTTTTTTTTCCTATGCATAAAATTAAAAACTATAATTCATGGATAAAAAATAAATTATATATATATAGCTAGGTGTAAGGGCAATTTTTTTAATAAGGGAGAAAGTGCTTAATAATACAAGTTAATTAACTTTTTTTTTTCGGTTGACCGTTTAAGATCCATATGTTTATTCGATCTAATTAGTTTTAGTTTAAAACCATGGGACAAATTTGTTCCTTGGTCCTCAAGATTTGAAAGGAGGCAAAATACAACTCCTCAAAATAAATCTGGGGTGGTGTACATGATAATCAAAAGGGAAAGGTACAATTTGGATTTGTTGGAGAGACAAGTAATTCATGGAAACCATGAAATTAATGGTGGACGTGAAATGTCAAATGAGCTCAATACGGAAGGAGGGGAAACTCTATGTGAGACATGTAATGATGACACACAGCCTCGCTAAGAAAAAGTTAATGTCCATCGAGATAAATCTGCTAAAAGCCCCCTTAGTCTTGGCAGAAAATAGAATCTAAGAAATTAATATTATTAAATAAATGTTGGGGTGATAGGCATAAATGTTTTAAAAATTGATCAAATGAATTGGAATTTGTCGCGGTAGTGTTAAAGAAAAATTACTTTATAGAGGAATTATTTTATAATACAAGTTACCTGATTTGTTCCTTCATTTAAACAGAAATTATTGACTTGAAAGAACGGAAAATCCAAGTTCCCGATCTACATCTGGGGGGCGCATTTGGTCAACAAGGCGGAAAAATTGAATTTGGCGGTGCTAGGGAGGCACATTCTTTTGGAATTAATGGAAAACATGAAATTAATGGTGGATTTAGCATAAGTGGGATTAATCAGGAAGGAGGAGGCAGTAAGTGATCACATTATGAACATAAGTAGATAAACCTGACAGGTGGTGGGATAGTTTTGATTTTTTTTTCACAATGACGTACAGTTAGAGAAAACATTTTTTGCCATTCTGTTGTTCATTTTGTGGAAATGTGAACATCTGTCCTTCTCAAAATGGAAAGAATTGATGGGAAAGGTAAAGATTATTGTAAGTAGCAATGATTGGGGCTTAGTTGGTAAAATAACTCATAAGAATTCGTGATGGTGGGTAGAAAAAAAGTGTGAAATTAAAGGTAAAATTAGAATATTATCTGGAGTAAATAAAGGGGAGAAGAAAAACTTATTGCCCCAATGTATACTATGTTAAGTATATAATAGCCTTTCTGTGCTGTCAATGTGATGAGTGTTATTTATTAGAATTAAAAAGGAGCGCTAAGGAGTTTTGAATGAAATGTTTTCTTTCCTTACATAAACAGAAATTAACCTGGAAGGTGGAAACCTACAAATACCAAACCTAAATGTGGGGGGCATTCTTGGTCAGCAAGGTGGAAAAATCGACTTTGGTGGTGCTGGTGGGGCTCATGCTTTTGGAATAAATGGAAATCAACAAATTAATGGTGGACTTGATATATCAAACAATATTAATGGGGAAGGAGGAAAACGTAAGTGAGGTTTTGAGGTGGTGGGCATTTATATGTTAGAAATTGTAACAATTAGAATGAAGCCTAGATTTTTGCCATAGTGTAGAGAAAATAGACAATTGGGATATATTTTGTAATAGCAGATAAGTACTTAATTTCATTGCTAAATTAGATAATATTGCCAGAAAGGAGACAACATACAGCAGTCCAACCTAAATATGGGAGGCGTAATTGGTCACCAAACTGAAAAAATTAAGTTTGGGGAAAACTGTGAAAAAACCCCATAATACTTCATATGTAGGGTCTTTGACTTTGACACAGGCTTGCAAGCTGAGACGGCATCTTTCTCATCTGACGGTGGTTGAATTATTCAGCCATCATCTACCTCTAACAGCCGTGTACAGAGCTCCATTGTTAACACATTAAATACAGCTGTCAATCTCTTATCACACATCGTGCTTGCTATGACTGATCTCCTATGAAAATTAGGCAGTAGCTGGTGTTCATAGGAGACGGTGATTTTAGCTATACATAGCATCAGGGATGCATTGTTATATACAGCACAAGCAATCAGATAATTGCAGGTTTAAGTTTCCCAAAGAGAGTAAAAAATATACCGTATTTTATGACTTTAAGACGCACTTTTCCCCCCCCAAAACAGGGGGGGAATGGGGGGGTGTCTTATAGTCGTAATGCAGGCTTACCGGTAGTGGTGTGGCGGCGTCAGAGGTGTGGCAGAGGCAGAGGTGCGGGGATGAGGAGGCGGTATGGCGTCAGCGGGGTCCCTTCCACAGGTGAGGTGATGCAGCAGCCCGGTAAGCAGTAGAGCCGGGTTAATTACCGGTTTATCGGTTGCGGTGGCCATCTTTCTGAGGCCGCGCGTGCGCAGATGGAGTGCTCTGTTTCCTGGGGCTTCAGGAAAATGGCCGCGGGAGGCCGCGTGTGCGCAGATGGACATCACGGTGGCCATTTTCCTGAAGCCGAGTTTGCAGATTTAGATCTCGGCTTCAGGAAAATGGCCGCCGCGATCTCCATCTGCGCACGCGCGGCCTCCTGCGGCCATTTTCCTGAAGCAACGGGAAGCAGAGCACTCCATCTTGCCTCAGCAAGATGGCCGCTGCCACTGATAAACCGGTAATTAACCTGGCTCTGCTGCTTACCATGCTGCTGCATCACCTCACCTATGGAAGGGAGCCTGCTCACGCCATACCGCTCATTATCCCTGCACCTCTGCCGTCGCCACACCACTGCTGCAACCTCCCCATGGACACCAGGCCATGGCGTTGCCCACCTAAGCAGGAAGTGACCCTGCTCAGGTGCACGCCGTACCACATCACCCCACCTCTGCTGACACCATGCCTCCTGTGACCCTGCTCTGCCACCGCCAGCCCTCAGGTAAGATATTTTAAATTCGGACAATAAGACAGACCCTCATCTTATAAAAAATCTTTTTTTCTGCAATCTTCACCCCAAATTTGGGGTGCGTCTTATAGTCCAAAAAATACGGTAGTTAAAAGTAAAAAAAAAGGTTTTTAGAAACGAAAAAAATAAAAATATATAAAAGTTCATTTTTTTTAATGACGGAGAGACAAAGCAAATTTATGGCAACCATGGAATTAGTGGTGGACTTGAAATATCAATTGAGCTCAATAAGGAAGAAGGGAAACTGTATGTGAGACATGTAATGACAAACAGCCTTGCTAAGAAAAAGTCATTGCTTCTTGAGATGAATCTCTGATGAAGCCTCCTTAGTCTTGGAAAAAAATATTCAATATAAATAATTGCTATTGTTAAATTAATTGTTGAGGTGATAGGTATAAATATTTTAAAAATTGATTTAATGAATTGAAATTTGTTTTTGTAGTGGTTAAGAAAAATTACTTTCTAGAGTATTTATTTTATAATACAAGTTACATGATTTGTTCCTTCATTTAAGCAGAAATAATTGACTTGAAAGGAGGGAAAATCCAAGTTCCCGATCTACATCTGGGGGGCGCATTTGGTCAACAAGGCGGAAAAATTGAATTTGGCGGTGCTAGGGAGGCACATTCTTTTGGAATTAATGGAAAACATGAAATTAATGGTGGATTTAGCATAAATGGTATTAAACAGGAAGGAGGAGGCAGTAAGTGATCACATTATGAACATATGTAGATAAACCTGACAGGTGGTGGGATATTTTTTTTTTTTTTACAATGTCATATAGTAAGAGAAAACATTTTTTGCCATTCTGTTGTTCATTTTGTGGAAATGTGAACATCTGTCCTTCTCAAAATGGAAGGAATTGACGGGGAAGGCAAAAAATGTACATAGATTATTGTAAGTAGCAATGAGTGGGGCTTAGTTGGAAAAAATAACTGGTAAAGATTGGTGATGGCGGGTAGAAAAAAATTAAAGGTAAATTTGGAATATTATCTGAAGTAAATAAAGGGAAGAAGAAAAACTTAGCATTGCCCAAATGTATGTTATGGTATTTACATAATAGCCTTTCTGTGCTTTCGAGGTGAAGGGTATTATTTATTATAATTAAAAAGGAGAATTAAGGAGTTTTCAATGAATTGTTTTATTTTCTTATATAAACAGAAATTAACCTGGAAGGTGGAAACCAACAACAACCAAACCTAAATGTGGGGGGCATACTTGGTCAGCAAAGTGGAAGAATTGAATTTGGTGGTGTTGGGGAGGCACATGGTTTTGGAATAAATGGAAACCAGGAAATTAATGGTGGACTTGATATATCAAGCAATATTAATGGGGAAGGAGGAAAACGTAAGTGAGATGTTGAGGTGGTGGGAATTTATATGTTAGAAATTGTAGTGAAATTGTAGCCTAGTTAAGTTGTGCCATAGTGTAGAGAAAATAGACAATTGGGATATATTTTGTAATAGCAGATACGTACTTAATTTCATTGCTAAATTAGATAATTTTGCCAGAAAGGAGACAACATACAGCAGTCCAACCTAAATATGGGAGGCGTAATTGGTCACCAAACTGAAAAAATTGCATTTCGGAAAACTGTTAAAGCAAACACATGACACTTCATATGTAGGGTCTCTGACCTTGACACGGGCTTGTCAGCTGAGCTCTCATCATTGCTGACAAATGATGGTTGAATTATTCAGCCATCATCTACCTCTAACAGCCGTGTACAGTGCTCCATTGTTAACATAATAAATGCAGCTGTCAATCTCTTATCACGCCTCGTGCTTGCTATGATGGATCTCCTGTGAAAGTTAGCCAGTAGCTTGCTTACATAGGAGACAGTGATTTTAGAATTCGTGATACATTGCTATACACAGCACATGCAATCAAATAATTTCAGGATTAAGTTTCCCAAAGGGTGTAAAAAATTCTTTAAAATGTGGAAAAAATGTTTTTATACATGAGTATAAACAAAATATGTAAAAAACTAATCACCCCCTTTTGCTATATTAAAAATAAAGCAATTAAAAGAAAATTAAAAATACACACATTTGGCATTTCCTTATGCATAAAAGTTTGAGCTATCAATATATAAAATAAATTCTTCCGATCGATAAAAAAACAAGTTATAGGTACTTCCACCAGGCAATGAGGCTTCCCCAGGAGTGAGATAATTGCCTATGAAAAAGAACAAAGATTTTATTTCCCACAATACGTATGGTTTATTCAATACAAAGTAATTAAAACACAACGCGTTTCAGCTATCTGTCCTTCCTCAGGTGTCTCACCTGAATCACAAGTATTGATATAGTTAAACACTCCGCTGTTCTCTGTTGGAAATTTTCACACTCCATTGAAATCCTCATCGATTACTAAAAGAGCCTGTAGCTTGTTTTTTTTACGCATCAAATTTAAAACTACAAATCAATGATTAAAAATAAACTATACATATTTTGCTAGGTGGGAGAGTATTTTTTTTCATAAGGGAGACATTGCTTAATAATAGTGGCTACTAGAGTTGAGCGACCTTGACCTTTTTAGAGTCGAGCCGGGTTTTGCGAAACCCGACTATGTCCAAAGTCGGGTCGAGTGAAATCGGCCGATTATGACGTAAAGTCGGGATCGACCGAAACACGAAACCCAATGCAAGTCAATGGGGCAGCATAGTCGGCAGTGAGTGGGGGCCAGGAAAACACCTAGAGTGGCCATTTTAATGTCAAAACCATCCATTCTTCTTAATGAAGCTTGTCAAGCGTAATTTACCTTATAATAATTGGAAGGCATTTGAAATTGGGGGTCATTTGGCTAAAGTTGTGGGGGGTAGGGCTGGTTCAAGTAATTAGTGGGCCCAGGAAATCTGGACCACGTCACGGCAGTGGAGCAGGGAGAGGTAAGTATTTCAACTTTGCAAGTGCTGTGAACCTGAGCAAGCAGGGGGGGCCCACTCGTTGGCATTGGCACTGGCACAGGGCCCCTCAAAGTACAGCGGTGTGTTTGCACGGCGGGGGCGCCTCCCACCGGCAGCAACACTTTTGCGTACTATGAGAGGCCCTGTGCCAGTGACGTCGCCAACTAGTATTCCTCCCCCCACCTGATGAAGGAACCTGCACTTTCATCTGCACCTTCCTCTTTGTCCCCGTGTAAGGTGGTATGGTATGCGGGAAGAGCAACCTGACTTTCAGCAGGGTCACAATGTTGTTGTGTAGCGTGCACGGGGAATGTTGCGTTATGGGTCAATGTACCAGCAGACTCATCTATCACTGGCTGGGCAATGGGCACGATGAAGTGGAAACACAGATATAGGCCCAAAGAAGAAAGTGGGCTAAATGCAGTTCAAAATTGGTAACACAGGAATAACCAGGGGGCATTGCAGTGGAGGACAACTGGAATGAGAGGCTGACACAGAGAGTAGGGCCAAATCAGTAAGTAGTCGAAATGCAGTTCAAAATTGGCAACCGTAGTAAACAGGCGGCACAGCTTTGTTCAGTGGAGGAGAACAGCAAGGAGTGGCAGACACCGATAGTAGGCCCCAAACCAACTAGTACGCCAAATGCAGTTGTTCCATTTAACCACAATTTAATGAGAGCCTGAAGATAGAAGCTCAGGAAAGGCAACCTGGGGAACACCTTGGAGTGTAACACACCATCTCTCTCCACCCCATACCCATTTTGTATGGCCTAATGCAGTGTACTTTTCTACAACTACTAAACGAGAGTCGGAAGACCGAAGCAATGGCAAGGAAACCTGGGGAACACCTTAGAGTGTAACACACCCTCTCTCTACACCCCATACCCAATTTGAAGGCCTAATGCAGTGTAGTTTCCAAGAACTACTAAACGAGAGCCGGAAGATCGAAGCTCAGGAAAGGCAACCTGGGGAACACCTTGGAGTGTAACACACCCTCTCGCTACACCCCATACCCAATTTGAAGGCCTAATGCAGCGTAGTTTCCAACAACTACTAAACGAGAGCCGGAAGATCGAAGCTCAGGAAAGGCAACCTGGGGAACACCTTGGAGTGTAACACACCCTCTCTCTACACCCCATACCCAATTTGAAGGCCTAATGCAGTGTAGTTTCCAAGAACTACTAAACGAGAGCCGGAAGATCGAAGCTCAGGAAAGGCAACCTGGGGAACACCTTGGAGTGTAACACACCCTCTCGCTACACCCCATACCCAATTTGAAGGCCTAATGCAGCGTAGTTTCCAACAACTACTAAACGAGAGCCGGAAGATCGAAGCTCAGGAAAGGCAACCTGGGGAACACCTTGGAGTGGAACACACCATCTCTCTACACCCCATACCCAATTTGAAGGCCTAATGCAGAGTAGTTTCCAAGAACTACTAAACGAGAGCCGGAAGATCGAAGCTCAGGAAAGGCAACCTGGGGAACACCTTGGAGTGTAACACAACGTCTCTCTACACGACGGAAGGGCTGATTCTTAGGAAGGAAGGCTGTTGGAAATAAGCATTGCGCGTCCGAGGGTGATTATATTCTTATTAGGTATATACTCACCCTCGGACGCGCCCTGCTTCTTTATTTGGAATGAATGTTTATTTGCAATGTGGTGTTGACTTTCTCTATTATTTTGGTAATTAATGATTTTATTATTTTCATTATTTTGCATCTTCTCGGCAATAATATAAAGAAGACGCGACAGGACAACACTCGGTGGATGCCATATGTGTGTTTTCAATTTAAAAAAACTTTCAGTTAACTACTTGCAGGAGAAAGTAATTGTAGCTGGTGGCCATTTTTAGTACTGTACCAGATTAGAGTTGTGTGTTTGTTTTTAATGTTAAAATGTCTGCATTTGATATCTCACCAGTATTTTCTTTTTTATAAGCAAAATACTTATTTTTATATTTTCTGATGTTGGTTCCAGGGGTACACGGCCAGCAGTGCCCTGGTCAGTGTAGTAGTAGTTGAAAGAATGGACCGCAGACAGGCATCGAAGGCCTAAAATAATAACACATGGCTGTAGGCAATTTTAAATTGGTTCCAGGGGTACACGGGCAGCAGTGGTGTGGTCAGTGGAGGCCTAGTGGAAGGAGTGACCGCAGACAGGCATCGAAGGCCTAACATAACAAACTTGGGCTGGCTGTAGGCACTTTTAAATTGGTTCCAGGGGTACACGGGCAGCAGTGGTCTGGTCAGTGGAAGTCTAGTGGAAGGAGTGACCGCAGACAGGCATCGAAGGCCTAAAATAATAACACATGGCTGTAGGCAATTTTAAATTGGTTCCAGGGGTACACGGACAGCAGTGGTGTGGTCAGTGGAGGCCTAGTGGAAGGAGTGACCGCAGACAGGCATCGAAGGCCTAAAATAATAACACATGGCTGTAGGCAATTTTAAATTGGTTCCAGGGGTACACGGACAGCAGTGGTGTGGTCAGTGGAGGCCTAGTGGAAGGAGTGACCGCAGACAGGCATCGAAGGCCTAAAATAATAACACATGGCTGTAGGCAATTTTAAATTGGTTCCAGGGGTACACGGGCAGCAGTGACCTGGTCAGTGTAGTAGTAGTTGAAAGAATGGACCGCAGACAGGCATCGAAGGCCTAAAATAAAAAAATTGGGCTGGCTGTAGGCAATTTTAAATTGGTTCCAGGGGTACACGGGCAGCAGTGACCTGGTCAGTGTAGTAGTAGTTGAAAGAATGGACCGCAGACAGGCATCGAAGGCCTAAAATAAAAAAATTGGGCTGGCTGTAGGCAATTTTAAATTGGTTCCAGGGGTACACGGGCAGCAGTGGTGTGGTCAGTGGAGGCCTAGTGGAAGGAGTGACCGCAGACAGGCATCGAAGGCCTAACATAACAAACTTGGGCTGGCTGTAGGCACTTTTAAATTGGTTCCAGGGGTACACGGGCAGCAGTGGTCTGGTCAGTGGAAGTCTAGTGGAAGGAGTGACCGCAGACAGGCATCGAAGGCCTAAAATAATAACACATGGCTGTAGGCAATTTTAAATTGGTTCCAGGGGTACACGGACAGCAGTGGTGTGGTCAGTGGAGGCCTAGTGGAAGGAGTGACCGCAGACAGGCATCGAAGGCCTAAAATAATAACACATGGCTGTAGGCAATTTTAAATTGGTTCCAGGGGTACACGGGCAGCAGTGACCTGGTCAGTGTAGTAGTAGTTGAAAGAATGGACCGCAGACAGGCATCGAAGGCCTAAAATAAAAAAATTGGGCTGGCTGTAGGCAATTTTAAATTGGTTCCAGGGGTACACGGGCAGCAGTGACCTGGTCAGTGTAGTAGTAGTTGAAAGAATGGACCGCAGACAGGCATCGAAGGCCTAACATAACAAACTTGGGCTGGCTGTAGGCACTTTTAAATTGGTTCCAGGGGTACACGGGCAGCAGTGGTCTGGTCAGTGGAAGTCTAGTGGAAGGAGTGACCGCAGACAGGCATCGAAGGCCTAAAATAATAACACATGGCTGTAGGCACTTTTAAATTGGTTCCAGGGGTACACGGGCAGCAGTGGTCTGGTCAGTGGAAGTCTAGTGGAAGGAGTGACCGCAGACAGGCTTCGAAGGCCTAACATAACAAAATTGGGCTGGCTGTAGGCACTTTAAATTGGTTCCAGGGGTACATGGGCAGCAGTGTATGGTCAGTGGAAGTCTAGTGGAAGGAGTGACGGCAGACAGTCTTCGAAGGCCTAACATAACAAAATTGGGCTGACTGTAGGCACTTTTAAATTGGTTCCAGGGTAACACGGCCAGCAGTGGCCTGGTCAGTGTAGTAGTTGTAGAAAGAAGGGACCGCAGACAGGCTTCGAAGGCCTAACATAACAAAAATGTCAAAACAATGGTATTGTCAGTGCCAGGCATTGAAGGATGTCAGCGGCTAGACTACACATTGGTGAAGCTGTGAGAGATAATTTTGCTAGTGGTACAGCACTGTTTGAGCTGGGGGGGGGAACTGTCTTGTGGCCGGCGGTACAGGCACAGGGCCCCTCATATTACAACGGTGTGTCTGACGTTGGGTGCGCACCACCACCGCCAGAGACACTTTATTGTACTATGAGGGACCCAGTGGCAGTGCCGTCGACCAAAAGCGGCCACACCCACCTCTTCAGACAAACAGCACTCTCAAGGGTCCAAGCGCAAAGTGGCGATAGCACGGCCCCGTGTGGGGAGTTTGGCCATTTCGTGAGGTGGAAACATGTCGTATGCTGGACAATCAGGTGAAGAAAATTACGAGATTGGAAAAGTCATTCAGAATAGTCCACAGGCAAGACCTTTTCATAGGAAAGCTAGGTGTCAGCCGGGCAGGGTGGGGCAAAAGATTTTGAAATCCAGTTGTGGTTCATTTTAATGAAGGTTAGATCATCTACATTTTGGGTAGCCAGACGAGTCCTTTTTTCTGTTAGTATTGAACCTGCAGCACTGAATACTCTTTCTGATAGGACACTAGCTGCCGGGCAAGCAAGCTCCTGCAATGCATATTCTGCCAATTCTGGCCAGGTGTCTAATTTGGATGCCCAGTAATCAAATGGGAATGACGGTTGAGGGAGAACGTCGATAAGGGATGAAAAATAGTTTGTAACCATACTGGACAAATGTTGTCTCCTGTCACTTTGAATTGATGCTGCAGTACCTGTCCTGTCTGCGGTCATAGAAAAATCACTCCACAACCTGGTCAGAAAACCCCTCTGTCCAACGCCACTTCTGATTTCTGCCCCTCTAACACCTCTGGTCTGCTGGCCCCTGGAGCTCGTGTGAGAACGATCACGGGCGCTGTGTGCAGGGAATGCCAGAAGCAAACGGTCAACAAGAGTTGATTGTTTTGTTGCTAATATTAGTTCCAAGTTCTCATGTGGCATAATATTTTGCAATTTGCCTTTATAGCGAGGATCAAGGAGGCAGGCCAACCAGTAATCGTCATCGTTCATCATTTTTGTAATGCGTGTGTCCCTTTTGAGGATACGCAAGGCATAATCCGCCATGTGGGCCAAAGTTCCCGTTGTCAAATCTGCGGTTGTGCTTGGTTGAGGGGCAGTTGCAGGCAAATCTACGTCACTTGTGTCCCTCAAAAAACCAGAACCCGGCCTTGCCACGCCACCAATTTCCCGTGCCCCCGGGAAAGCTTCCTCATTAAAAATATACTCATCCCCATCATCCTCCTCATCCTCCACCTCCTCTTCGCCCGGTACCTCGTCATGTACACTGCCCTGACCAGACAATCGCTGACTGTCATCAAGGCTTTCCTCTTCCTCTGGTGCAGACGCCTGATCCTTTATGTGCGTCAAACTTTGCATCAGCAGACGCATTAGGGGGATGCTCATGCTTATTATGGCGTTGTCTGCACTAACCAGCCGTGTGCATTCCTCAAAACACTGAAGGACTTGACACATGTCTTGAATCTTCGACCACTGCACACCTGACAACTCCATGTCTGCCATCCTACTGCCTGCCCGTGTATGTGTATCCTCCCACAAAAACATAACAGCCCGCCTCTGTTCGCACAGTCTCTGAAGCATGTGCAGTGTTGAGTTCCACCTTGTTGCAACGTCTATGATTAGGCGATGCTGGGGAAGGTTCAAAGAACGCTGATAGGTCTGCATACGGCTGGAGTGTACAGGCGAACGGCGGATATGTGCGCAAAGTCCACGCACTTTGAGGAGCAGGTCGGATAACCCCGGATAACTTTTCAGGAAGCACTGCACCACCAGGTTTAAGGTGTGAGCCAGGCAAGGAATGTGTTTCAGTTGGGAAAGGGAGATGGCAGCCATGAAATTCCTTCCGTTATCACTCACTACCTTGCCTGCCTCAAGATCTACAGTGCCCAGCCACGACTGCGTTTCTTGCTGCAAGAACTCGGACAGAACTTCCGCGGTGTGTCTATTGTCGCCCAAACACTTCATAGCCAATACAGCCTGCTGACGTATGCCAGTAGCTGCCCCATAATGGGAGACCTGGTGTGCAACAGTGGCAGGTGCGGATGGAGTGTTTGTGCGACTGCGGTCTGTGGACGAGCTCTTGCTTCTGCAGGAGGACGAGGAGGAGGAGGAGGAGGGGGTGCGAACGGCTACAGACAACTGTTTACTAGACCGTGGGCTAGGCAGAACTGTCCCAAACTTGCTGTCCCCTGTGGACCCTGAATCCACCACATTTACCCAGTGTGCCGTGATGGACACGTAACGTCCCTGGCCATGCCTACTGGTCCATGCATCTGTTGTCAGGTGCACCTTTGTGCTCACAGATTGCCTGAGTGCATGGACGATGCGCTCTTTAACATGCTGGTGGAGGGCTGGGATGGCTTTTCTGGAAAAAAAGTGTCGACTGGGTAGCTCGTAGCGTGGTACAGCGTAGTCCATCAGGTCTTTGAAAGCTTCGCTTTCAACTAACCGGTAGGGCATCATCTCTAACGAGATTAGTCTAGCTATGTGGGCGTTCAAACCCTGTGTACGCGGATGCGAGGCTAAGTATTTCCTTTTTCTAACCATAGTCTCATGTAGGGTGAGCTGGACTGGAGAGCTGGAGATCGTGGAACTAGCGGGGGTGCCGGTGGACATGGCAGACTGAGAGACGGTGGGAGATGGTATTGTTGCCGCCGGTGCCCTAGATGCAGTGTTTCCTACTACGAAACTGGTGATTCCCTGACCCTGACTGCTTTGGCCTGGCAAAGATACCTGCACAGATACAGCAGGTGGTGCGCTAAATGGTGGTCCTACACTGCCGGAAGGGATGTTGCGTTGATGACTAGCTTCATTGGCCGAGGGTGCAACAACCTTAAGGGACGTTTGGTAGTTAGTCCAAGCTTTCAAATGCATGGTGGTTAAATGTCTATGCATGCAACTAGTATTGAGACTTTTCAGATTCTGACCTCTGCTTAAGGAAGTAGAACATTTTTGACAGATGACTTTGCGCTGATCAATTGGATGTTGTTTAAAAAAATGCCAGACTGCACTCTTTCTAGCATCGGATACCTTTTCAGGCATTGCAGACTGAGCTTTAACCGGATGGCCACGCTGTCCTCCACCAGGTTTTGGCTTTGCCACGCGTTTTGGGCAAGATACGGGCCCGGCAGATGGAACCTGTGGCGATGTTGATGCCTGCTGCGGCCCCTCCTCCTCCTCTGCTTCAGAACTGCTGCCGCCTGCACCCTGTTCCCCCAATGGCTGCCAATCGGGGTCAAGAACTGGGTCATCTAATAACTCTTCTTGTACCTCCTGCGCAACTTCGTCTGTGTCACCGTGTCGTTCGGTGGTATAGCGTTCGTGATGGGGCAACATAGTCTCATCAGGGTCTGATTCTTGATCAGCACCCTGCGAGGGCAATGTTGTGGTCTGAGTCAAAGGACCAGCATAGTAGTCTGGCTGTGGCTGTGCGTCAGTGCACTCCATGTCAGATTCAATTTGTAATGGGCATGGACTGTTAACTGCTTCACTTTCTAAGCCAGGGACGGTATGTGTAAAGAGCTCCATGGAGTAACCCGTTGTGTCGCCTGCTGCATTCTTCTCTGTTGTTGTTTTTGCTGAAGAGGACAAGGAAGTGACTTGTCCCTGACCGTGAACATCCACTAACGACGCGCTGCTTTTACTTTTACCAGTTTCACGAGATGAGGCAAAAGAGCTAGAGGCTGAGTCAGCAAGATAAGCCAAAACTTGCTCTTGCTGCTCCGGCTTTAAAAGCGGTTTTCCTAATCCCAGAAAAGGGAGCGTTCGAGGCCTTGTGTAGCCGGACGACGAACCTGGCTCCACAGCTCCAGACTTAGGTGCAATATTTTTTCCCCCACGACCACCTGATGCTCCACCACTACCACTACCCTCATTACCAGCTGACAATGAACGCCCCCGGCCACGACCTCTTCCACTAGACTTCCTCATTGTTTTAAAAACGTAACCAAACTAACGTTATTTGTTGCAGTCACACAACTTACACGGTGAGCTATAACTTCTGTATGATTTAGCTACCCCTTTACAGGTTGGTGAGACCACAGCGAAAATCAGGCCCAATGTTACACACTCTTTTTTTGGTGGCTGCAAATTAGAGAGATGCCCCACACGCAGGACTGTCACTGAAGCACAAATGTTAATATTAATGTCACACTATTATTTTTTTTTTATTTTTATTTTTTTCAGGAACACTTTAGAAACCCCCCAAAAAAAAAAAAATAGATTTTTGCAGGGAGAATTTAGAAAACAAATGTAA